>NW_028327182.1:69534885-69837915 GCF_987537825.1 Furipterus horrens
CTGAGGGACGAGGACAAAGCTAAAGGTGAAGATTCAAAGTTACCCACGGAGTTAGTGATTGAGACTGAACCTCGGGAATTTCACAGATTCTTTTAAACGCTTGTAATTCATGGGTACAGCCTCCCTGTGTTGTTGGTGTTGGTGTTAAAGTCACAGAAACACACAGGGTAAATGTGAAAATCCCACACAGCACTTCCCGCCACTCCTGTTACCACTTTGGCATGTGTCTGTTCTTGCAATCTCTCTCTCTTTTTCTTCTTTTCCTTTTCTTTTGCAGTTTCCCCCCTAAAGAGGTAATACTTTACTCCTTGCTCAGTGATTTGTGCTTTCCCTTGTCACATATGTCTGTCAGATCTTTCCATATCAGTCCTTCTCATTTCTAATTGCCCTTATCTTTCTAACACCTGGAAAGATTCCCACAGAGGGCACTGACCCAAAGTTTTGCTGTGACCTGGCTGACGCAAGGTTTCTTTGTGTTAATTTGCTGATAATGATACATTTTTGGTATTTTTCTGTGGAATTATTATTTTTGTATTCGTTTGTACAAGGAGTCATTTTAGACACAGGTGGTTTTGGAGAAAATGCATTCAAAGTAATCAACTGGCAACACCTAGCCAAATAAGAAATTGAGGTTCTGAGGAGATGCCTCATGGTTTGTGCCAGGGGCCCCACATTATGTCTTTATTAATTTGTGCAGACTGGGAAAGCTGATAGCTGTGGAAATTAGAAAGCTGGTATTTTCTTCATTTGATTAATCCCCACAAGGTTGCCATGACTGTTTTAATTACTCTGTTTGTTCTTTTCCTGCCTATTTAAAGATACTAACTGTGTTTCTTTGCAGCGATTTAAAAGGCAACTCTATTTCTCACCTTGATAAGGACTCATGGAGGTTCTTCCATGTAACTGAGAAACTGTGAGTATATTCTCTCCAAAAATGTATACAAACAAACAAGCAAACCTGACTGCATTGTAAGGTCCTTCTTGGTCCCCAATTTTGAGGTCATTAGCTCTGAGAAAAGGTATTCACCTCCATATCATAAATCAACCTCTATTGATTCCAAGTCTGTGTTTATTTAAAAAATTAAATTGGCAGGCTCTCTTTAAAATGAGTCAATTTAACCTTATTCTTCACTGTAACAAGTAATACATGTTTATATTCTCAGTATATAAAAATGAAATACAGGCATAGTGAAACCTTCGCTTCTGCCCTCGTCCCCCACCCTTAAGGTGAGGCTGTTCTGAGCTGTTTACTGTGTGCCCTTGCAGACCTTTCCCCGGGCCTTTGCCTACATACTGATAGCACAATAGGCATGTTGTGTGATTTTCTTTTTCTTTTTTTTTTTTTTTACATAAATGGTAACAACTCGGTCCTTCCACCTCTTGCTATGTCTTAGATTTGTTTCCTTCCTGGTTAACCAATTCATTTAAACTCCTGCATAATATTCTACAGGATGGGTGTGTTACAGTTAAAAATCCCCCTATTGGTGGATGTTTAGATTATGTCTAGTTTTCCTGTTGCATGTATTGCTGCAACGAACATTCTTGTACATGCATCTTTGTGAACATGGACAGGCTTTCTGCAGAATAGACATTTAGGAATGGAGTTGTTGGGGCGAAGAGTATACTGATATAACATTTTGACTGCCCTCAAAGAAGTTGTGCCAACTTATGCTCCAGGCAGTAGTAGGCCACAACAACATTCATTTCCAGCACTGATAGTCTCCATTTTTTGGCTGATGTAATGAGTGAATAAAAGGGGCCCCATCTGAATTTGAATTTTTCTGGTTACTTGTAAATTTAACTGGAGAGTATCATGCTTTGTGAAATAAACCAGGTGGTGAAAGAAGAATACCATATTATCTCACTTCATACAGGAATCTAATGAGAAAACAAACCAATGAGCAAAGTAGAACTAGAGACATGGAAACAAGGAACAGGCTGACAGTGACCAGAGGAGAGGGGAGAGGGGAAAAGGGGGGAAAGAAGGGGAAGGGTCTAGTGACGAAACTAGTGTAAATGACGCATGGATATGGACAACAGGGAGGGGGTTGGCTGTGGGAGAGGGCTGGGGGTGGGCAGGGCAGGGGAGAGCAATGAGGGGAAAAATGGGGGCAATTGTAAGAGAACAACAATTTTAAGAAATCTTTAAATATTGAACATTTATATTTCTTCTCTGACTTTGCCCTGTCCTTTTTTGCCTATTTCTCTTTTATCTTTTTTAAATCAATTTGTAGAAAAGTCAGTTTGGGTACACAGGTAGTTTGGGAAAAAATATTTACATTCAAAGTAATTAACTGGCATTTTTTATGACAAGTTTGTGTGTCATATTATTAGGTCAACTCGAACAGATGTCATAAACAACCTCTGAGTTAATAATAAGAGACCAAATAGCCATAGTAATCTAAAAACAGGGTTTACGATCACCCTCTAAGATATCTTATTGGTAACGAAAAATGCTAGAACCAAGCAGGTGTTTTTCTTTTTTTTAACTTATGAATTTCTTTGAAATTATATATAGTTTATATTTTCCATGATAGAGTCTGAATTGGAAATTTTATTTCCCAAACTTGTAAGAAAAATGAAAGTCATTTAGCACAAGAAATAAATAAGATTAGTTTTCTTTAAGGAGTAGAGAGAACGGAGTAGTCTGAAAGATGGTGTAGGAGAAAAAACTTTGGATTGTGTAACTATATACCTATGGAATTTTGAGCCATGAGAAATATACATTGCACATTTTTTAAGTTAAAAATTAAACATTCGTTTTTTTAAATAACATGTGTTTGGGATCTGATAGACAATAGCATGAATCTGGGAAGTGTTGAAGATTTCTAAGTCAGCTTGAGATCTCTACCTTATGAGGGAGAGGTCTCTAACTTAGGGTCAATAGACCCCCCAGAGCAGGATTTCTTCGCCTTCTTCTTTTTTACTTTAGTCTCTATGTTTTTAAATGAAATAGAAAAACAATAAAAAATAAATTTAAAAAATATATAAGAAAATAAAGGAAAACTATTACTGAAAAAAGTTTTCAAATATTTTTTAAAGCTATCGATATAGTAATAGATCTGCTTCTCTTAACATACTAAGAAACGAGCTATAGTGGTAGATCTAATAACTGGTTATAGTTTCTAAGTAGTGATGTGAATGACATCTGCAACAAATGTGTGATTTGAAAATACGCATACAGTTTTAAGTGATTTAGGGAGGTACCATTTTTTCCAATGTTTTATATTTATGAAAAGGTTTACTATAAACATTGTTGGACATGGCAGCTTTTTTGCTTTTTCTTTTTGGACCATTTCTATGGAAATATGAAAGCGTTACCTAAGGGAGGTGAGAAAACAGTGAATCAGAGCATCACCCCTGACCATTCCCCCTGCATACACATTCTGACCATCACTGCTGTTCCTTATAATGTGGTGAATTTCAAGTTGAGGCCAAGGTCTTTGATGCCTTTTTAGGACTCCAAGACTTGTTTGTTGGAATTAAAGTCTTTGTGTTTTTATTTTCATGTTTTTTTTAAAAAATGTAACTATATCTGTGTCATCTGAACTACCTTATAACTGAGAACAGTCCCTGATCTTAGTTGTTGAGTTTCTGGGCCATAATATTTTGCCATATGCTATGAGTAAAGAATTAAGCTTTGGGGTAGAATGATGCTACAAGATGCGGTTATAAAAATATGTAGCCAACAGACATTGAGGGAAAGCAGAATGTTTCAAACGCTGAACTTGATGGAAATAGCTTCACAAGGCGACACAGCATGTTCTCCAGTCTCCAAGGCTCCTGAAGAGGGCACCACCTAATGTCATGTGCAAGGAGCGCGGAGTCTCCTGCAAGAGACACCCACGTTGACCTTCGGCAGAGCTGCTTCCGAACTGGCTCTCTACCACTCCCTCGCTCCGTTCTTGGAGGCACTGGCCCTGTGCCTTTCTGCTCCTCACATGTAGGAAATGAGTGAAACTCCCCTCACTCCCACCCCTAACCCCAAGCATGTCCCTCGTCGTTATTGAGAGACTAGATAAAGCAAAGGCCTTCACATTCCTTGGGCAGACCAGATGTCAGGCTTGTCTGTGGATCGTTCCCGTTCCCTTCCTCTTTCATTATGGAGAATTCTGGCCAGATCGCTCAGTTTTCTAATTTATTCAACTGTCATTTCTGCTGCGCATATACTGAGCATTGTTTTTATGAATGACAACACTCCATTTGTATAAGGCTGAGTTCATTCTTTTCAGTGGATGTGCTGGCTGCTTACAGCTCTCTGAGGATATTAATTGTGCTATCCTGAAATCCTCTTGTGCTTCCTCCGTTAACTCCGTTTCATTGGCTGTAAACTCTTATGTTTGTTTTCGTTTTCTGTCCAGGTTTCTCCATATATATTTCTGTATAGTAAATAATTGTAGTTATTTTGCCTTTTGATCCAGAAATAACCTTTTTATTTTTCAGAATCCTGAGTAACAACAAGTTAAAAGAAATTGATAAGGACTCATTTCGACGTCTTTTATTCCTCAAGTCTTTGTAAGTTAATTGTTTTTATTTATAATTTTTTAGTTATATTATCTATAAGATACATAGGGGTTCAAATTAGATAATCTTTACAATTTCTTCCAGCAATAAAATGCTACAATTCTGTAAGTGTGGATAGGGCTCCCAGCCTATCTTGAGCATTTATTATCTTCAATGCATTTTCAATTTTTTAATCATATAGACAAGATATAGGTAGGGAATTGTCTCCAGCTATAGAGGAAAAGTGGTAATAATGTCTTAGTACTTATACACACCCATATGAACCTTGTTATATAAGTGTTCATATATCATCTGCCTGTATTTACATTTAATTTAGGGCCCATGGATCAAATAGAGCCTAAGGTATGTTTCCATACAGCCCATAAGTTAAGAATACTTTTTACACTTTTAAAGGGCTGTAAACAAAAAAAACAAAAAAAAGGAAAGAAAAGAAAGAAGCGAAGAAGAATATGCGAGACAGACTGTCTGTGGCCTGCAAGGCCTAAAATATTTACTGTTTGCCTTTACAGAAAAGGTTTTAAAATGTTAATTTAGTAAAATGAGAAGCATTCAGGTTAACGTCAAATTGTCTCCTAAAGGACAAGAAAATATAGAACACTTACATTAATTTGAATGCTATTAACCCAGAAATTTTCAATAATTTAATCTAAATTAGATTAACATTTACATATCAAATGTTTAACTAAGTAGATGAACTATGTAAACAGTATTGTTATGAACATGTTAAGTTACCAGGAGAGCAGATTTGGTGTTCAGGATTTCAATGTTTAAAATGATGGTTAAGTGGTATACTTAGAAATGTCTACACCAAATAAGCATATCAGAAATGCCCCTAACTTCATTAATTACAAAATAAAGATCTCTCCAGCCTCCTTGCCAAGGGAGAAACGCTTGCCTAGTGATTCCGTTTACTTAGAGATAAGGAGATGTCCTTTGCTATAAGAACTCAATTCTTATTTTTTGTCCATGGCATTCAGAGATGTGTATGTCATTAATTTTTTGAAGGTAATTAATGATGCTTTTTAGCAAATAGATGACTTTTGCAAATATAGAAGGCTTAAAGGAAGTGGGTAGAAAGAGCCTCATGAGGCGCTAAAAACAGTCCTTTGAATTATGAAACTTTTCAAGCCTCAGGGCATAAGCACTTTTGAATTGGTCTTCTGGGGTATCTCGCCATCTGGGTTCCAAACCTTACAAACAGGAGGAAGACAAATGAGGTAACTAACCGCTCAATAGATTAGGTCATTCATCCCCTCTGCTGTGAAATACTTTGTAAGCTAATTATTCCATGCCGGCCTAAGTATTCCCATTCATTAAAAAAGGCCAACCAACAAACAAGCTAAGAAAGAGCATGCCAAGCACTGTCGCTAGTATTGTAGGTGCAAATATGGGTAAGACATGGCTTCTGCCCTCTGGTAACTCATGATCTCACAGGGAAAATGAACGTGCAAGCTCCTACCACAATGCACTAGTACTAAACAGAAGACAGTGCTGCGGAGGCGCATAGAGGGAGCCATAAAATAATAAAACCACATTTCCTTTACAACACTTATTTTTCTCCCTCTACTCCCCAGCTATTTGTTTATTTTATAAATATTTGAGTTTACATATGTTCATGTGCCACTTTTAAACATGGTAGACAGTGCAGGTGAGCAAGACCTCATCCATCCTTTCAAGGAGTTTATGCTCAGAGGAAATAGGATGCAAGAATAACTGTATCAAAAAGAAGAAATGGAGATGGGCAATGAGAAATATGAATTGGTTTTGGAACACAGCAGAGGGAAAAGACACTTCAAGTTGGATCAGCAAAGATGTTACTAGAGCAATGCTGTTTGAAGACGACCTTGAAGGGCCCTTAGGGATCATCACACAGACATCTCGGATGGAATAATCTTGCAAAAGGAGCATGGGGAAAGGCAAAATACAGGAAAAATACCTTGAGTACCTGTAGAGTACAAGTAAAAATACCTTGAGTGCCTGTGGAGTACAGCTAGGAAGAACAGAATATTAGAGCCAGATCTTCTAGGGCTTTGAAGGCCAAGCCAAGGATAACATGCCAGGCTACCATGTTATCACACCTGTGCTGTAGGGCAAACTTTCGCCTGCAACAGAATCACTTGAAGAACCCGTTAAAGCTCAAGCTCCACCCCCACAGTTACTGATTCAGTCGGTTCAGAGTAGGGCTTGGATTTTGCATCTTCAATAAGTTCCCAAGTGATGCTGGCCGGTACTGGAGAACCACTTCTAGAGTGTTAATCTGGTGACTGTGTGCAGGATGGATTAGAAAGGGAGAGACTAGAAATGGAAACACCAGTGAGAAGACAGTTATACTCATCTAGGTGAACACTGAGGGACTAAGCTGGAATCAATGGAAATAAGAGTAACTATAGACAAGAATAGGTGTTTTCAAATAAAAATCCAGTACCATTTTGGTTTTTTGTTTTCCCACCACCATACAACAGAAGCAATTAAATTCATGGGTTATTAAAGAAACGTAAAATAAAAAATGAATTTCTGCTAAAACAATAGGAAGTATCGTTCTGAATTAGTTCAAAGTTCTGAATTTTAAAAAGTAGCAACTTTCTTTTCAGTTATGTGAAAAGAGATCTTTTATTTCTTCTGGTATTGAATTGGCCGAGAAAAACAGAACTAAGCCAGGAAGGTGTGTAAGTGTGAGGCTATTTCTTTTTCATACTAGAAATTTGTAATTAAATATAAAGATAAAAGCTTTCAGCTCATAATTTAAATTTGATGAGGCCACGAAATGTCATCTAATCAATTCTTCTCTCAGAAAAGATTATCTTCAAAATTTATCAAGATCTATAGTTGTATATTTTCTTTATAAAGATCATGAGGGTGAGATTGTTCAGGGAGGTGAGGGCAGGTTTACGAGCTCTGGAAGGTTCAAATCCCAATTCCTAAGGTTTAGAGTTTAGACTAAAGCTACGTATTCAATATTATCATTCCAACCTCTACCAATTATTTCTACTATTTAGGTATCTAATAGCTAATTCAGGCAATATTTCTCCTTTCCTTTTTTCTAGAGATTTATCTGGCAATAATATAAAATTTATTGGTAAGAAATCTTTTCAAGAGATGCCTTTCCTGGAAGCTCTGTAAGTTATAACTATAACTTCATTATGTCTAGAATTTTTATAAAACTTAATTGTAAATCTCTTTGTTATTTCTTTTGAAGTAAGATTAAAATTGTATTAGTAGAAAGCTACTAAAGTTATGTAGCAAGTCGTTCCTGTCTCTGGCCCAGACTAGTGTGAGAATTATCTCACAGATCGGAATGACGCATTCTACAGCAGTGATTCTCAGCCAAGGTGGTTTTGCACCCAGGTGACACTTGGCAATATCCAAAGACATTCTTAGTTGCCAGGATTGTAGATATGCTACTGGCATGTAGTGGGCAGAGGCCGGAGTTGTTCAACATCCTACAGTGCACAGGACAGCCCCTGTAAAAAAGAATTATCTAGCCCAAAATGTTATGTAACCCTGTGCTAGAGAAATAAAGACCACTTAATGCAAGTTTTTTTCAAGTACTTACTGTTTTGTATCTAATGCACTGCATGTGTACGCATGAAAGCCTAGCTCATATGAGATATCTCCCACAGTGAGATTTATTTAATGCATAGAGGGAGTATTGAGGTTGTTTTATCATATATAAATTAGAATCACAGCCAAAAGATCTGAATTTTTTTCATTTTTTTGTTTTTTGCTTGTGTCTTCTTTTGAAGAAATCTTGGTGGCAATTCAATCAGAAAACTGAGCCCCGGGACATTTCAAACCTGGCATGGAATGAGATTCTTACACACCTTGTAAGTGAAATAGAAGATAAATACACGTAAAAAGCTATGGGTAAACACATCATCCAGTGATTGGTGAGCTGGGTGTAAGCCCAGTTTGAACTCTGAGAAGTATGGCTTAAGAGCCATTCATTCTTCTCAAATGAGGAAACTAAGGTACAAAGAGGCCAAGGACTTGCCGGACTCATACACAGGCTCCGCTTTCCCCAGCACTGACCTTCGGCGGGGGCGATAAAAGGCAGCAAGCAAGTATCATTCAAAGTAGCATCGTCCTGGCTATCCCCGCGGTGCTGCTGCTCTGACTTGTGAATGGTCCTTGAAATTCCACTTCTGAATTGAACTTAGATTCCTGCTCATATGCAAAGTCTCTGACTGCGTAAATGTATGGAACATAGGACTGAAAGAGTTTAAGCTTAGCTCAGAGTTCTCCTCAACCATGGGTCTCTTAAACAGTAAAGCAGGAAGTCTTCCTAAAAACCTGCCACAGGGCACATCTCTCCTCAATAACCCAGAATGTTATCTTTTTGAGAAAGTATGTAACTCTGAAGCGAATTGTCTGTGGCAATGGGAACCTTTGAGGTATGGGAAAATATGCTATTTATGTTAAGGTGTGTTGTGAAAAAATAGTCATAAAGAAAATACATCGCTGTAGCCTAATTCCAATTTCTTTCCTGACCACTCGTCAGTGGGAAGTGTGGGTTTTATCCCCTCGCAGCTCAAAAATTCTGTGATTTCTCAGTGATATGAGCAAAGCAGAATGCATATGTTCAGGGGCCTGAACAGGATTTTGAACTTATGGTGAAGATTGTCCCCTCCACCTGCCTTTGAAAAGACTGTCTTACCGTCTTATGGTTCAGAAATCCAATTTCCCACAGTTTCGGGTTAGATGCAGGTGTTCAGGGTGTGTCTGGCGCTGGACTGACAGTTCCTGCAGGTGTCTCATCTGTAGCAGCCTTCCTTTTCCCTGTTTAGTTTGCTGATCCCTAACTTGGGGAAAGAAGACTGAGGGTCAGTTTTCCTTTGGCGCGCGCATCAGAGCAGCAGGCTTCTGGGGTCCTCCCACCCAGAGGTCTCGGTAGTATGAGTACAATGTCATAAAGTCACCAGCTTTGCCAAGCATTGTGTAACACGGAGAGTTTCTTATAAGAACCTGAGTTTCACTATAGTTAGGAAGGCAGCACAGGAAGAAAAAAGGTTTCCTGGGCGCCATGCCCACTGTGTATCAGCACTGTCCTAAGTGCTGGGGGTACAAGGAAGAATTGGGCAGGGACTTTATCCCCAAGAAACTTTGATACTGGAAGGAGGAAGACGGATGTTGTTGGGAAGAACATAGGAGACCCACGCCAGCATCTCTGCAGCAGGGTAACGGGAGAGGAGGGAGACTAAGTGGGAAGTGGGGGGTGGGTTAGAAGAGATTCGTCATCCAGGAGGCACCAGCTTGCAGTTCTTCAGTTTCTGGGTTCATCTTAAACGACAAGAAAAGGTGTTAGAAATAAAAATACTCCTGTGATTTGCATAGAGCTGTACTGCTAGAACTAATTCACAGTTATTTTCAAAAGCTTGTCGCAATGCCATCAGTGTGTTCTGGAGGCTGGGCTCCTTTGTTTGGGGCCAAATCTTTGTTAGGGACAAGGCTAATTTGCTTCAGGAAACATCTGCCATAATAAGGTGTAAACTAAATTGCATCTTTTTCCAAAGGCAACTTGCCCAGGGAAGATGCCACCCCTCAAGTTGAGTCATTTGATCGTCTATACAATGTATTACTGGTGTTTTTATACGTTGAAACGATACTTTTCTCTGCATTAAACAAGTTTGTGACAAGTTTGAGGTAGACTTATCATGAACTGAATGAAACTTAAGCTTCAGAGCTCTTCACTTGCATGGGCGCCTTTCAAAGTTTTAGGAGGGGCACTAACAATTTTCATATTTCTAGTTTGGCATGTTTGTATTTGGATTTCCCAGAACAAATGATGCTCAAGCTCCACAAAATCTTGATTCACCCCTGGGGTTCAGGTAATTATAATTCAGTAAGTTTCTTGAATGAAGTCTTTTTTATTTTTAAGTATATTTTATTGATTATGTTGTTACCGTAGTCCCAATTTTTTTTCCTTTTGCTCCCCTCTGCCCGGTACCTCGCTTCCCCCAGTAATCCCACCCCCTTAGTTCATGTCCATGGATCTTGCATATAAGATCTTTGGTTTCACCATTTCCTATATTATTCTAAACTTCACCCTGTCTATTTTGTACCAACCAATTATACTTCTTAATCCCTGCACCATTTCCCCATTTCTACTTCTTCCCCATCCCAGCTGATAACCCTCCAAATTATCCCCGTACCTGTGATTCTGTTCCTATTCTGGTTTGCTTAGTTGAATTTTGTTTTTATTTTTTAGATTCAGTTGTTGATAGTTGTGAGTTTGTTGTCATTTTAATGTTCATAGTTTTGATCTTCTTTTTCTTAAATAAGTCCCTTTAACACTTCATATCATAATGGCTTGGTGATGATGAACTCCTTTAGCTTTATCTTTTCTGGGGAGCACTTTATCTGCCCTTTCATTCTAAATGATAGCTTCGCTGGATAGAGGAATCTAGGTTGTAGGTCCTTGCCTTTCATCACATTGAATATTTCTTGCCAGTCCCTTCCTGCCTGCCAAGTTTCTTTTGAGAAATCAACAGATAGTCTTATAGGCACCCCTTTGTAGATAACTACTTTTCTCTTGCTGCTTTTCAGTTTCTCTCTTTATCTTTCACCTTTGGCATTTTGATTATGATGTGTCTCGGTGTGGTCCTCTTTGGGTCTAGCTTGTTTGGGACTGTTTGTGCTTCCTGGACTTGTATGTCTATTTCCTTTGCCAAACTTGGGAAGTTTTCCTTCATTATATTTTCACATAAGCTTTCAATTTCTTGCTCTTGCTCTCCTGGCACCCCTATGGTTCAGATGTTGGCACGTTTAAAGTTGTCCCAGAGGTTCCTCAGCCTCTCCTCATTTTTTTCAATTCTTGTTTCCTCATTCTGTACTGGTTGACTGATTTTTCTTCCCTGTGTTCCAAATCATTGATTTGAACCCCGATTTCCTTCCCTTCAGCATTGGTTTTGTGTGGATTGTCCTTCATTTCACTTAGCATCGCCTTCACTTCTTCCCTTATGCGTTTGCCGTACACAAGAATGTCTGTCAAGCCTGTGAGCATCTTTATCACCAGCATTTTGAACTCTGCATCTGCTAGGTTGGCTATCTCCTCATCTCTTAGGCTGGCTATCTCCTCATCGCTTATTTCTTCCACTGGAGCCTTGATCTGTTCCCCCTTTTGAGCCATACTTCTCTGTCTCCTCATCTTGACAGGCTCCTGTGTTTGTTTGCCTCTGTGTCTTAGATAGAGCTGTTGCTCCTGTTTGTTGCAAGGGGTGGAGCCTGAGGTATTCATCAGTACAGGGAGACCCGTTTCACCACGTTGTGATGCTGTATGTGGGGGAGGGGACAGAGAGGGAACAATGCCGCTTGCTCAGCACCTGCCCCTTTTCCAGGCACTTCTCCCACTTCTGTATGGGACTGGCGCCTCTCTAGCTGTTGCCCTGCCCATTGTGCCCTCAGTGAGTGGGCCTGCAGTCATTCTAGGACAGTGGGGGCCCTTTAAACAAGCAGGCTCTGCTGAGAGACCAGCAGTTTCTTCCTCCACTCCAACCCCCACTGGTTTGCACAGTCAGAAGCAATGAGGCTTGATTTTCCCTGGTGCCGGGACCCTGAGCTGTGCAGTCTGGCCGGGAGCGCTCCCCAGGTGTCCCTCCCTGCTTTTTGAAATGTGTGACTGCGCTTTCTGCCGGCCTGATGCTGCCATTGCTGTTGCTGCTGCTGCTGCCACCACCACACTGCGTCCTCTCCGCCCCAGCTCCACCCCTCCTACCTGTCTGGATGAGTATTTCTTCTTTATATCTTTGTTTGTTGGACTTCCATGGTAGTTGTAGTCCTTCTTAGTCGTGGAGAGAGATGCAGGGTGTCTGTCTAGGACTCCATCTTGGCCGCAAGTCGTTGAATGAAGTCATAATATTACTGTTAAACACTCAATGCACTGAGCCACACCAGCCATGGCTGATGGCTTGTTTTAAAAAATTCTTTTAGCCCTGGCTGGTGTGGCTCAGTGCACTGAGCGCCGGCTTGTGAACCAAAGTGTTGCCGGTTCGAATCCCTGTCAGGGCACAAACTTGGGTTGCAGGCCAAGTCCCCAGTAAGGGGCACACAAGAGGCAACCACACAGTGATGTTTCTCTCCCCCTCATTCTCCCTCCCTTCCCCTCTCTTTAAAAGTAAAATAAAATACTTTTAAAAATGCTTTTATCTCACTTCAGTGATTCTAACGATACAAGCTCCATGATTTTAGAAAACAAAGGACTCTACAATGCAGAAAGGCTGTACCTCATCCAGGTAGAGCGCATTCACATTCTGGCTTGTCCGTGGTACATCCATATTGTGCCAAGATCATAGGCACTGAGAGGATATGAGAGGAAAATCCAAGCCTTATCCCTGTTGAATTATTGACCCCACTCTTGAGAATATCAGTGAGGTAAGTCAGGCCACACGCTGAAGGCAAATTGAGCATTGATCACAGAGACACCCTAATGCTCCCCTTGTCTACTAACCTTGATTGGGTTCCTTTAGATAGCTGTGGGCAACTAAAGGATGCCCTTTTTGGTATGGACTGGAATCTTGGCAGCTTATTCTTGGGTTTTGAAAGGCATAAACAAGACACTAAAAATAGCAGTGAGGAATCTGTCCTTTAGGATCATCCAGGGGGGGTCGTTTTATTTGTAATAGTACAAAGGTTTTGAGATTGTCAAACCCAGCAGCTTACGATGATACTTCTCTTTTTCCAACTGCATCTTAGTCTTCTCATTTATAAGAAGATATTTTCTTTCTCTCAAAAGCATAGTAATTCATCCTCTGCCCCATGTTTCTTTAACACATTTATTAGGTGCTTATTATGTTTCAGGCAGTATACTTGGTACTTTTAATTATGATACAAGTAAGATATCGTGACTAAAGTTCTTAGAATAGTGCTTTCCACACAGTAAATGCTCATCACGTGTTACCTCAGGCTGTATCTCATTTTCCCAACAACTCTTGTGATGCAGGTATCATTATTCCCATTGGAACTCAGAGATGTTAAACAACTTACCTAGGCTTACACTGTTAATAAGTGGTAGAGCCACTTATGAGCTTTGCAAGGAATTTGCTATTCCTTCTGGCCATTATGAATAATGCTACTATGACAGTCCCATACCTAGGAATGTGTTTCTGTGGACATGTTTTTAATTCTCTTGGGTGCATACCTGGGAGTGAATTGCTGAGTCATATAGCAATTATACGTTTACCTTTTTTGAGGAAGTGCCAAACTGTTGTACACAGTGTCTTCACCATTTTGTATTCCCACCAACAGTGTGTGAGGATTTCAACTTCTCCACATCCTTGCCAGCGTTTGTTACTGTCTGTCTGTCTGGTTATAGCCATCTGAGTGAATGTAAGGTAGTATCTCACGGTATTTTTGATTTGTATTTGCCTGCTGACTTCAGACATTAAGCATCTTTTCATGTGCTTATTGGCCATTTGTATATCGTTTTTGGAGAAATGTCTCTTTAAATCTTTTGTCCATCTTAAAATTTGGTTATTATCTTTTTAATGAGTTGTAAGAGATCTTTACATATTCTGGATATTCTAAATATGAGCCTTTATCAAAGATACGAGTTGCAAATATTTTCTCCCATTCTTTGAGTGGTGTTTTCAGTTTTTTTAATATGTTTTATTGATTTTACTGTTACAGTTGTCCCAATTACTTTTCCTCTGCTTCCCTCCACCCTGTGACCCCCCTCCCTCCGGTTGTACCCCCCACTTAGTCCATGCCCATTAGTTGTGAATATAGTTCTTCTCAACATCTTCCTGTCTACTCCACTCCCTCCTACTATGCGTCTTAATTCCTGCATCATCTCCCTCCCTTTCCCCCCTTCCCCCCTTCCCCCTTTCCGCTGACCTCCCCCCATAATGTTCCCCATACCTATCATTCTTTTCCCGCTCTCATTGCCTACTTAGTTTGCCTTTGTTTTGATTCCCTAGCTTCTGTTGTTGGTTGTTGTGATACAATTTTCATTTTAATGTTCATAGTTTTGATCCTCCTTCTCCTAAACAAGTCCCTTTAGCATCTCATATAACAGTGGTTTGGATCTCATGAACTCCTTCAGTTTTACTTTGTCCTGGAAGCACTTTCTCTGCCCTTTCATTCTGAATGAGAGCTTCACTGGATAGAGTAATCTTGGTTGTAGGTTTTTGCTTTTCATTTCTTTGAATATTTCTTGCCAGTCTCTTCTCGCCCTCAGAGTTCCTTTTGAGAAATCAGCTGATAGTCTAATTGGGACCCCTTTGTACATAATTCTCTTCTTCTCTCTTGCTGCTCTTGCTGCTTTTAAGACTCTCTCTTTATCTTTAATTTTTGACATTTTGATTATAATGTGTCTTGGTGTGGTTCTTCCAGAGTCCAGTTTTTTTGGAACTCTCTGTGCTTCCTGGACCTGTAAGTCTGTTTCCTTCCCCAAGTTAGGGAAGTTCTGCTTCATTATTTTTTCACATAATTTTTCAATTTCTAGTTCTTCTTCACCTTCTGGCAATCCTATAATTCAGATGTTTGCTCTCTTATAGCTGTCCCAGAGGTTTCTGAGCTCCTCCTCATTTTCCTCACTTTTTGTTTCCTCTTTCTGCATTTGTTGACTGTTTGTTCTGATTTGTTGATTTGATCCCTGGTTTTCCTTCCCTCGCCACTTGTTTCATATGTGTCTTCATTCATTTCAGCAGGACTAGCCTTCATTCCTTCCCCATCTTGATTAAGTCCCGCTGTTATTTCTGTAAGCTGTCTTATAACTATAGCTCTGAACTGAGCCTCAGAAATGTTATCTATCAGTTCGTCCGTTAATTCATGTATTTGCTTTCTAGTCAGCTGCATGATTGAGATCTCTATCATTAACCCTGCCATCTTGGCAGGTTTTTGCTCCCTGGGCGGGGCTGTCACACCTTCTATGCTATAGGGGGTGGAGCCCCGTGCATTTGTCACTACCAGGCAACCTTTCTCACCACACTGTGGTGCTTTGCATGGGGGCAGGGGTGCAAGATGGATTCCTGCCGTTCTCTCTCCACTGAGAGACCGGGAGCCTCCTCCTCCGTCCCCACGCCCTCTGGGCCTCACAGTCCGAGGCAATGGGGTCTGCCTTCCCTGGCGTTGGAATCATGAGCTGACGGGTTTGGTCTGCAGCCAGGGGTGCTCCCAGGTGCTTCTTGCCTCCCCTTAAATACGGGTGTCTGTGCTTACTGCAGTCCCTCCGCCCATCGCTGTAGCTGCTGCCACCAGCACGGCTTGACCTCTCCGCCCAGGCTTCGCCTCTCCTACCTCTTCAGTCGAGCACCATTTGTTTATAACTTCATACCTTGGACTTCCATGTAGCTTTATTTTCTGGAACTTCTGGTTATTTCTGGTTTTGTGGTAGTTATAGTCCTTCTAAGTTGTGGAGGGAGACGGAGCATATCAGTCTAGGCCTCCATCTTGGCGGGAAGTCTGTGTTTTCATTTTCTTGATAGTGTCCTTTGAGGCACAAAATTTTTTTCATTTTTATAAAGTCTAATTTATCTATTTTTCCTTTGGTTGTGCTTTTAGTATCATATCTAAGAAACTGTTGGTCTAATCAAGGTCATAGACATTTATCCCTTGTTTTCTCCTAAGGATGTTACAACTTTAGCTCTTACATTAAGGTATTTGATTTATTTTGAGTTAATTTGTACATATGGTGTGAAGTGTAGGCAGATTCCAACTTCATTATTTTGCATGGGGATACACAGTTGTCCCAGCACCATTTGAAAAGACGGTTCTTTCCACATTGAATAGCTTTGGCACCCTTGTGGGAAATCAATAGACAACACATGTGAGGGTTCATTTCTGGACTGTCAATCCTGTTCCATTGATTGCTATGTCTAGCCTTATGCCAGTCCCACACTGTGATTGCTGTGGCTCTGAATTAGGTTTTGAAACCAGGATGTGTGTGTCCTTCCACATTGTTCCTCTTTATCAAGATCGTTTTAGCTATTCTTGGTCCCTTGAATTGTCATATGATTTTAAAAATCGCTTGTCAATTTCTGGAAAGAAGTCAGTTGAAATTTTAATAGAGATTGCATTGAAACCATAAATTGATTTGGGGAGGAGGGTCATTTTAACAGTATCATCTTCCAATGCCAAACACATCATGTCTTTCCATTTGTTTACATCTTTTAAAAGTTTCTCTACACAATGTTTTGTAGTTTTTAGTATGTGAGTCATACACTTCTTTGGGTATTTCATTCTTTTTGATGCTGTTATAGCTGGAGTTTTTTCTTTATTTCATTTCTGGATTATTCATTCCTAGTGTATAGAAATACAGCTAATTTTTGCATATTGGTCTTGTATCCTGCAACCTTGTTGAATTCATTTATTAGCTCTAATAGTTCTTTCCTAGATTCTCAGGAATGTGTCCCATGGTCTTCCAATTTCCTGAGCATATTTTGAAGCCCTTCAGAGTTTTTATGGATATCTCATTTCTCAGCTTTGATTTTTAAGCTTTTTTGTTAGGCTCTCTCTCTTTTTTTTTTTTTTTAATTTGCACCAACTGTTATCTGTTGCCTCAGCGGCTGCCCTCTTAAAACATTTACCTGCAATTGTTTTCACAAAATTGCCCCTGAGGAGAGAGGCTTTTGGTGCTACCCAGCTCTCAGTCACGTCAAAGACAAACCTTTTAAGTGAGTCTTCAGGGAACTACCAGACAGTTCTTTGGGAATGAGATTGTATTCCATTCTGTTCCCTGTGGTACTGGGCATGTGGGCTGTTTTTCAATGTTACCCATGGGATGGAGAGCAAAGCTCTAAGAAGAATTAAAGCAACACAGATCATTGATCTTACAGAAACCAATCACTTTTCTTGAATAAGTGTTCCCTGGATTCCTGCAAGCGTGCTGGTTAAATTTTCAGTTTAAAAACAATTGAGTCTTTTTTTTCCAGTTGTATTTTTTGTTGCTTTTGTAGAAACGAATTTTCAGGTGTCCTTACTTCATAATTTTTACTAATTTGCCTACAACATGGTTTTAAACTTGACTATACGTTAGTTAAATATTTAATCGTGGGGGATGATTAGGAAACAGAAATAAAAACAGAAAATGTAATTTATCATTGAGGGTCTCCCAGATGGGTACATGAAATTTGAAAATCTATTTCTTTATTTAGTGGTCTCACAAGTAAGGTTAAATTACAAGTTATTTTAAACCCCTTTTCTTCATAGAAGTTAAACAGGCTTTGGAGTCAGAACTGGGTTCAATGCCACCTCTGCTTCTTACTAGCTTGATGACCTAGGACAAGCAATACAACCTCTCTGTGCCTCAGTTTTCTCATTTGTAAAATGGGGTAATAATAATATTTATCAGTAAGATTATTGTGAGGGTTACACTAACGATTCTTGAGAAGAGTTAACCTAAAAACAGACTTTCTTTTCTTTCTTATTTTTGTCTGTTTTGCTTGTTTTAAAGAGTCAAGAATAAAATTTATTTCAGCATTTGAAATACAAAATTTTGTCAAAAAACACATTTGTTCATTTTATTGAGATGTAGTTAAAATGTTATTTATTTATTAAACAAGCATTTATTAAATACCTAGAAAATTTTAGGCACTAACAGTCCAAGAAATTGACAAGTAAACAGGTGATTACATGAAATGTAAGGAAGCTTGTGATATAAGAATACACATGGGAGTATGTGATGAGAGTGTGGTTTTCACCAGTTCCTCTTAAGATTTATCCCTTCTTTGGCTCTAAAACCAAGGAGTTGGTCCTATTTTTATTTTTAACTGGGTGGTTTAAACTGGAATTTAAAAAACTTTCTGTAGATGAAGAAAAGCAACTTGAATTATGGAGGATGCCACAATAAGTATTTTCTGTAGAGCAAGAGTTTCCTGTCAGCATAGTCACCTCTAGGGTTTTCCATCTGAAAGTTCTTTGGCATACTTTTTTCTTTGTTATCCGCTTATTTCTTCTTCTTCTTCTTCTTCTTCTTCTTCTTCTTCTTCTCCTTCTCCTTCTCCTCCTCCTCCTCCTCCTCCTCCTCCTCCTCCTCCTCCTCCTCCTCCTCCTCCTCCTCCTCCTCCTCCTCCTCCTCCTCCTCCTCCTCCTCCTCCTCCTCCTCCTCCTCCTCCTCCTCCTCCTCCTCCTCCTCCTCCTCCTCCTTCTTCTTCTTCTTCTTCTTCTTCTTCTCCTTCTCCTTCTCCTTCTCCTCCTCCTCCTCCTCCTCCTCCTCCTCCTCCTCCTCCTCCTCCTCCTCCTCCTCCTCCTCCTCCTCCTCCTCCTCCTCCTCCTCCTTCTTCTTCTTCTTCTTCTTCTTCTTCTTCTTCTTCTTCTTCTCCTTCTCCTTCCTTCTCCGTCTCCATCTCCTTCTCCTTCTCTTCTTCTTCTTCTTCTTCTTCTTCTTCTTCTTCTTCTTCTTCTTCTTCTTCTTCTTTCTTCTTCCACTTTCTCTTCCCCACTTTATCATTTAGAGACCTGGGTAGCTCCCCAACAAAGAGTGTTTTACAGATTCTCTGGGTGATCTATTAGTAAAGACAGAAAA
Source organism: Furipterus horrens (assembly GCF_987537825.1). Lineage (NCBI taxonomy): Eukaryota > Metazoa > Chordata > Mammalia > Chiroptera > Furipteridae > Furipterus > Furipterus horrens. The sequence continues at coordinate 69,553,868 of NW_028327182.1, forward strand.
TAATATTTTTTTAACCTTCTAGTTTTGTATGAAAAAAATGAATATAAACTTTCGGGGCAATTATTGAAAATGCAGATAATTTTTATTCTATTGCATTTTTTTCAGAATACTCAGCCATAATCCTTTGAGAAGTCTTGATGATCCCTATCTTTTTAAATTGCCAGCATTAAAATATCTGTAAGTATTGCGACAATCTCTTGGTTCGTGAGATGATTTCTGCTCCTTTCTACTTTTGTCAAAGAGTTAGCATTTTGCATTTTGACTAAAAAGTCATAATTTAAATTATAACTGGTTTATTGCATAAAAGTTATTGGCACAGTAGCCCTGGCTGGTGTGGCTCAGTGGATTGAGCGCTGGCCTGTGAACCAAAGTGCAGCCAGCTCTATTCCCAGTCAGGGCACATGCCTGGGTTGAGGGCCAGGTCCCCTGTTGGGGAAGCATGAGAGGCAGCCACACATTGATGTTTCTCTCCCTTTCTTCCCCTCTCTCTAAAAATAAATTTAAAAATATTTTTAAAAATAAAAAATAAATAAAATATCTTTCCCTATTGAAAAAAACAAAGTTATTGGCACAGAAAAATGATTAAGAGAGAATGCAGGTGGACAAGGTAGCCAGCAGAGAAAGGGAGCGGTGTTAAAGAACACACACTGATATGTAACTTGAGAAGCATGTAGAAATACCATTGATCTCAGAAAGGAAAAAGGAATAACTTGTACATTATGTATTTTTTAAAGAGTAATGAAGTGGTGGATGCTACTGAGAATTAGAAGTAGAATAATGGCTAAAAAAAAGTAGATTGTACTGTTCACCGACATCATTAATTTGATGATGCAAATAAATTTAAATTTCTTCAAGAAGAGCTCTCTGAAATTATTATCCACAGCAAGTAAACTTTCGAGCTGGCTTGACAGAGAAGCCAAAACTGAAGTAAGCAGATATTAAGTGCCCTTTCAAGTACAGAATTTTGTCTTTGGGTTCATTTGATGCATGTTTGGACTTTCTCCTTCAGAGACCTGGGGAAAACAGATGTGTCACTCACAACAGTTGAGCGCATCCTCGCGCTAAACACTAATTTGGAAAAACTGTAAGTTGATTTTTCTTATATTTATTTTCACTTAGTTGTTCTTTTAGGAGGTTTGCCTTATTATTTTCTTAAGTCAGATTCTTATTTAATAAAATTCACTATTTTAAAGTATACAGTTCAGTGAGTTTTGAGAAATGTGTATTTATGTGCCACCATGATATTTGAGATACAGAATACTTTCATCATACCTAAAAGGCTCCTCATGATTTTTTGCACTCAGTTCCTCCTCCCACCATTAGTCCCTGGCAAGTACCAATTTGATTTTTGTCACGATAGTCTTGCCTTTTCCAGAGTCTCTTATAAATGAAATCATGTAAAGTGTAGCCTTTTGTGTTGGCTTCTTTCAGTTAGCATAATCCTTTTGGAATTCATTCATGTTATTGCATCTATGAGTAGTTCATTGCTTTTTATTGCCATGTAATTTTCCAGTTGTGTGAAGATACCAGTCTGTTTAAGCGGTCATCAGTTAATGGATGTTTGCGTTGTTTCTACATTTTTTTGGCCCTTCCGTTCTAAATGATAGCTTTGCTGGATAGAGTAATCTTGGTTTCGGTCCTTGTTTCTCATCACTTTGAATACTTCTTGCCAGTCCCTTCTTGCCTGCAAAGTATCTTCTGAGAAATCAGCTGATAGGCTTAAAGGAACTCCTCTGTAGGTAACTCTCTGCTTTTTTCTTGCAGCTTTTAAGATTCTCTCTCTACCTTTACCATTTAGCATTTTAATGATGGCGTATCTTGGTGTGGTCCTCTTTGGGTCCGACTTATTTGGGACTCTCTGTGCTTCCCGGACTTGTATGTCTATTTCCTTTGCCAGATTAGGGAAGTTTACTTTCATTATTTTTTCAAATAGACTTTCTTGCTCTTCCTCTTCTGCTTCTGGCATCCCTATGATTCGGATGTTGGTACTTTTGGAGGTGTCCCAGAGTTTTCTTATTCTCTCCTCATTTTTTTAACTTCCATATTTCTTCATTCTCTTCTGGATGACTGTTGATTTCTTCCTTATGTTCCAAATCATTGATTTGCACCCTGGCTTCCTTCCCTTCACTGTTGATTCCCTGTGGATTTTTCTTTATTCCACTTAGTGTAGCCTTCCTTTCTTCCCTTATGCTTTTGCAGTACTCAGTGAGTTCTCTGAGCATCCTTATCAGCAGTGTTTTTGAAATCTGCATCAGATAGGTTGGCTATCTCCATTTTGTTTAGTTCTTTTCCTGGAGTTTTGTTCTGTTCTTTCATTTGGGCCATATTCCTTTGTTTCCTCAACCAGGCAGCCTCCCTGTGTTTGTTTCTGTGTACGAGGTAGAGCTGCTTTGACTCCCTGTCTTAGCACATCTGTTAAGTTGTATGGGGTGGAGCTTTGGGTGTTTGCCAGGGCGGGGCAACCCGTTTCACCACTCTGTGGCTCTGTTTGTGGAGGAGGGGTCAGAGAGAGGACAATGCCACTGCCTGGCTTCTGGAGGCTTGCTCGGCACTCACCCTGCTTCCAGTCACTTCACCCACTGGCACCCCTCTAGCTGTTGCACTGGTGGTGGTTCCCAGAGTGGGTGGGTTTGAGTGCATTCTAGAACTGTGGGGGCCCTCTAAGCAGACTCGCTTGAGTGACAAGTGGTTTCTTCCGCCACCCCAACCCACACTGGTTTTTATAGCCAGAAGGTATTATGCTTTATTTTTCTGGTGTTGGCGCCCTGGGCTGTGTGGTCTGGCCTTGGATTGGGATCACTCGATCTTTATGCACCACACATGAATGTAGGACTGCCTGTTCTGCCAGCCATTGTGCCTCCTCACCAGCACCACACAGTGTCCTTTCCGCCCTGGCTCCATCCCTCATACCCGTCTGGATGAATATGGCTCCTTTAAATCATTGGTTGTCGGACTTCCATGCAGTTCGATTTTCTGACAGTTATGGGTGTTTTTTGTTTTGAGGATAGTTGTGATATTTCTTATGCTCGTGCAAGGGGCTGCTGAAGCATGTCTGCCTATACCTGCAACTTGACTGAAGTCCTTTCTCTGGTTTCTTAAGATGGAAGCTGCAGAAGCTGAGTATTGCTTTAGCAACATCCCACGTGTTGACATCTCATGTTTTCTGTTTCAGTCAGTTCAAAATAGTTTCTAATCTCCCTTATGAATTTTTTCTTTGACCCATAGGGTTATTCAGAAGCATGTTTTTTTTTTTAGTTGTCAAAACTGTGGACTTTTTTTTTTATAGATCTGTTAATTTCTGATTTACTTTCACTGTTGTTAGAGAACGTATATTGAATAACTAAAATCCTTTTTAAATTATTGAAACTGACTTTATAGCCAGTAAATTCTGGTAATAGGCCAGAATATGGTCTATTTTGGCAAATCTTATGCATCCACTTGAAAAAAGTGTACATCCTGCTGATTTGGGGAGGAGTGTCTTACACACATCATGTAGGTGGATAGTGTTCTTCTAGTCTTCTATATCCTTGTTGATTTTCTATCTACTTGCTCTATCAATCACTGAAAGAAAAATGTTAAAGTATCCAATTATAAGTGTGGATTTGTTCGTTTCTCCTGGTCATTCTCACTTTCCTTCATCTATGTTTAAGCTCTGTTATTAGGTGTATAAGTTTCTAGGTAATGTCTTCATTATTTGACATATTTATTTTGATGAAATATAGGCTCCTTCATTCCTGGTAATATGCTTTGACATTGACTTTGTCTTATGGAAATATCTCCACTCCAGCTTTCTTTTGGTTAGTGTTAGCATAGTATATTTTCTATCCTTTTACCCTATGTGTATCTTTCTATTGAAGTTGGTTCTTGTAGACACATAAAGATGACTTTTCCTTTTTTTATCTAGTGTGATAACTGTGTTAGACCATTTCCAATTAATGTAATGATTGATGCAATTACATTGAAATCTACTGTCTTGCTATTTGTTTTTTATTTGTCCCATCTGTTTGCCTGTTGTTGTTTTCTTTTCATTTGTGCTTTTGGATTGAATACATTTGAGTATTTTATTTTCTTTGTGGGCTAAAAAGCTATAGCTCAGATTTTGTTATTTCAGTGATTGCTTTATGGTTTATAGTATGCATCTTTACCTTCTCACAATCTCTCTTCCAATGATATTTTATGGTTTCATCAATGGTATCAGAACCTTGCAATAGTGTACTTCCATTTGTCCCTCCTGGCCTCTGTGCTGTTGCTTTCAATACACTTTACTTTTACTTACATTATAAACACCACACTATATTTTGTGTTTAAATAATGAATTATCTGTAAAGATACTTAAATAATAAGAAAAATCTTACATATTAACCTAAGTCATTACCAATTCAAGTGTCCTTCAGAATTTGTAATAATCTGTATTTCCATCTGGTAACAGTTTTCTTTTGCTGAAAACGACCTTCTTTAACATTTCTTACAGTGCAGATCTACTAGTGGAGAATTCTTTCAGCTTTTGGATGTCTGAGAGTATCTTGCTTTTGTTTTTGAAAGGTCATGGGTAGACATGTCTAGCTTGATAGTTGTTGGGTCCCCTTCCCCACTTCACTACCTCAAATATATATATATATATTTTTTGCACTGGGAGTTTTGGCTTACATTATTGCCAACAAAAAAATCTACTGTAATTTTTATCTTTGTTCCTCTTATATAGTGGTTTCATTTTCCCCCTTGGATTGATTTTAATATTTTCTCTTTATTGCTGGTTTTGAGCAATTTGATTATGATGTGCTTCAGTATAGTTTTGGGCATAATTCTTGTGCATGGAGTTCACTGGCCTTCTTGGACATGTGAGTGTTCGGTGTTCACCAATGGGAACGATTTGGGGCTATTTATGCAGACTTTTATGTCTCCCCCCTTTCATGGACTCTAAGCACACATACATTAGGCCATCTGAAGTTGTTGCACAGCTCCCTGTGGCTCTGTTCATCTTTGTTGTTGGTTGTTTCTCTTGGCGTTTCATTTTGTATAGTTTGTATTGCTACATTGTAAAGTCACCGGTCTTTTCTTCTTCTGCAGTGTCTAATACGCCAGTAACCCTACCCAGTGTCTTTTTCTTGTTCTTTTCGGGTTTTATATTTATGTAGGCATTTATTGCATCTTTCCTCCATTACCATTTATCCCCCCTCCAGTGTCTTTTTCATTTAGACACTGTAGTTTTTAATCTCCAGCTTCTTGCAGCAGGCACTATTCCTAACAGTGGGTGATATCCAGTTATTCTTCTCTCTGATCCTTTCATGTGGTTCTTTTCCTGGGCTCAAGCAACTCTTCACACACAGGCACCATCCAGTACCTTGTTGAATACTCAAGAGATCTCTCTGCATATCCCCAGAGTGCTTGTCTGTGTACTTCTTTTCTTTCCTAGTATTCTGCTTTGTGCATTCCAGTCACCTTGGTTTCCCCAACTCTCATATCCATTCCTTAGGGAGTTAACCAGTCTCTGTGGGTTTTTTTCTTCCTTACATCATGACCTGGAAGCTCAGAGCAGTAAGCTAGAACAATGCATCAGAGGGCTTACTTAATTTGTTTCCTATCTCTTGGGAGTCACTGTCCTTCATTACCTGAATTTCAATTTCTTGAGAACTGTTGTTACATATATTTTGTCTGGTTTTTAAATTGTTTTAGGCAGGAGGTCAAATTGATCCCATCTTGGTCTAAAGCCAGTTATATTCTCCCCCCTGCCTCAATAATATTTTTTAAGTCTGTTTTGTTTTGATCCAGAATCTAATCAAAGATCAGGCATCACATGTCTTGTCTTCGTTTCCTTTAATCTAAAACATTTATCTACCCTTTTTATTTTCTGTCTCTTATGACACTGGCATTTTGGATGTGTCTAAGATGGTTGTCTTATGAATTGTCCCATAGTCTGGATTTGTCTGTTTGCTCATGATTAGATTCAAAGTAAAATATTTTGGAAGGAATACTACATAAGTGATGTTTCCTTTCTACCTCATCATTTTAAGTGGCTTATAATGCTAAATTTGATCTTTTGGTGAACATGGTATTTTCCAGATCCCTCCATTGTAAAGTTATTTTTTCCTTGGTAATTAATAAATAATCTGTTGAATGTTGCTTTAAGATCAGCGAACATTCTCCTCTCAACTTTTTACCCAATTGCGCATCAGTAATAATTTGTGTCTGATCGATTACTACATTGGTGGTTACAAAGTGACACTATTTTTCTAATTTTATTATTCCTACTACATTTATTAGCTGGAATTATTCTATAAATAATAGTTTACCTATTTTCTTTTTGAGTATTATTGTGAACTCATGGGCTCTTCTTTAAATTAATTATGTTATACCTTATTATCATTATTCTTTTGAATGTTCATATTGCCCAGATTTGCCCAATGCAATCTGCTACTATTTAACCACGTAATGTTTTTTTTTATGCCCAGAGTAACTTCTAATACATTTACCACTCACAATTAGGGATTTATAAGTTAGGGACTTATCCAGAGCCTTCTTAGAAGATTTCCCCCTCCTAGTGTACTCTCCACCCAAAGTGAGACTTCTGGGTTGGGAGAAGGAGATACATCTGAATTATAACTACAGATCAGTGTCACCGATTCTAGTGCCTATCACCTTTAGTCTAGGCATACCATACCCGCTGCCATTCTTACTCTTCTGTCCTCCCCTCTATTTATTGACAATATTCAAGAGAGCAAATGGCTGCCCTGGCTGGTGTGGCTCAGTGAGTTGGAGAGTCTTCCTGTAAACCAAAGGGTCGCGGGTTCCATTTCCAGCCAGCCTAGGGTTTCGCTGAGGGTCCCGGTTAGTTTCTCTCTCACATAGATGTTTCTCTCTCTCTCTCTCTCTCCCTCCCTTCCCTTCTCTCTAAAATCAATAAGCACGTTCCCCAGTGAGGATTACCAAAAGAATAACCGATGGCCAGCTGATGCCCCCCAAACTGTTCAGGTGGGAAGCCCCCACAACGCTTCTTTGCACAGCCCTCTGGTAGCCTCTGCCCACCTCTTCTACCTGCTCAAATAGCTTTTCTGCCAATAATTTAATTTTCTGCCTTTCCCTTTATAGGATCCTCCCTCATAATTTGGCCTGCTGCCTCTGCAAATTCAGAGAGAACATTGAGAGGGTCAGCCAGAGAGTGAAATTACACTGCCCCGCTGACTGTCTGACACACACAACTTGTGGTGAGTCTGAATTGCCCAGTGGTAAATTCTTTCATTTTCATTTTATTTGTTTTAATTTTTGATTGATGATGATAAGTTGTTTTCCTTTGAAAATACCTTTCGAAGGTTCGTTGTTGTTGCTGTTTTTGTTTTTTTCTTTCTTTTTTAAAATTGTTGTTCTATTACAGTTTTCCCAGTGATGGTAAGTTTTTAAACAAATAAGGTCACCGTGTTATTTTTATTCATTCATCCAGAGTTTAACTCGCTATATTTCTGAGCATCGCTTCCTTGCTAAAAGTGAGACGAAGGAAAAAGAGAAAGGAAGGGGGCAGGGGATTAACAGCAATGAGCACACAGTGCGTGCGGTGCTCAGTTGGCGCTTTCCGTCCAAATGAGAACCTGTTGGTCAGTGGCACAGCCTGTAAACTGGCTCTGGATGCATTAGGCCTCATTTGTCCTTTGCCTCGTTGGACAGGTAGAGCTATGTTTTTATTTTGTTTGTTTTGCAATTTTATAAAAAGAGTACGAGTGACTATTTTATGAAAATTCTATTTGGGACCTGAATTTCTGGTTTTATTATCAGAAGTGACTACCAAATCCTTCTAATGGGTGGGAGGCCTCTTGTATTCTTAGACTGTCCAACTCTGAACTTGCTCTGAAGCGCACGGTTTTCTATCCACCAAACACTTGGGTGCTTTTAAGTATTTATCTACAAATTAGGCTTATTCACACCATCTGATAACTTCCAAAATGTGCTTTCATGCCCAGATAGTGTGAATGTGGGTCTCTGGCAGTGATCTGGGGCACATCATAAATAATAACACTGTGCTACTTATATTAAGAGAGTGTGGCTCATTTTTCAAAAACAAATTTTTGGCCTATTATATTACTCTCTTCTACCCCAAAGGTGGGCAGAGCAGGCATTTTAATCTCCTTTAACAGGAGAGTAAAAACAAGGTTAGAGAGTGTTAAGTGCTGTCACCTAGTACTCAGATCTCTGGCTTTCCTTTTGGGGCTCCACAAGCTCCCCACTTTGGGACCCTCAACTCCTTCTCTGACCCTCAGCTTCCACAGCAATACTTTCATTATTCTGGAATGGAAACCCAGTTGTACAATGATACACTTGACCTTCATGCAGTCAGAAGCTTTGGATGGTTCCCCAAGTAAAGCTGAAAATGTAAGAAAAGACATGAAAGGAAAGCAAAGTAGGCATCTGACAACAGTTGCCTTTTCCCTTCTGTATATTAGGACCCCAAAGTATTATTCCATAGATGTATTGAACATTCCACAGTGGCACACAACCTGCCAAGTCTCTTAACCCACATTCCAGATGCGTGCCTAAATTTAAGCACAGAGCAAGAGTGGACATAGAGTTATTTTTCTGTATAGAGCCTTTTGTTCTGGGGGCAGGGATGTGTAGAAGCAATGACCAAAGTAATGCTTTGGTGGGTAAGTGGAGAAGGGCATGTCCAGATGAAGACCTGTTAGCCGTGGGTTTTAATCACGCTCACCTGTGATGGTAGCAAGAACAGGAGCACACGAAGAGGCGGAGCGGGGAAGCCTCATGCTCCCTCTGCATCTGAGCAGGACAGGGTGGGGACCATGAATGTGAGGAATCGCAGTAGATCTGCAGCGAGTGTAACTGAGTGGGGTCTTCCAGCCTTGGTTTTTCTTCAGTACCTGGCAACTGGCCCTTGGGGATCAAGGGAATCATCCTAAATATGGTTACTCTATTTCATGCTGTGGAACGCCCTTTAAAAACATACCTTTTCTCCTTTTGTTGTGTTGCCAATCGGGTTTAAGTTGGGGTTTATTTTTCTCCTCTCTGAACAACATTCCGATATTTGCTGATTCCCAACTTATTTGACTGGCATGTAGGGCTTTGGACTGACAAAAAGCTGTCCCATGAGTCCTTCATGATCAAAAATGGTCTCTTCTTTTTTGACAGATGAACCACATTTAAAAAATCCAAAAGGCTCCTTCATGAGAGGGTTACAAGGCAATAAGAATGCGGGCAGTGAGCTGACAATTCAGCCAGAGGAGGTCTCCTTGGGCCAAAAGAAGAAATTGTTAGCCATTCTGGGTAAGCAGCTAGACTTTAATGATAACAGTGATGTCATTAGTGCATTACAGTACAGACTGCCTTATTTCTCGGAGATTAAAAAGCAGGTATAGAATCAATGTTATTACCATTCATTAAACTCCCTTTTTCAAATGTACAAGATGGAGGTATGCCCTTGAGTCATTTGAAAAACAACAGAGGGACCCTTCTTAAACCTAAATTTTACAATTCAAGTTACAAAAATAAATGGAGGAAACTATTTTTTGGAACAGATTTAGTAAAAGATTTGCTCAGGGAACCAGAAAAAGAAGAGGTCTCCAAGCCAGAGGACATGAACAAATGGGCAAATGGAAAGACAGGAGCCCAGGGTGAAGAGGAAGAGGAGGAGCCACGTAAGGTAAGGACAGCTCCTGAGGCACGAGGCCTGGACAGTGAGTTAGTGAGGACGTGCCATGAAAGCACTGAGGTAGGAAGACCAGAGGCACCCACACTGTCTCTTGTCTTAGCCATGTGACTTTGGCCAAGACCCATGACAGTGATCTTCTACTTTGCTCATTTAGACAGTGGTGCCACTGTTCCTAGGGTAGACACCAAGAGGACCTAACACACAAGATAAATAAATTGCACAAGAAAATGCTAATACTATGATTGCATAACACATTAGATACGATATGCTCTTTAAGAACCTACATGAGAGGGAACCCCCCAAAACCCAGAATTGTCTTCTGGAGGGCGGGCCCCTTGTAGTACAGGTTTCCTCCACTAGGGGAGTATTCTAGGAACCCATCTGTAAGAGTGTACCAGCTGGTTTTGTTGTGAGAGGGTGTGTTAGGCATCAGTGAATTTTTTTTGGAAGACTCTTTCAACATATTTGATGGGTGATTTACAAGTGCGCCTGCGCACACCTTGCTGAGTGTTCAGCCGTTCTGGACACAAACGGCATGACCCCCACACCCCACCCTCCCTATTCACCCAGTCTTGCCCTGAGTGACTTTTTGTGTTTCCCTGGATGAAAAATTCCTCAAGGGGATTTGTTCTGCCAATGTGGAATCAGTGAAACAAAAAAACAGCAGAAGCACTAAATGGCATCAAAATTGACAAGTTCAAAAACCGTTTTGAGCAGTGGAAAAAAATGTCTCAATAGGTGTATTGCATCAAATAGAGAGTACTGTAAAGGGGACTGAAGTTTAAGCATGTAAGGATAAACACACAATATTTTTTAAATAAATTCTGGGGGTTTTGGGGTCTCTCCTCGTAAGCCATTCACCTGAAAGAGTGGGATTTTAGAGTAGTAGTTAAGAATAGTTAGCTATTCTTTAGCACAGGCTTGAGAATAGTTAATTTTTATCTTTTCCATCTCTTTGGTTTGTTTTTTTAAATTATTGCTTGTTTTTCTCTTTTAAGGTCATCAGAAATGTGCCAAGATATGGCTATAAGAAGATACTCCTATTAGCCTCTCCTGTTATCGTAGTGGCGACAGGTTTAACTGCAATCTTCTGTCTCATTACAGTAAGACAACGAACGGTTCGTTCAGCTTCCCAGAATACATTCTGTCTTTAGCATAGAGTCAGAACCCACAAACTGAAAATCAAAGCCACTTTCCCACCTACTCCTCCTTGATATTTTTCTTTAGTCATGAATGCTGAGATATGCTTTATTATTTTATTACACATTATATTCCAGAGATTTTTAAAGGAAGCCCACTCCCAGAGATTGTGTGGAACTGAAATCAAGATAACAAGCCACTGTACTATTTTGAGAACTTATACTAGGCCAGAGTAGACATGACAGCAAAATTTCTTCAACTCAAAATGGATGATGTTGATTTGATGTATTACCAATTACTCTCTTTCTACCATTGATTTCTTGTTGGCTGAACTGAGGAGAGATTTAGACTCTCCACCCTCATAAAGTTATGTCACCCTGGTCAAAAGGACATGGCTAAAAGATAAAAGTGTGATCTTGTCAATTGATTAGATTTACTTAGCGGTTTTCTTCTCCAGTGTGTAAAAAGCATGGTGTAAATAGGTTCAGTTAAAACATAGCAAACTAAATCCTGCATCAGGCCTCTCTAAAGCATGTCGTATTTATACTCACCTCTTCCTGGAGCTTGCCTGTGTGCCTTTTCTTCAATTACACAATGGCTTGTTTTCCCAACAGGTAGGAGCTAATATTAAAAGTGATATAATTAGCTGACAATCTTGACTACCCTACTAATCCAACCTAATACCTTGTTTACATTTTCAATGGTCATGGCAGCCCCCCACCATAACCTAGCCACACCATGCCCATTTCTACTTTTGTTCGTGCCTTTGCCCATCTAAAATTCCCTTATTTTGCTCTGCCTCTGCTGCAAGTCCTGTGAATCTCTCAAAAGCCAGCTCAAATTCCTATTTCAGCCCTGCTAGTCCTCCTTCTTCTGTGAGATTTATCACCCTTTCAGGGCGTGGGCAGTAGTGAGGCATTCCCCTGCCATGAGAACTTAAAAATATGGTAAGTAAGTTTTTAAAAGGCAGCTCCCCAAGGTCAACACATCATGGAGCAGAGCAGAGATGTGTACGGACCAAATGGCCTCCTGGTCTACCAGACTTGAGAAATACCTGGCTGGATGTGTAACTGCTAAAGAAAACATGTCTATTTGCAGGAGGGTTGGTCAGCAATAAAAGCTCAGAACAGGTGAGGGAGAGTCTGACATGGGCATTGCCCATCCTAGCAGTGCCTAAGAGTAGAGATGGCACCTCAGGCAGCAGACGTGGAGAGTCCGGCCCACTAGCCAGGCTGTGCCTGTTGGGGAGATGCATGGATCCAGCTAATGCAGTCTTTTCCTTTAAACACGGGATTCAGCTGATTCCTATTGTTCTAATTCTGTTCTCACCAAGTAGCCTTCTGACTGTGCTTCTGAGTGTATTTCCCTGATCGTGTAGACACAGGTGTTTTCTGTGGAAGAGATGTAATTCTCACTGTCAGGCCGTAATCTTGGCCTTCTGATTTTTTATTAGCACTGCAGTATTGACAAGGTGAGACTACCCCGATCGGAAGAAGTGAGCCCTCTCTTGGTGAAGAGTCTGACTTCTGAGCCTAGGGGCTGGGGACTAGCATGGGGGCGGCTTGCCAAGGTCTCTGGGAAGAAGTCATTGGCCAGTGCCCAGACAATACCCTCTCCCTCTCTAGTGAGCATATGGCCTTTGCTTTTTTGGATTTTCTATAAACTCCTATAATGCATTTAATTTCTATGGAGTTTAATCTCACATTTGTGTTTATTTATGTGGTTTCATTATTTCCTCTCCCCAGTTAGATGATAAGCTTTTTGAGGATGGTTTGCCTGACTGTTCTGTCTCCTTAAAGACCATAACACCGAGAAATATTTGAAATTTTGAAATTCAACGAAAACCACTGAAACTATGAAGATATTTAATATAAAAGGACTTCCATAAATCAACAGGGAGAAAACAAACAAACAAGGGGAGAAGAGGGCAAGGGCTGTGCGGAGCAGGATGTGTGTTGATTTTCTGTCACCCTATCTGCCGATCATCTCACGGCTTATGGGGTATGGGTTTTGTTAGCGAGGCCTTTGTTACCTCATGGCATGAAAGTGGTCTCTGATATTGTCTTTTAGTCCTTTTTATAATATTTCTTTTATTCATAATTTAAAAAAGAAATCTGTCTAGTATTGGTTTTGTTTTTAGTGTGGTTGACTGTTTTCCCCCTACGTGAAGATTTAATTGTTTTAAAATCTTTTATTGAATGACTCATTCTTTCTTTCCTGGTCTAAAAAGCTCTCTTTGGACTCTAGTCTGTTGATCTAGTTATCTTTTTTTGTACCAGTGACAGTATCACTATGTAATTCCAATTTCTTTATAACATATTTTGATGTCTGGTAGGGTAAGCTGCTGCTTTTTTATCTTCTTTTTCATACATTTTGTAGCTATTGCTGCATATTTTCTCTGCCAAATACCAGCTGGCCAGGTTTTGTTTAAAAACTCTCTTGGAATTTGAATAGATTGCATTACATCAGTAGGTTCATTTGAAGGGAACTGACATCTTCACAACAACTAGGAACACGGTATCTTCACGTCGTGTATTCTTCCTAATGTCCTTCAGAAGAATTTTAATGTTTTGATCACGTAGGTCTTACGCATTTTTTGTTAAGTCCGTTTCTAGGTACTTGATGCATTTTTATTGATGTTGCAAGTGGGATCTTTCTTTCATTTTTTAATTAGTCTTTTGTGGTACGTGGGAAAACTCTTGAGGTTTGCGTATTAATCATTTGATTTTGGATTTACTTACTGAATTGCCATTTTACTTGACATTAAAATTCTAGTCGATGCTCTTGCACTTTTAGGTTTGGCATCATCTCCTATGCACATGCGTTTTGTCTCTTTCCAATACTTCACTTTTCTTATTAAATTGATTAGGACCTCCTCAACAATGATGAATAGTAACAGTAATAACAGGCATCCTACTCTTGTTCTTGAACTTAAAACAAAGCTGCTGCGTTGTTTCCAGTAGATACTTTTAGTTTCTTTTTCTACTTCTAAGAGCTTTTATTAGGGACTAACTGCTGAATGTTATCCAAAGCAGCCAATGAAACGCATTGCCAGCTCCCTGCAAGATCCTAACTTAGGGACTATGGAAGAAGAGTCAAAGGATATTCAACAAATTCCTGTCCTCAAGAAAGTTATCACCTTACTTAGAAGGGAACAAATAAAGATTTAGAGAGAGTGGTCATTGTGATGAATAATTGTGATGTCGCTTTCTTCCTAAAACAGTTCTGTGCCAAAAGAACACCTGCGGACAATGATGGAGGAAAGCCAAGGTAAATATTAGTCTGACAGTTTTCAAAGTAGGAGTTTACAACTAGAGGAGCTTCTTCCTGGAGGTGGCCTGAGGTGACCTCTGAAAATGGTGCGCTACTCATTTGACCCAGAAAACCCCACAAAATCATGCAAATCAAGAATTTTAAATATTCATGTTCACTTTGAGAACACTTGGGAAACTGCCAGGCCAAAAGGGTATGCATATCTGAAAAGCCACCAAGCAGCTAAAGGATGTCACTTTGCAGAAGCAATATGTGCCATTCTGTCCTTACAATGGTGGAGTTGGTAGGAGTGCCCAGGCCAAAGACTGGGGCTGGGTGCAGGTTGGTGCCCCCAAAAGAGTGCTGCGTTTTTGCCGCACATGCTTAAAACTGCAGAGAGCAGTGCTGAACTTAAGGGTTGGGGTGCAGACTCTCTGGGCATTGAGCACATCCAGGTGAGCAAAGCTCCCAAGATGCAGCGCAGAGCTTACGGCGCTCATGGTGGATTAACCCCCACAAGGGCTCTCAGGCCTGCCGCACTGAGATGCTCCTCCCTGAAAAAGAGCAGCTTGGTCCTGAACCAGAAGAGGAAGATGCATAGAAAATAAAAGAAAAATAAAAAGTCCCATAAGGAACTGAAGAAAGAAAGACTTGAAAGTAAATTTATCATAAAATAAATGCTTAGAAAAGTTAAAAAAAAAAAAGAAAAAGAAAAGAAAGAACTAGAGGAGAACTTAGAACTCTACCTCAGTCTCATTTTACAGTGAGGAAACCGCTAAGTTTGGAAACAACACTTGTTCACTCTGGTGCTTTGCCTGGACTTTGCAAAATGAGCTCCGTAGCCAAAGCTGACAGAGTGTGTGACTGGCACAGATGCATCTGCTGCCACTGGTCCTTTAAGGAAACAGGGAACAAAGGGGGAGGTCTTGGTTATACTTGTTCCTGCCGGTGGTAGAAGCTCTCGGGGAGGGATAGGAAAAGCCACGTGGCCTTAGGGTAAAGGCTCTGGTCTCCTTCAAGGCTGACGAAAGGTAGACTATGTGAGTCCTTCCTGTAAGGTGGCAGAAAAATTTCCCTTCCCGTCCTCCTGGTTTTCAGGCCCCTACTCTCTCTATTCCCTTTATCCCAACCTCATAGAGTTTTAACTGGGCAAGACCTTACGCAGTAGTTTGTCTTTTTTTTTTTTTTTTTTTTTTTTTTAACAACAAGGAAACAGAGAGGAGGAAGGGAAATATCTTGCTCCATGGCCACACTGCTAGTGAGTTTCAGAAAGAAGATGGTGCCTTTCCAGCTGGGGCCTCTCCATTGATTACCCCGTGCTTGGGCTGTGAGCTACACTTTATGTCAGAACTCAGTACGCACGTACCGCACAGACATAAGTCGTTTCTAAAACAGACTCATTATGCACTCTGATTTTTTTCTATTCTGTTTTAGTCAAAAAGAATATTTTGTATTCTAGTGCTGGTTGTGACTTGTAAACTGATTTCACAACTCACTCGGCAGTGACAGCCTGCAGTACAAAAGTCAGCAAGCTAGCTAAGTTAGCTAACTGCTATTTGGACTCAGGCATTTAGTTGTGTGATTTAACCTATAGGATAAAGCAGCTAGAAAGTTGAAAGCACCTTCTTACCCTCAGCCCCACCCCCAGCAAAGGGTGTATGTGGGACTAAGTCTAAATGGGACAGATGTGAAATGCTTCTGGAGAGAGCAAACTGCTTCTGCCCAGTGTGACTGTGCATCCCCACCCCACCCCCCACCCCAATGCACCTCAGGGTGCTTGGCCAAGGGCCAGGAAAGTGCTTCGGGCTGAAAATCCCGCCTGTACTCCATGCCAGACCACCCACAGAGGTCACCCCAGAGACATGGCAGGGACATTTTAAACAGACACAGAGAACCCCTGGAAGCCCAGTGTGCAAAGAATCATTTCCAAGGTCCCAGGTCTATAGTGACTTTGCCTCTGAGTATGGACCCAGGTACCCATTTAATCCTAATAAGGCGAGGGACAAATCACTAATTGTTGGTATGCGTTTTCCTCCAAGGGGCTTTTTCTCGCGACTCCTGAATAAGGACCGATCTGTGGAAAGCCAGATGGAGGTAAATTTCAGGAGGATCAAGCACTGTGGCGGGACAAAGTGGGGGACAGGCAGGAATCAAGTTTCCCTCTCTGTTTTCTAGAAGGGCGGTTTCTGGAGCTGCCTGCGGGGTGCATATGGCCCTTTCGAAAAAGAAGAGGCACAGCATTTGCAAAACATGGGTTCCTCTGATGAGGAGGAGCCTTCAGACATGTAAATAACTGGGAGTTATTTAGAATTCCTGTCTAAAAGGGGGAAATAATGAGTAGTTTCATTGTTCCTTTCAAGAGTAAAAGCTTTGACCTTCTTTTTCTCTCCCCAGAACAAAGAAGGGAGTCTCCTATGAGGACTTGGACTCAGTAGTAGTAGAAAGTGACACCTGATCCTCCTGCTGAGTGAACCAGGTTACTAATAAATTGTTCTTCTCTACTGAAATGTGTACGTTTGTAACCACCTCTAGCCATGAGGGAAAGAATTAAAATGTAAATAGATAAATATATATGCACACAAATAGCACGAGCCATAAGCAAGAAAAGCAAGGCCGAAGCAGGACTCCTGGGGTAGCCAGCACTTCCTCAAGCAGCAGTGTGGTCAAACAAGGGTGAAGAGGGACTCCTCTCCCCCGTGTCCCCCAATATAGTCTGTCCCCGAGAACTGGAAGATACATCATCCTTCAGGGGTGTGGGTTATTAAGTCAAATAACAATTTATCCTGGTGCTCTGGCCCCTGGCTCACCAAGCGCCAGTTATGTACAACATACTTGACCCCCATTGTGGCCCCCCATCATCAGGTCTTTGGGCTGTCAGAATATTTGGATCCCTGAGCCTGCCTTTACGGTGGGGCCTGTCTTCTCCCCTGAGATCTTAAACTTGCACAAATGTGTGCCCTGTCTTGGTGTAACGGGTTCTCCATCCTTACAAGCTAGTAGAAAGTTCACAGTTAAGGGAAGAAAGTCATTTCAGATTAAGACTCTAATTAGATAAAAGTCATTAAGAAAATAAGTAATTTAGTAATGTCAGCTAAATTAATAAAAGCTTATATTCATCTTTCAGTCAAAGGTTGAGTATACAATAGCAAGCTAACATAAAAAATTGAGGAATCCCTAAGGCTCAGCCCCTTACAATGTAACAGGAGCAACAGCTCTACCTAAGACACAGGCAAACACGCACAGGAGACTTCCAGCCAAGATGGAGGCCTAGAGTGACACGCTCCATCTCTCTCCACAACTAAGAAGGACTACAACTACTGCAAAACCAGAAATAACCAGAAGTTCCAGAAAATAAATGGAAGTCCAACGTAGGAAGTTATAAAGAAGTGGTGCTTGTCCAGAAGGGTAGGAGGTGTGAAGCTGGGGTGGAGAGGTCAAACTGTGCTGGTGGCGGCAGCAACGGCAATGGTGGTGGGACGGTGGTAAGCATAGACACCCGTATTTAAGGGGAGGCGAGAAGCGCCTGGAGAGCACCCCTGGCTGTAGACCAGACCCGTCAGCTTGCGATTCCAACACCGGGGAGGGCAGACCCCCATTGCCTTGGACTGTGAGGCCCAGAGTGGGTAGGGACAGAGGAGGAGGCTCCCAGTCTCTCAGCGGAGAGTGAACGGCAGGAATCCATCTTGGACCCCTGCCCCCACAAAAATGCCACAACATGGTGAGAAGGGTCACCCGGTTGTGATGAGTGCATGGGGCTCCGCCCCCTATAGCATAGGAGGTGTGACAGCCCTGCCCAGAAAGCAAAGGCAAACATAAAACTGCAAGGATGGCACAGATCATGATAGAGATCCCAGTGATGCAGCTGACCAGACAGCAAATATCTACTCTAACAAAACAGCAGATAGGAAATCTTTCTGAGGCACAGTTCAGAGCTTTGGTTATAAAAATGCTTACAGACCTAACAGCAGATCTTAAACAAGACAGGGAAGGAATGATGGCTAGTCCTGCTGAAATGAACACATACAAAACAAGTGGTGAGGGATCAAATCAACAAATTGGAACACAGGGAAGGAAAAAAGAGTCAACCAGTGCAGAAAGAGGAAACGAAACGTGAGGAGAATGAGGAGAGGCTCAGAAACCCATGGGACAGCTATAAGCGGGCCAACATCGAAATCATAGGGTTGCCAGAATGTGAAGAAGAAGAACTAGAAATTGAAAAATTATGTGAAAAAATAATGAAGCAGAACTTCCCTAACTTGGGGAAGGAAATAGACTTACAGGTCCAGGAAGCACAGAGAGTTTTAAAAAAAAAAGGACCCTGGAAGAACCACACCAAGACACATTATAATCAAAATGTCAAAAATTAAGGATAAAGAGAGAATTCTAAAAGCAGCAAGAGAGAAGAAGAGAATTACATACAAAGGGGTCCCAATAAGACTATCAGCTGATTTCTCAAAAGAAACTGCAGGCGAGAAGAGACTGGCAAGAAATATTCAAAGAAATGAAAAGCAAAAACCTACAACCAAGATTATCCAGTGAAGCTCTCATTCAGAATGAAAAGGCAGAGAAAGTGCTTCTAGGACTAAGTAAAACTGAAGGAGTTCATCAGATCCAAATCACTGTTACATGAAATGTTAAAGGGACTTGTTTAGGAGAAAGAGGATCAAAACTATGAACATTAAAATAAAAACTGTATCACAACAACCAACAACAGAAGCTAAGGAATTGAAAGAAACGCAAACTAAGTAGGCAATGAGAGTGGGAAAAGAATGATAGGTATGGAGAACATTATGGGGGGAGGTCAGTGGGGAGGAGGAAGGGGGGAAAGGGAGGGAGATGATACAGGAATTAAGAAGCATAGTAGGAGGGAGTGGAGTAGACAGGAAGATGTTGAGAAGAACTATATACACAACCAATGGGCATGGACTAAGTGGGGGTGCACTGGGCAGAGGGGAATAAAAGGAAAACAAATTGGGACAACTGTAACAGCATAATCAATAAAGCATATTTTAAAAATTGAGTTAATTATTTAGATAATTTAAGTCTAACATTGCTGGTATTTAGGAAGAGAATATTTAGTTAATAGGATCATGATTCATGTAAACAAACAATCAACATTGACCAATTAACAACCTCCTCATTTCACTTCAAATATACAGCATTATTTTAAAGATTTTTATGGGAATATGTTACAAGAAATCCTCCATGTTAAATGAAAACCACAAAGGATTTTTTTACTTTATTTTTATTGTCGACACTATTACAGATGTCCCCATTCCCCCCAGAAAAATTTCACAAGTCAAGCAAATAGCTCACCAAATATCTTCTCTTTTTGCCTAATAAAATTAGAAAACAAGTAAACAAACAAAATGTAGGACCCAGCAAGAATTATGTTAAATTCTGAATATCTACCTTTTTCCATACCTTTCTTACAAATGATTTTTGAGAAAGAGACAAGAAGAGAGAGAGAGAGAGACAGAGAGAGAGACAGAGAGAGAGACAGAGAGATGTTGGATTTGTTGTTCCACTTACCTGTGCATTCATTGGTTGATTCTTGTATGTGCTCTAACCAGAGATCAAACCCGCAACTTTGGCGTATACTCTGACCAACGGAGTTATTTATTGAGCGTTTACTGTAAAGCAGTCACTTTCTAGGACCTGGGGATACAGAGACAGACATAAAAGGCAAGATCCCTGCTCTTCAGGTGCTCAAATTCTGCCACAGCTTTTCTCTCTCTTAGCATTGTATGGGTATAAAGTCTTATTTCCTGTTGGAGATGGAATTCACATTAGAATCACTCCGGCGACCGGCGAGCTTTGAAGAATTCCCAGTACCACGACTTCACTCCGAAGTTACGAATTCAGTGGGACTTTGGTGGGGCCTGGGCTCAGGAATTTAAAAACTCCTGAGGTGATGTTCATGCACACAGGTCTGAGAACCACAGTCGGGGTGCCGTTGAAGGCTGTTTTGGGCCAGCCTCGGGGGTTCAGCAGCTATACAAGTAACTCCCTTTCAATTTTTCAAGGCTGGTGGTCGTTTTTGGTCAATCCCACTGGATGGCTAATTAGAATCCAAAAATGTGTCAGCCAGTGTCACTTTTTTTAAAAATGTAATCTTTGTGGTATTTTTTTTCCCCATGACCATTTCGTCCCCTTATACTCCCCTCCCCCCAGCAATCCCCACGCTGTCGTCCAGTGTCACTTTAGGAACGCCTTTGTGGAAAGCCTCGCGCAGCTCAGCCCCGGGAGCCCTGGTCAATCCTTTCACCGCCACACCGCTCCGCCATCACCCTGACTTCCAGCTCCACACTGCCCTCTGCTGATGAAGCAATGCTACAGCATGGAGGTCACCACGATTAGCTCCTCTCTGACTGCATCCCAGGTCCGCCTTCACAAAGAACATGATTGTTCATTTTGTTACAAGCTAGAGTTTTAAAAAGAGGAGTCTGAAAAGGGGAAGGATCAGGCTGCTTATGTACCCCACTATTTTTGTCCTTCCTAGTCTCCCATCTTTCCATTTCTGCTTATACTAACATTAGCTTGGAGAGGAGAATTCTCTTCCAGATCACTGATTCTCAATGAGCTGGATTTGCAGGCAGCGAGCCAAAATGGCCTCTTATAAGCAAATGACATGTTTTCCTTCTCAGCTCTCCGAGGAGCCAACTTCAAAGTGAGCTAATCTCTTTCTCAATAGGCTTTACTGATTTATGCAAGAAGTAACCGGACTACAACATCCTGACTTTTTCTTCTTGATGCAACCTTGGTAAGAATCTGAAACAGGTCATGGGGGTAAGCAGCTGCTGTGCTAGGTAGAGGTGTCCTCACTGCCTTTAACTCCTGGCCCAGCCAATCCCAGGTTTCGGGGTCTGCTACTTGCAGCACTGCGGTCTGTATCAGTTAGGGATGGTTTGGGTTCTAGTATCAGAAAAGCTGACTCAATCTGGCTTAACCAATAAAGGGAACTCATTCACTCACATAACTAAAACTTCAAGAAGTAACATTAGCTTCAGGCAAAGCTTGATCCAGTGGGACTTGAGTGCCACCATAAACTATGCCTTCAGTTTGTCCTTCATTCTAGAACATCCAACTGTAAAGAGAGTCACTTTTCTTGCAGACACTTCCACTATTTACAAGTTACCTTCTTGAGACCCCTTCCAGAGGAGAAGTGATGACCTCTCCTCCACAAAGGTGGAACCCACTAGGCTGGCCACTCTCTTCTGTTTGTTTGTTTCTGTCTGTCTGTCTGTCTGTCTTTCTGGCATGAACTTGATTTGCTGCACTCCCATCGCACGAGGTGATTTTCCCATTGGTCAAGTGACCCTGTGGAAGGTAGCTGAGCTTGACCCTTCCTCCCAATGACACTGCACATAGGTTGGAGAATCATATACAACCTCCTTACCTGGGGAAAACCCAGCTTATATCAGTTGTGGCAGCATAATTACTAACAGTATCCCCTTTGCCTCTCAAAATGGGCTCATCCGACCAATAGGAGATCCCTGCTTGGAGGGACCCTAACAGCTAGCTGGTGGGATGGTCTCAGGGCTGATGTCCAGAGAGGTCCCTGGCCATGTGGACAAAAGATGCTGAAGTCCAGTCTGCCCTTCACCTGTAAAGTCCTGCACCTGGCACAGTGCTGGGTGCTCCAAGAGGGTGCCTTTTCTTAAGGTGCTCAGGTTAACGAATATGTGATCATATAAATATTGGTATGATTATCAGTACACATGTGGAATGTATATTCTATATACATATAGTTTCACATTAATATCTAAATGTACTTCATCCTGTTCAGTGGTTTCATATTTATGATGTTTTCAACTATTCTTCTTCTGATGAATTTGTTTCTCTGTCGCTACTTTTACAAGCAGGGCTACAAGGAACATCCGTGTGCCTGTACCTTTGTGTCTCATATAGAGTTTCTTGGAACACATTCTTAAAAATAAGATAGCTAAATTGAAGAGTAAGTTCACTTTAAAATTTGCTAGAAACTGTGTCATTGCCTTTCCAAAGCCCTGACTACCAAAATTCCACTTTTTGATACTAAAATGTAGTTAAAAGAAAATGAAGGGCTTATCAAAAAATATTACCATATGCACCTTATTAAGGAAAGAGTGATAAATCCTTATTGATTAATTCAGTGGTTTTTGGTCTTCTGTCTGCATGTGAAATAACATGGGGGTTTAGTAAAAATTTAGATTCCCAGATCTAAACCCAAGAAATTCTACTGTGAGCATTTTAAACAACCACCCAGGGGGTTCTGGGCTGCTCTGAGAAATGATGGCACACGTTTGCATCTTAGTTATATTATTTATTAGCTGCACAGAATGTTTTTTTTGTTTTTTGTTTCCAAAACCAGGGAGAAGTAGCCCCTTTTCACTGAGAGACTGGGTGCCTTTCAGGCCGCTGTTTGTACAGTGCCCTGGGAGTGGTAGCTCAGTCTTACAGTCTCTCTGATTGTCACAGTCCTGTGGGATCCAGGAGCTCATGTCCCCACCTCCCACGGCCAACTAGAGCCAGATGTACAGGGGGCAGCCCCTGAGCGGCAGCTGCAAAAACCAGGGCACCGCCCGCGTGTTGCTGGCGCTGTGGAGCGCTGCAGAGGGAGAGCGCAGAGATGATAGTGCCCGCCTGTTGGAGCGTAAAGACGGCACCTGATGAGAAAAAAGAAAATCGAGAGCTAAAAAAAAAAAAAAAAGGTAGTAAGGCAGGGGAGAGTGTGAGAACGGCTGCCACCAGCCCCTGTCCTGGAGGGTTTCCCAGCAGGCCCGCCCCCTCGGGCCAAGGCTCTAAGATCAGCAGGAGAGTCTCTTGCGTGGAAAATCTGGGCGCTTTTCAGAAGGCTGCTTCTGCGCTGGGTCTTTGGGTCTCTCGGATGCAGCCCCGTTGCTTTTCACAGCCAGATGTTTGGGGAGCTTGTCTCTCGAGTGCAAATCTAAAAACGTTGGTGACTGATGTGGGGCACCCGCCCGTCAGTCCCAATGGAGAAGCCCTGGGTCTGTGAGTCCCCGCGCGACTGTGGATTAGGGAGCCGCGTCTCAGCCTCTCCTAACCACCTCCATGCGGCTTGTTTCTCGTTTGCAGATGTGAAGCAGCAGCTGAGCGAGTTTTCAGGATTTTCCCCCCAGAGGACATTGTTTCATACGCCGCTGTCGATCTGGTGTGTCCGCAGAAGAGGTGAATTCAGGCTCTTTTTAGCTCACAGCCTTGGACACCTCTGAGTATTATCTTTGCTCTAATCTTAGCTTCGATCTTGAGCTCTCTCTGCAGGGAAGGCATACAATTGAACGGTCTGCCTCTTGTGCCAGTTCTAGTTGGAAAACCTAGTCTGGTCCAGGGAGATTTTTCCAGCAAGAGACTGTCTTTGTAAACCACCCATAAAGTGGCACTGAGGTGAGTTTATTACTCAGCTGATCACTGGAAAGCAGGTGAAGCTGGATTCTACCTCTTGTTGAAAACTACTCCACTTTACCATTTCCAAAATAAGACAAGCCCCCACCCTTCCTGGCAGGTATATAGAACAGAAAACTAAAAGTCCTTTGAAAGAAAAGCCCCCTAAACAGCTAGCCCAGGGAATTTTGAAAACCCTTCAAGAAGTTCTTGATCTCATTTGGGTGCCTCTGTCCATAGAACTTTGGTACATGGTCTGAGCGGAGCCAGAGAGTAGGGGGAACATCGGCAAATGGCAGCAGGAGGACACTTGTCAGAGGAGGCCTGGGGACAGAGGGCCATGGTGAGGAGGACAGTGAGGGACCAAGACTCGCCGATGCCAGCCTCCTTCTGGGGTCCAAGCTGAGTGAGAAAGGAAGTTTTAAGTACAGTGGTGCCTGTTGACTTGTACATGCAACAGGGGTCTTGGGTCACCACAGGGCTCAGGGTATTTGCAAGAATAGTTCCAAGTACTCACTCGACTGGGGCTGTTTCTGGGGAAGTGGTTTCCACAGCGAGAGGAGGTGAGATGTTGATGTCACCCTGGGGGCAACACTGAGCTGTTTCTTCTCACTAGAACTCTCGTCATTGTTTCCCTTAGCAGAGCAGAAACTTCTCTGTTATTCTACAGCTGTTCTAACTGCAGAGATGTGACAAAGTGCAACGATGCCATGAGCCCTGGGCAGCACAACCCAACCGAAACCACATCCAGGGACAGAGCTGTGTTAGCAAAGCCTGGGCTTCAGGAGTCATGAGCACAGGCAGCCTCTCAGACACCGGTTCATTCGAGAGAGATCCATCAAGGGCCCCAATATACACAAGGAAAAGGGCATGAAGATGTGTTAGATATGGTGCTAATGTGCATAAGGAACCTTAGGCGATCTTAGCCTTTGGCCAAGGTAATCCATGGTTAGGAATCTATTTCCTATGTAAGTAACTTCAAATATGGAAAAAAGATTTATTCATAAGAATCTATGGCATCCAGCACATCGATAGCAATTTAAAACTGGACCCAATTTAAATCATCTACAACATGGAAATGGCGAAGAAAATTATGGCATCTTCATTTGGTTGTCTATTTGGGAGCTTTTACAAACAATGCAATGATGTGGGAAACACTTATGTTATAATAAGTTAAAAAACAAAAACAAAGATACAAATTGGCTTATTTTAATCAGGACCCACCCAGTGTCCGGGAATGTCGCCAATTCCATACAATATTTTTTTGTGGATGCTGGTCCAAGGAAAGAAGGAGAATAGAAGTATCAAACAGAAGGTTTCCCCAGTCATCGACCCCCTTGACCACCTAACGTTAAAGGACTGTCCCCTCTTCCCCAATGTGGGCAATTGCAGTAATGATGGCTCATTATTCTGAGAGTTCTTTCCCTTTCTCCATCCCCGTCCCTGTCCCCAGGCTTCTGCTTATATGAGATGAGTAGATGGTGTTTGTGGCACGGCCAGTTCCACCCTAATCTGCATGTCCAGAGCCAACATGTAGCTTCATTTTCTGGTGGTAACTTTGGTACCACAAAGAGCTTAAGATTTGGACAATAGTCCTTTATAGGGCAACAAGGAAGTACACAAGTCAGCATCCTCTTTTTTTTTTAAAGGATATTTTATTGATTATGTTGTTACAGTAGTCCCAATTTTCTCCCCTTTGTTCCCCTCTGCCCAGTACCCACCTACCCTCCAGCAATCCCACCCCCCTTAGTTCATGTCCATGGGTCATGCATATAAGTTCTTTGGCTTCACCCTTTCCTATATTATTCTTAATTTCCCCCTGTCAATTTTGTACCTAAAATTATGCTTCTTAATCCCTGCACCATTTCCCCATTTCTCCCCCTCCCCCCCTCCCAGCTGATACCCATCCAAATGATCCCCACACCTATGATTCTGTTCCTATTCTTGTTTTCTTAGTTGGATTTTGTTTTTATTTTTTAGATTCAGTTGTTGATAGTTGTGAGTTTGTTGTCATTTTAATGTTCATAGTTTTGACCTTCTTTTTCTTAAGTAAGTCCCTTTGACATTTCACATAATAATGCCTTGGTGGTGATGAACTCCTTTAGCTTCAACTTGTCTGGGAAGCACTTTATCTGCCCTTCCATTCTAAATGATAGCTTTGCTGGATAGTGTAATCTTGGTTGTAAGTCCTTGCTTTTCAGCACCTTGAATACTTCTTGCCAGCCCCTTCTTGCCTGCAAACCTTCTTTTGAGAAATCAGTTGATAGTCTTATAGGCACTCCTTTGTAGGTAACTCTTGGCTTTTCTCTCGCTGCTTTTCAGATTCTCTTTATCTTTCACCTTTGGCATTTTGATTATGATGTATCTTGGTTGGTCCTTTTTGGGTCTAGCTTGTTTGGGACTTTCTGTGCTTCCTGGATTCATATGACTATTTCCTTCAACAAATTTCGGGAGTTTTCCTTCATTATTTTCTCACATTAAGCTTTCGATTTCTTGCCCGTCCCCTTCTTCTGGCTCACTTATGGTTTGAATGTTGGCACGTTTAGAGTTGTTCCAGAGGTTCCTAAGCCTCTCCTTGTTTCTTTCAATTCTTGTTTCCTCTGGTTGACTGTTTTTTTCTTCCTTATGCTCCAAATCATTGATTTGAACCCTGATTTCCTTCCCTTCACCATTGGTTTGGTGTGGATTTTCCTTTGTTTCATTCAGCATAGCCTCCACTTCTTCCCTTATGCATTTGCCATACTTAAGCATATCTGTCAAGCCTGTGAGCATCTTTATCCCAGTGTTTTCAACTCTACATCTGTTAGGTTGGCTATCTCCTTGTCACTTAGTTCTCCCACTGGAATCTTGATCTGTCCCCTCTTTTGGGCCATACTTCTTTGTCTCCTCATCTTGACAGGCTCCCGTGTTTGTTTGCCTCTGTGTCCCAGGTAGAGCTGTTGCACTTGTTACATTGTAAGAGGTGGAGCCTTAGGTATTTGTCATTACAGGGTGAACGATTTCACCAACTTGTGGTGCTGTATGTTGGGGAGAGGTCTGAGAGGAAACAATACCACACCCGCCCCTTTTCCAGGCACTTCTCCCACTTCCATATGGGACTGGTGCCTCTCTAGCTTTGCCCTGGCTGTCGTTCCCAGAGTGGGTGGGTCCGTGGACGTTCTAGGACTGTGGGGGCCCTTTAAATAAGCGGACTCTGCTGAGAGACTGGACTCTTCCTCCGCCCCAACCCCCACTGGTTTGCACAGTCAGAAGCAATGAGGCTTGATTTTCTCCAGCGCTGGAATCATGAGCTGCATGGTCTGGTCTGGTGCTGGGAGTGCTCCCCAGGTGTCCCTCCCTAGTTTTTGAAATGTGTGACTGCACTTTTACCGGCCTGACACTGCTGCCGCCGCCGCCGCCGCTGCTGCCACCACACGACAGTCCTCTCTGCCTCGGCTCTGCTCCTCCTTTCTGTTTGGATAAGTATTTCTTCTTTCTATCTTTGTTTGTTGGACTTCCATGCAGCTCTATTTTCAAGAACTTCTGGTTGTCTCTAGTTTTGAGGTAGTTGTATTCCTTCTTAGTTGTGGAGGGAGATACAGCGTGTCTGTCTAGGCCTCCATCTGGCCAGAAGTCCAAGTCAGCATCTTCTTAAAAATAAAGTATTTGAGGAAGGTTGAAGACTAAAAGTTTCAAATTTAGAGCACAAAGGAGAAGAAATGTGCACATGCAAAGTGTTAGTGTCCTTCATATATCAAGGAAAAAACCCACAGGAAAAAGACAAACACATTATTATCATAAAAACATGTTTTTCCTGACCAACATCTATTTTATATCATTCCTGGTGCCAGAAATCCATAGTTCCTTTGAGAAGCCACTTTTCCCCGTAATCCTCTAACTTTACGTGATGTTTACCCAACTCACAATCCAGGAGTGTGCCTTGATTCACTTAAGCAAATTGGTGAAACACATTCCCATAGCCACAGCAATTGGTTAGGAATAAGGATTCTGAACTACGTTAGTCAAATCCAAAAGAACCCAGTGATGTTTTCCAATGGGGACATAGCCTCTCTCTTCCCTGAAGAAAATGAACAAGGATTCATGTAACACTGGGGGGTACCTGGACTCTCACATGGAAAGGCAATCAGAAAGAGAAGAAAATAGCAGCTGTGGGATATCACAGGGCTGCCGCATCCAGCCTGGCCTGGACCCAGAGCCACCCCAGGACCTTCATTCTTGGAGCCACAAGGGACATTTATTCAAGCTTCTCAGAGTTAGGTTTGTTTGCTTGTTTGTTTTCCTCCTTGAAACTACCAGTATCCTGAGAAATACAGTCTTGTATCTATGCGGAGATACAGGGTCTGTTAAAAGTGACAGTCCCCAACTGAAGAGTGGAATTAGCTGAACCGAAACAGCAGGAGGGGATTTGCAGAGTACCTTGCTAAATGCAACTGGGTTTTAAACTTTGTTGGGCGTGAGAATTACCTGGAGGTTTGTTAAAACACAGATTGCTGTGTTCCACCTTCTAAAGGAGGGAGGGGTGCTTAGAACTGGCCGTTCTAGCGAGCCCCCAGGTGTTGCTCATGCTGTCCTCCGGGCACCCCGTTTGAGAACCGCTCTTACACGGTATCACTGCTGTGGGTTGAACCGTGGTCTGTGATACCGTCGGTGGGTGCTAAGGCCCTGTGCCAAATACTAAGGCTGCAACGTTATAGAATTTGATGAGTAAGGTTCTGAATATTGGCATATAATAGGCACTTCTTGCATTCACCGGTAAGGTCCTTTAAGAAAGAGTTCAGGCTACTTGGAAATGGGCTCATCTGTAATCAGGAAAGGAAAAGAATCAGCTTTGCTAAAAAAGGCCTTTCCTGTCGACTCTCACCAGTAATCTGGAGTCTAGAAGGGCTGTAAATACAGACATTTCTACTCCAAGCTCAAGGTAGGGTGAGCAGAAGCAGGTGAGGTGAGAGACTTAACAGGAGAAAAACCTGGGGTCTAACTATGGCCCTAACTCCCCCTCCCCACCCTCTGCTATGAAATATTTGTCTTCCTTGCTTGAAGTGGACAATCAGCTCCCTGTGAATGTGTAGGGAGGACATGGCTCTGTGCACGTTTATCGCTTCTGCACGTTGCCCCATCTCCACAGGGGCCAAGATGGAGGCAGAGGTCTCTCACCAGAAGGCCAGGAGGTGGGGTGCCAGGTGACTGTAGTATTGAGGCCCGCACTAGGAAGGACACATTCCCAGCCCCCGTTGAAATGCAAGACATGTGACTGGACAAGCTCTTTGCTTCTGGTTGTCTAGCCCATGGCATTGGTCAGAAGCAAATTCAGAAACCTACTATTAGAAGAGTGTTACATTGCCGAAGAAACCACAAGATAGCCTCAAACGGCTGTCGATTGCTCAACACCTGAGGCAAACCCCAGACTCCTAACTCACGTGGACGGGAGGTAGGCAGCCCCCAGAATAAAGGGCTCTTCCCAAGCACATGCATGCGTCCATAGAGAACATTCCCCAGGAGGTCAACCAGGGGGCTGACCAAGAGTCAGTCATATCTCAGACTCTGAAAGGCCCTGTACACAGGTTAACAATGTGATCCCCATCCTCCCCCTTTCCTCACAGTGGCCTTTGTTCTATTACTTTGTTCTCAACACTTGTATTTAGGGAATGTTGAGCTGGTTAAGCTTCTCTTTTGGCTTAGGGTTGCTGGACCTTGAGAAGTAGTTCAGTGTAAATGAGCAGGTTTTGTTTGTCCCTCAGTGCTGGAAGCCAACGGGGAATAAACGGGGACATCTTCACTGCTTCTTTGGAGACAAAGGCTCCGGTAGTGCCTTCACACATATCACAGGTGTGGGTGGTACTGGTGTTAGGGGAATGTGGCCCTCATAATAAACGGGAATTGTAAATGTTGCCTGGGAGAAGTGTGTGCATGCATGAGAGGGAGAGAGAGAGAGAGAGAGAGAGAAGAGAAGAGGAAGGGAGGGGAGGGGTGGGGAGGGGGGCCAGGGAGCCAAGGAGAGAGAGAAGCGGGCAAAAGGACTTGCTCGTTGCATTGCCCTCATTATATAAAAGTCGTTGTGGCACACAGATGGTTATGAATGACCAAGCTGAGCTCTGTCTTCTCTGTGTCAACTCAGAATCCAACCAGGAAGTGGTTCCAATGGATAGAGTATGACCTATTGAGAGGTAGGGTAATGGAGGGTAAGATGAAACCAGAGAGGTAAATGATACATGCTCACTGAAAAATAAATTTAAAAAGTGCAGAAAATAAAAAAGAAAAGTTGCCATTCCTAAAAGAAATACGTATTAATCCCATTTCCTTTAAGAAACCAGTTAGCTATTTGATATGTATCTTTCCAAATATTTGCCTTTGCACATATACATATGTATACATGGCTTTAAAAATCGTCGTCGTCGGCAGCCGTCCGTCTCGAGAGACGATGGTGTAGCTTCTTAAGAGTCTATCTGCACCGCCGAGAATGGCTGTGCAGTCCGACTCGGGAGTGACATGGTATCTGTCTCCTCCCGTGTTGAATCGACATCTTGTGATGACACTGAAGCTACAGAGCCTGGGCAGGGTAATATGGAGGGTCTGCTGTTGCCCATGCAGCAGACCCCCCCTCTCTTCGCAGCTGAAGGGTCCAAGGGAAAGACGGAGTCGATACAGCTTGGGTTCAGGTGCGCCGCAGGAGTTGCCGGTGTTGACTACAACGTCAAACCGCCTTAGGGACTCCGGCTCCGGATTTTCTGTCGGGGTTTACTCCCTTAGCCTTTCCCCTGAAGAGGTATGCCGCAAGGCAGCGGAGGTTTTTTGGAGTCAGAGTTTTCCTTCTCTGATGTACCCTGACTGGAAGATCGAACCAGCGACACTTAGCTCGCAGGCCGACGCTCAATCCACTGAGCTAAACCAGCCAGGGCAAGGCTTTAAAAATAATAGCATTTTATAATACATACAGATCTAGAGCATACATGTGGAGTATGTGTGCATATACTAGATGTAAACAGAGATAACTTCTGCACATAATATTGTGGACACTTTCCATAGGCATAGATGTGTTTATCCTTTTTACTGACTGCAGAATATTCCATTGGTGGGCATCTCAATCTTCTACTGCTTTAATCCTTATTTGGTTGTTTCCACTTGTTTGCTATTTAGAACCTATGTTAGGAAGAATATCCCTGTGCCTATACAAGGTGAGGCAAAAGTAGGTTTACAGCTGTGAGTACATGAAACACAGTTTATTCTTGTATTATTTATTATTATATGATTTTCCATATGAACAACTGGAAACCTACTTTCGTCCCACCCTGTATATTCCTGTCCTTTGGCGGTGTTGCTACAAAATAGATCCCTAGAGATGGAATCAGGGCCGATGATACCTAGGTCAAGTAGTACATGCATTTTAATATTTGCTCAATAGGAGTGTTTAATTGTACTCTAAAGAGTTTGATGACTACAATTCTAAACTAATTTGTGGTATAAAAAATAGATTATTTTAAACAAAATGAAACAGTCATGGCTCATAAAAATTAATACATGTTTGGTTTTTCCACAACTCTTTTGAATTTCTCCTTCTTTTAGGAAAAGGATGCTAGCTCAGTGATATTTCTCATAGTTATAGCGATAACTCAGGCGATCCATCTAGTAAATAATGCAGCTTTCTCAGTAAACCTGTAAACAGAATCCTGCTCCAATGAAGGCTGGTTGAGTTTCCCCTTAACATTAGTCATTCATTTTGTGGAGCATGGATTCAAGGAAAATAAGGTACAATATACTTGTTACTAATACAGATGTGCACTGCACTTGGAAGAGTGGTGAATCCTATTTGACTATTGCTGATTCTCAGCTGTTAACAGACATGTGGAAAACCTGATAAGCTTGGTAGAAATATCAGTTCCAAGGCCCACATCTAAAGATCATTATGTTACTGGTTTTAAACAGTCACTACTTGTGATTTGAGTACAAGTGGGTTGCATTTTGGGAAATAACTTGGCTGCTGATTAAGAACATAGTCTATAATTATATCAAAGTCTAGTTTTGGAAGTCAACTGTACCATTTGCTGTGTGATCTTGGCCAAGTTGTTTACCTTTCTTGAGCTCCAGCCCCAGTTCACTCTTCTGTCAATAAGCTATGCTATCTCATTGTGAGGATCAAATAGCCACTGCATTAAAAGCACTCAGCCAAGCCATGACCAGTATGGCTCATTTGAGTAGGCATCAGCCCACAAAGTGAAAGGTTGCTGGTTTGATTCCTAGTCAGGGCTTATGCCTGAGTTGCGGGTCCAGTCCCAGCTGGGGTGCCTGTGACAGGCAACCAATTGATGTTTCTCTCTCACATCAATGTTTCTCTCTTTCTCCTTCCCTTCCCCTCAGTCTAAAAATAAATAAATAAAATATTTTAAATAAAAGCACTCAGCCTTCCAAGAAACATCATAATTAAAATCCTAAAGGTTAAAGATGAAGAGAGACTCTTAAAAGCAGCAAGAGAAAAGAAGTTATTTACCTACAAGGAAGTTCTCATTAGACTATCAGCTTATTTTTCAAAAGAAACTTGGCAGGCTAGAAGGGATTGGCAAGAAATATTCAAAGTCGTGAAAAGCAGGGACCTACAGCCAAGATTCCTCTACCCAGCAAAGCTATCATTTAGAATTGAAGGGCAGACAGAGAGAGCTTCCCAGACAAGAAAAAACTAAAGGAGCTCATCATCACCAAACCATTACTGTATGAAATGTTAAAGGGACTTATTTAAGAAAAAGAAGAACATCGAAACTATGAACAGTAAAATGGCAATAAACACATATCTATCAACAATTGACTCTGAAAAACAAACTAAGCAAACAAAAAGAAGAGAGACAGGATCATGGATATGGAGAAAGTTTCGATGGTTGCCAGATGGAAGGGGTGTGGGGGAGTGGGTGAAGAGGCGAGGGGATTAAGAAGTACAAATAGGCAGTTACAGAATAGCCATGGGGATGTAAAGTACAGTATAGGAAATGGAGCAGCCAAAAAACTTATAGGCATGACCCATGGACATGAACAATGGTGGAGGGATTGCCTGAGGGAGTGGGGGTGCTGGGTGGAGGAGGAAAGGGGGAAATCAGGACAACTGTAATATCATGATCAATAAAATATAATTAAAAAATAAAAATAAATTTCAAAAAGCATTCAGCCTAGAGTAAGTCTCAAACATGTTAGTAATTGTTATTAAGAAAGCTTGAGTGATCACAAATATGTACTATGAATACCTTTTTTATACAAATGAATATATTTTTAACAAAAAGAAACATCAAATATCTACTTTATTTTTTAATTTTTTAAAATTGTTTTTCTATTACAGTTGTCCCACTTTTTCCCCCATCGCTTCCCCCCACTCCACCCATCCGTTCTCGCACAGTCCATCCCCACCCTGTTGTCCATGTCCATGGGTCATTTATACTAGTTCCTTGTCTAGACCCTTCCCCTTCTTAACCCCCTTCTTTCCCTCTCCTCTCTCCCCTTGTCACTGTCAGTCTGCTCCTTGTTTACATGCCTGTGGTTCAACTTTGCTCCTTTGTTTGTGTTGTTCATTAGTTTCCTGTATCAGATGATGTCATATGGTATTTTTCTTTCTTTGCCTGGCTTATTTCGCTAAGCATAATTCTCTCTAGTTCCATCCGTGTTGTTGCAAATGGTATGAGTTCCTTCTTTCTTTCTGCTACACAGTACTCCATTGTGTAAATGTACCACAGTTTTTTGATCCACTCTTTTACAGATGTGCACGTGGGCTATTTCCAGCACTTGGCTATTGTAAATAGAGCTGCTATGAACACGGGGGTACATAGGTTCTTTTGAATTCGTGTTTCAGGATTTTCGGGTATAATCTGAGCAATGTAATTGCTGAATCAAAAGGCAGTTCCATTTTAAGTTTTTTGAGGACATTCCATACTGTTTTCCATAGTGGCTGCACCAGTCTGCATTCCCACCAGCAATGCACCAGGGTTACCATTTCTCCGCATTCTCGCCAGCACAAGTTGTTTGTTGATTTGTTGACGATGGCCATTCTGACTGGTGTGGGGTGGTATGTCATTGTGGTTTTTATTCGCATCTCTCTGATGGCTAGTGATGTTGAGCATTCTTTCATATGCCTGTGGACCCTCTGTATGTCCTCTTTGGAGAAGTGTTTGTTCAGGTCCTTTGCCCACTTTTTAATTGGGTTGTCTGTCTTCTTGGTGTTGAATCATATAAGTTCTTTATATATTTTGGAGACCAGTCCCTTGTCTGAGGTGTCATTGGCAAATATGTTTTTCCATATGGTTGGTTCCCTTTTCATCTTGCTGATGTTTTCTTTTGCTGAACAGAAACTCTTTAGTTTGATGTAGTCCCATTTGTTTATTCTTTCCTTTATTTCCCTTGCCTTAGGAGGCATATTGGTGAAAATATTGCTATGTGGGATATCTGACATTTTCCTGCCTATGTTCTCCTCTAGGACCTTTATGGTGTCACGGCTTACATTTAAGTCTTCAATCCATCTTGAGTTTATAATTTGGTGGTCTAGTGTCATTTTTTTTTTTTTTTTGCATGTCCTTGTCCAGTTCTCGCAGCTCCATTTGTTGAAGTGGCTCTTTTCACTCCATTTTATGTTCCTTCCCCCTTTGTCAAATATTAGTTGACCATATAGACCTGGGTTTATTTCTGAGCTCTCTAGTCTGTTCCATTGATCTGTATGTCTGTTTTTATGCCAATACCATACTGCTTTGATTACAGTGGCCTTGTTGTTACAGAAACAAGGGAGTCCAAAAATCCCCAGAGCTTGCAGCTGGGGGATGGGGAGAAGGAAGCAGCTTTTAGAATGCCTCCACATGCCTGAGGCTGGTGGCTAGTGTCTTTCTTATGCAAATAGCTTTAATGCATCCAAAGCCTCAGGCAGATGGGAGGAGTCTTGAACCAGGGGACAGTATGGAGAAAGCACACAGAGCCTACCTAAGGACCTGTGAATGGTCAGAACTGTTTGCAACGCCCACTGCATCAGATGACGCAGTCAGGGATATATAAGCAGCTGCAGACTCTCTCAGACTCTCGCTCTGAGACTCTCTCTGGCTCTCGCTCGTGCTCTCTGAGACTCTCTCGCTCTCTGACTCGGGCTCTCACTCTAGCTCTCGGGCTCTCTCGCTCTCTCGCTCTCTCGCTCTCTCGCTCTCTCGTGTGCTCCCTCCACGTGGCTTGGTGAAGGGGCCTTCTCCATGTGGCTTGGAGAAGGGATCTCCAGGCTGCTTTAAGAGGCTCTCGCCATGCGGTTTTGAGGAGGAGAGGAGATCTGCGCGGTTTGCAGGAAGAAGGCAGTTTGCAAGGAGGCTGAGAATCCAGGCGGTCCTGCATTGAGAGCTGGAGGGCGCCACAGCACAGAAAGGACCTCCCCAATCAGGATTGAATGATTGGCAGCTGCTGGTAAAGCTGAACTGTGTTTGGAAAGTAGGGAAACGGTTTCTCTGACTTTCCTAAAACTAGCCTGGTTTGGAAGGGGGGGAGGCAAGGATATGTGTTTGTGGGTATTTTAAAGAGCATAAGACTTAACAACAGAAATCCGCAAGTAACTAAATCTATATAACTGTTAAATAAACAATTCTTTTTCTTTTCACCAAACTCTGGTATTGAGAGTTATAATTTTGGTGGCGGGCAATCGGGCCCCTAACTAAAGAGCCCGTGGGTTTGTTTTCAACTGGAGCAGCCCAGGGGTTCTGTAACAATAGGAGAGCAGGGTGGGCCTCTAACTGAAAATGACTAGTGTTCTTACAAGAAGGGAGAATTTAGACATACATGCACATACAGGCAATACCATATGAAGATGAGGACAGAAATTGGGATGATCCTATAAGCTAAGGAAATGCCAAAGATTGCCAACAAACCACCAGAAACAAGGGGAGAGGCCTGGAGCAGATTCACCTTCACAGCCTGCAGAAGGAACAAGCCCTGCTGACACATTTATCTCAGACTTCTGGTCTTCAGACTGTGAAACAATACATTTCTGTTATTTAAACAAATAAAAAAACAAACAAAAGGTGAAGTTAACCAAACAAAAGACAAATCAACCTTTGTAATACTGATCAATTGGTATAGCTTCTAAGACCGCCTTTTCTTTATGGATTAATATATTATTATTTGTCTGTGATATGTAAGTTCCAGAGAGATTAAGAGGTATACATACATTAACCAGAGTGAGATAAGGTAAATCACACTTAGATCCCAGCTATGCCACTCTTTAGTGTCTGGGTCTGGTTTTCTTCAGCAGTACATGGTGTTATGTTCTCTGATCCCCCCCTCTCCCTCAAAAACAGGTATGTTAAAGTCCTAATACTTAGTACCTCAGATGTGACCTCATTTGGAAATAAGGTCATTGCAATGTAAGTAGTGAAGTTAAGATGGGGCCGTCCTGGAAAAGAATGGGATCCCAACCCAATATGACTGTTGCCCTTGTAAGAACAGGCCATCTGAAGATACAGACACACAGGGAGAATGCCATGTGACAATGAAGGCAGAGATTTGAGTGATACAGCTGCAAGCTGAGGAATGGCAAAGATCACCAGCAACCATGAGAAGCTAGGGAGATGCAAGGAAGATCTCTAAAAGTTCCAGAGAGAGAGGATAATAGACCTGCTGACACTGTGATTTCAGACTTCCAACCCCCAGTTGTAAGAACTGCGAGGCAATAATTTCTGTTGTTTTCAGCCACTCAGTTGGTGGTAATTTGTGACAGTGTTACAGAACCCCTGGGCTACTCCAGTTGAAAACAAACCCACGGGCTCTTTAGTTAGGGGCCCGATTGCCCGCCGCCAAAATTATAACTCTCAATACCAGAGTTTAGCGAAAAGAAAAAGAATTGTTTATTTAACAGTTATATAGATTTAGATATTTGCGGATTTCTGTTGTTAAGTCTTATGCTCTTTAAAATACCCACAAACACATATCCTTGCCTCCCCCCCTTCCAAACCAGGCTAGTTTTAGGAAAGTCAGAGAAACCGTTTCCCTACTTTCCAAACACAGTTCAGCTTTACCAGCAGCTGCCAATCATTCAATCTGATTGGGGAGGTCCTTTCTGTGCTGTGGTGCCCTCCAGCTCTCAATGCAGGACCACCTGGATTCTCAGCCTCCTTGCAAACTGCCTTCTTCCTGCAAAACCGCGTGGATCTTCTCTCCTTCTCAAAACTGCATGGCGAGAGCCTCTTAAAGCAGCCTGGAGACCCCTTCTCCAAGCCACATGGAGAAGGCCCCTTCACCAAGCCACGTGGAGGGAGCACACGAGAGAGCGAGAGAGCAAGAGCGAGCGTGCGAGTGAGAGAGAGTCAGAGCGCCAGAGCCAGAGCGCGAGTGAGAGCCCAAGCATGCCAGAGAGAGTCTGAGAGCGAGCGTCCGAGCTAAAATGTCCGCAGCTGCTTATATATCCCTGACTGCGTCATCTGACGCAGTGGGCGTTGCAAACAGTTCTGACCATTCACAGACCCTTACGTAGGCTCTGTGTGCTTTCCATACCGTCCTCTGGTTCAAGACCCCTCCCATCTGCCTGAGGCTTTGGATGCATTAAAGCCATTTGCATAAGAAAGACATTGGCCACCAGCCTCAGGCGTGTGGAGGCATTCTGAAAGCTGCTTCCTTCTCCCCATCCCCCAGCAGCAAGCTCTGGGGATTTTTGGACTCCCTTGTTTCTGTAACAACAGCAGCCCTGGGAAAAAACTAACATACATGGGGATACTAATCTATCTCAGAAAGTAACTGTGGCAGAAGATGGAGAGGTAGGTACTATTAAGTACAACTATTATATATGTTTATATTAGATATAAAAAACATAAGACTCTGAAAGGTAAGAGAAGGCACACTGGCCAGTATAGCCACTTCGGAAAAGAGTTTGGCAGTTTCATTAAAACAAACAAACAAACAAACAAACAAACAAAAAACCACCTAAATATGCAACTATCATATGACCCAGCAACTGCACTCTTGGTCATCTATCCCAGAGATGTGAAAACTAATGTTCACATGATAAACTGCACATGAATGTTCATATCAGCTTTAGTCATAATAGTAAAAAACTAGAAACGATCCAAATGTCCTTCAGTGAGTTAAACAGATTCTGGTACATCCATACCATGGAATACTACTCAGCAATAAAAATAAACAAACTGTTGATATAGGCAACAAATCGGATGAATCTCCAGAGAATTATACTGAGTGAAAAAAATCAATCCCAAAGGTTACACACTGGAGATTCTATTTATATGACATTCTTGAAGTGACAAAATAATAGCAGTAGAGAACAGATCAGAGGTTACCAAGGGTTAAGAAGGAGGTGTGGGTGAGAGGGAGATGCATGTGTCTATAAAAGGGCAACACAGAGACCCTTGTGGTAACGGAATGTTCTATATTTGAGTGTATTGATGTCAATATAGAGATTGTGATATTGTACTATAGTCTTGCAAGATGTTATAATTGGAAGAAACTGGGGAAATCATAGATGGAATCTCTCTCTGTTATTTCTTACAAAATAAAAAATTTAAGAAAAAAATCATCGTAAGGAGAAAAGAAAACAATATATGTAAAATCCTCAACACAATGTCTTACGTATTGTAGGGAATTTTAGTGCTATAACTGGAAAAATGCTGGGCAAACTAGTCAGTAGATCACCTCACAAGGCAGTCCAGCATTGGCTAACTCAGCACCATCAAAGACTCTGATGCCTTCAGGGTCCCAAGATGGTTTTCCCAGGTCTAGGTATCATCTACAAACTGGACTGTATCCACCTTATGTCTCACTAAGAGCTGAGAATTCATTCCTGGTAGCCTCTCTCACAGTTTAGAGACCAGAATTGCACCAGTCATGCATAAGAATCATCAAGAGAAATGAGACCATAGTGCTTAGGGTTAGATCAGCTTGGATTAACCTCCAGCCCTGGAGAGAGAGCCAGCCTTCCTGAGTCCAGTGCATAATCACCACGTATATGCCAACCAGAAAGGAGGAAGCGATTGTACTTGGGCAGTTTGCCAACATTGTCTCTTTTCCCTCCTTTCTCAGCACTTCCATAGCTCACTACCCACAACACTGGGGACCCTGCGGTGTTTCATGGCCTCACAAGATCTACCACAGTCAAGGTCAGAAATCTTGCCGGTGCCTCATGCACATAAAGAATTAATGCATATTTATTTGAATGAATTAAGTAGCCTCCGACAGATTTATTCTGCCAACAAAACATCTAATTAAAACTTCATCCATAACCATATCATAATGGCCCAGGTCAGAAGCTTAATTAGGCACCAAGTCTATGTCCTAGAATGTCTTAATTTCCACAGAAGCAAAGCTGCAAATGCTGCTTGCTCTACTGAACACTCCTACTTTCCTCTGGTCTTTTGAGCTGAAGGCAAGCAGTGTTTCTGAAGTATTTATTCATGATCTAAGCCCACATGCCGCATCCTTATTATTCATGTTTTCTAAGTGTTCTTCTCCACATCTACTTGAGGGAGGGTAACAAAACTGTGATACTCCAATTTTTACTTAGTGATTCGTGTTGCCTACCTAGTTAGCAAAATATTTTCCTCCTCAAATTTTGACTGCATAATTTTTCTCTCCAAGTATGTTTTTTAACTACGCCTAGCACTGTTTTAAGTTTTTTAAAGTATATTTTATTGATTATGCTGTTACAGATGCGCCAATTTTTTTCCTTTGCTCCCCTCCGCCTAGTAACCCCCTTCCTTCCAGCAGTCCCACCCACCCTAGTTCATGTCCATGGGTCATGTGTATAAGTTCTTTGGCTTCTCCCTTTCCTATAATGTTCTTAACACCCCCCTGTCTATTTTGTACCTACCAATTATGCTTCTTAATCCCTGCACCATTTCCTCATTTCTCCCCCTTCCCCTTCACAGCAGATAACCCTCCAAATGATCCCCATACCTATAATTCTATTCCTGTTCTAATTGTTTACTTAGTTTGATTTGGTTTTTATTTTTTTTTGATTCTGTTGTTGATTGTTCTGAGTTTGTTGTCATTTTAATGTTCAAAGTTTTGATCTTCTTCTTTTTCTTAAATAAGTCCCTTTAACATTTCATATAATAATGACTTGTGATGATGTACTCCTTTAGCTCTACCCTGTCTGGGAAGTACTTCATCTGCCTTTCCATTCTAAATGATAGCTTTGCTGGATAGAGTAATCTTGGTTGTAGGTCCTTGCTTTTCATCACTTTGAATACTTCTTGCCAGTCGCTTCTTGCCTGCAAAGTTTCTTTTGAGAAATCAGTTGACAGTCTTATGGGAATTCCTTTGTAGGTAACTCTCTTCTTTTCTCTTGCTGATTTTAAGATTCTTTCTTTATCTTTCACCTTTGGCATTTTAATGATGATGTGTCTTAGTGTGGTCTTCTTTGGGTTTAACTTGTTTGGGACTCTCTGTGCTTACTGGACTCTTTTGTCTATTTCCTTTGTCAAATTTGGGAAGTTTTTCTTTATTATTTTTTCAAATAAGTTTTCAATTTCTTCCTCTTTCTCTTCTCCTTCTGGCCCTCCTGTGATTCAGATGTTGGCACATTTAAAGTTGTCCCAGAGGTTCCTAAGCCTCTTCTCATTTTTTTCAATTATTGTTCCTTCATTCTGTACTGATTGACTGTTAATTTTTTCTTTATGTTCCAAATCATTGATTTGAACCTCAGCTTCCTTCCTTTCACCATTGGTTTCATGTGGGTTTCATTTCTTCCCTTATACGTTTGTTGTAGTTAATCTCATCTGTCAAGTCTCTGAGCATCTTCATCACCAGTGTTTTGAACTCTGTGTCTGTTAGGTTGGCTATTTCCTCATCACTTAGTTCTCTCACTGAAATCTTGATCTACGCCCTCTTTTGAACCATACCTCTTTTCTTCCTGAACTTGACTGCCTCCTGTATTTGCCTATATCTTAGGTAGAGCTGTCTCACCTGTTATGTTGTAAGGGGCAGAGACTTAGATATTCATCAGTTTGGGCGACCCGTTTCACCACATTGTGGCACTGTATGTGGGAAAGGGATCTGAGAGGGAACAATGCCACTTGCTCAGAACCCGCCCCTTTTCCAGGCACTACTCCCGCTTCCTGTATTGGACTGGGTCCCCACTAGTTGTTGCTCTGGCTGTGGTTCCCAGAGTCGGTGGGCTTGCAGACATTCTAGGACCATGGGGGCCCCCTAAACAAACGCATTCTGCTGAGAGATTGGCAGTTTCTTCCGCCACCCCCACTCTCACTGGTTTTCACAGTCAGGAGCAATGTTTTCCTGGATGCTGGAACTTTGAGCTGTGCAGTCTGGTCAGGCTGGGATCACTCCCCAGGTGCCTCTCCCGACTTTTATAATGTGTGACTGCTCTTCCCACTGGCCGGCCACAGCCACTGCCTTGGTGCCTCTGCTGCCGCTTCCTCGGCCTCCACCATTGCCACACTGTGTCCTTTCTGTTCCTTCTCCGCCCCTCCTACCTGTTTGGATGAGTATTTCTTCTTTATGTCTTTGTTGTTGGACTTCCATGAAGTTCAATTTTTTGGTAGTTCTGGTTGTTTTTAGTTTTGAGGTAGTTATATTTCTTCTTATTGTTGTGGAGAGTGGCAAAGCTTGTCTACCTACACCTCTATCTTGGCCAGAAGTCTGTTTTGAGTTTAATAGTATCATATCCCTAAACAAAATCCAGCCTAGCTTCTCTCTCTCTCTCCCCCTTCAGTTAATAAAATTAATGATGAGCAGTAACTCAGACCAATAAAATTGTTATGTTCACAAATCAAACCCAGATTCTAATCCTCTCCTTAAGATTCTTTGTTAGGTTTCCACACTTCCTGGGTTGGATTTAAATCCCTTGCTCTCATTTTCAAGTCTACTTGCCACTTTGCCCACATCTGCCACGGACCTGTACAAATCGAGTCCTGATTTTCCTGGCTATTTTCACTATTACACAGAATATAAATGTGAATGTTAGACATCAGCTCTTAGCAATTCCTAAAGATATTATTACTTCTACGAAGAAGAAAAGATTTAGCTGAAACCATGATGAATCAATAATCCAGAAATGTTTCTATTCCTCTCATTACCAAGGTACAATTCCACAATTGTCTTCTATGTTAATTTCTAACTTACTTTCAGCAGAAGTTCTGCTTAAGTAAAATTTTAAGGATCAGTCCTAACTACAGAGCCATCTGATAACA
This sequence comes from Furipterus horrens, assembly GCF_987537825.1. Classification (NCBI taxonomy): domain Eukaryota; kingdom Metazoa; phylum Chordata; class Mammalia; order Chiroptera; family Furipteridae; genus Furipterus; species Furipterus horrens. The sequence continues at coordinate 69,595,439 of NW_028327182.1, forward strand.
ATGGTTAGTTCTGAGCTAATTAGCAGGGTTTATAGAACTGATTGTCATCCAAAGTTGCTCACATCAAGGACATTTCAAAATATAGTTGTCCTAGAGACAGTATAGGGTACCCCAGGTAAATATTAAACTAAAAAGCATGACCCAGAATGAAAGGTGGCCTAGAGTACTGGGTACAGTGCATGATACAGCACATTGTGAAATTTCTCTTGCTCAAAGCTAATCTCATATTTTGTTTGCTTAGGTACCTAATACTGTAGAGCACTACTGCCTGGTATGATAGGCACTAGTCACATATGCCTCTTTAAATTTGTTAAATAAAATTCAAAATCCATCCCCTCAGTTGCACTAGCCACATTTCATGTACTCAATAGACATATGTGGTTAGGGGCTACCATATTAGCACAGATAGAGAACATTTCCCTCATTACAGAAAGTTCTAACGGACAGCACTATTGAAGTCTGTTTTCATATATATTACATAATTGAAAGGAATCAGAATATGTCATCCCCCAAATATGTCACTTTGGCATAAAGATGATTTTGTGCTGAAGGCAATTAAGAAATAGCAGGCACAGGAATAGCTCTCTGCTCGTCCTTTCTAAAAGGAAGAAATAAATTTCCTTTATGAAGGTGGCCCCCTCTCATGCCAGGAAGGGAAAAATAGTCTTTATCACCAGAGATGGAGATGGAGCCAAGACACATCTGCCTAAATTAAACCTTACTGAATAACCCTTAACGTCCATTAGTTTCCCCATATATTTACCCATAATTTACTAACCCTAGGACCCAAAACCTTGTTACTTTTGTATTCTCACTTCACAACTTATTGCCTTTTGTTGAAATAGTATATGAGTCCCCAACACCCCAACTGGACTGTTTCTTTGGGTCTTCACTAATTTTCTACAAAGGCCTCCATTTATGGAAAATAATAAACATATTAACAAATATAATTTGTACACCTATTCTGTTAATCTGTCTTTTGTCAGTCTAATTCACAGGCCTCTAACCTAAGAGGGCAGAGGAAAGATTTTTTTCCCCCTCTTACACAATCCACAAGAATGGCTGAGAAGCACGGACTAATCTAGCCTAGAGGCTGAACTCCTGAGGTTGATGAAGCCAGTGTGCTGTAGGTACAGAGGATATTCATGAAATTAAGTCACCAAGGATTCCAATTAGGTAACATCATGTGGCTACCTTTCCATGGGGGTTCTCTAATTTTATTTTCGAGGAAAACTTTATAAAATATATGTGAGAGGTATTTGTCTTAATACCATTTGGAACCTGCTCTACATAAATTCTAGATTCTCAAAAATTCTTGAGCACACTGTTGATGCTCTTAGAGAACTTAAAATATGAGTTGCAAACTAAATAAAAGGTCAAATATAAGCAAATGTATTTTTAAGATCAGATTCACATTTCTAGAGCTGACAGAAACATAAAAGTTTATCTAATTCAAATATTTCATTTTTTGGTGATGAAAAGTCTACAACTAAAACTCTTTAGGTGCCTCTTCCAAATTCAAAGGTATTGCTGGGGAATTAGAATTCTCCTGTTTATATTCAATCTAGTGTTTATTCCTTCATATAAGCAGTTTTTATTGAAAATGTGGGCCTTCTAAAGTCTTTGAGATTAGAGCTATCGAGAAGAGCCTATCATTTCATTTATTGGTGGTTGATACATAATATGGAAGTGCATGCAAATACACATGCAATCACACACACAGCTAACTAGATGTTTTATTTCCTCTCAGACTAACTTCCTAAACAGGGATCAATAGGTGAATCCCATGATGTTAGAGTTGGTTCTGTGTGGCTTCTTTTGGTGAATGCAGGGAGAAAGGATGGAGAAATATTTTTCTGAGTTTTATGTAGGAGAAAGTACCTAAGAATACTCAACATAGCACCATCTGCAAATGTGACAAATAAGAGAAGTGCTTTAATCATTTGATGTGGGGGACAGACAGACATGGGGAGATGTGGGAAGCAGACAGGCTTGGTTAAAGAGAGTCTGACCACTGTCCGGAGCTGCCCCCAGCTGGGCCCTTAGCCGGCAGGTTGTCTCCTAGGCTTGCTCCCAGTCCCACCCTCTGGGGGATTTTAAAGATAGAACAGAAATCCAAAGTGGCTTTTAAGGAAAAGGGAACCTGTTCTGTTTTTCTCTGTAAAGCCTCAAATCCTTGTCAGTAAAATGTGAAGAACAGAACGATTAAGTAAGAGGAAGTGCTTTTGACCTTGTGTAAAATACCTGGATGTTTCAACCCTGTATTGATCTGCACTTCCCTTTCACTCCCTACCATTTGGGGAAGTGCTGCATATTTTCCTTAATTGCTTCTGCGTGTGGAAAGTGGATAAAAACCCTGGCTAGTAAAGAAACGGGGGTAATTTTCCACTAGAGAAAACCCCCTCCCTTCCTTCCTCAGATGGAGAGTGTCTGAGTAGTTTCTTCATCCGCTCCAAGGGACCCAGAGTCTCTCTCAATTTGAGATCTTGATAAAGACTTTGTTCCCTGGCCCCATCAAACTAACATATGAAAAAAGGTTGTGGTGAAATTATAGGGTGAAATTCAACATTCATCAATGGCTGATCCCAGAGTCACCACTGCAACCCTCTGGCTGATGCTGCAACAGCTGATGAAAAGACAAGTGTTCCACTCATAGCCAAACAGATCAATAGCAGCGTCAACATTTTATTTTATTATTTATTTATCGATTGATTGATTTTAAGTATACTTTCTTGATTATGCTATTACAGTTGCCCCATTTTTTTTCCCTTTGCTCCCTTCTGCCCAGTATCCCCCTTCCCTCCAGCAATTGCTCCCTCCCTTAGTTCATGTCCATGGGTCATGCTTCTCCATTTCCTATACTATTTATTTTTTTAAGTATATTTTATTGATTATGTTGTTACAGTAGTCCCAATTTTTCCCCCTTTGCTCCCCTCTGCCCAGTGCCCCCCTTCCCTCCAGCAATCCCACCCCTCTTAGTTCATGTCCATGGGTCGTGCATATAAGTTCTTTGGCTTCATCCTTTCCTATATTAATCTTAACATCCCCCTGTCTATTTCATACCAACTAATTATGCTGCTTAGTCCCTGCACCATTTCCCCATTTCTTCCCCTCCCCCCTCCCAGGTGATAACGCTATAAATGATCCCCATACCATGATTCTGTTTCTATTCTGGTTTGCTTAGTTGAATTTTGTTTTTATTTCTTAGATTCAGTTGTTGATAGTTGTGAGTTTGTTGTCATTTTAGTGTTCATAGTTTTGATCTTCTTTTTCTTAAGTTAGTCCCTTTGACATTTCATATAATAATGCCTTGGTGATGATGAGCTCCTTTAGCTTCACCTTGTCTGGGAAGCACTTCATCTGCCCTTCCATTCTGAATGATAGCCTTGCTGGATAGAGTAATCCTGCTTGCAGGTTGCCTTTCATCACATTGAGTACTGCTTGCCAGTCCTTTCCAGTCTGCAAAGTGTCCTCTGAGAAATCAGCTGATAGTTCTATAGGCACCCCCCTGTAGGCAACTCTCCGCCTTTCTCTTGCTGCCCCCAGGCCTCTGTCTTTATCTTTCACCTTTGGCATCTCAGTCATGATGCGTCCTGGTGTGGTCCCCTCTGGGTCCAGCTTGCCTGGGACTCTCTGTGCTTCCCGGACCTGTATGTCCATCTTCTTTGCAAAATTTGGGAAGTTTTCCTCATTTTTTTCAATTCTTGCTTGCTCATTCTGCTCTGTTTGACTGCTTTTTTCTTCCTTATGTTCCAAATCATTGATTTGAACCCCAGTTTCCTTCCCTTCACCATTGGTTTTGTGTGGATTTTCCTTCATTTCACTTAATATAGTCTTCACGTCTTCTCTTATGTGTTTGCCATACGCAAGCATATCTGCCAAGCCTGTGAACATCTTTATCACCAGTGTTTTGAATTCTTCATCTGTTAGGTTGTGTATCTCCTCATCTGTTAGGTTGGCTATCTCCTCGTCGCTTAGTTCTCCCACTGGAACCTTGATCCGTTTCCCCTTTTGGGCCATACTTCTCTGTGTCCTCATTCTGACAGGCTCCTGTGTTTGTTTGGCTCTGCCTCCAGGTAGAGCTGTTGCTCCTGTTATGTTGTAAGGGGCGGCGCCTTAGGGATTCATCAGTACAGGGCGACCTGTTTCACCACGTTGTGGTGCTGTGTGTGGGGGAGGGGTTCAAGAGGGAACAGCCCAGCACTCGCCCCTTTTCCAGGCACCTCTCCCACCTCTGCACCGGACCAGCGCCCCCCTAGCTGCTGCCCTGGCCGTTGTTCCCAGAGTGGGTGGGTCTGCGGATGCTCCATGATCATGGGGTCCCTTTAAACAAATGGAACCTGCTGAGACTGGCAGTTTCTGCCTCCACCCCAACCCACACTCGTCTGCATAGTCAGAAGCAATGAGGCTTGATTTTCCCCAGTGCTGGGACCGTGAGCTTCAAGGTCTGGTGAGGAGCTGGGAATGCTCCCCAGCTGTCCCTCCTGACTTTTTAAAACGTGTGACTGTGCTTTCTGCCGGTCTGTTGCTGCTGCCACCACACTGTGTCCTCTCTGCCCCGGCTCTGCCCCTCCTACCTGTCTGGATGAGTATTTCTTCTTCATATCTTTGTTTGCTGGATTTCCATGTAGTTTGATTTTCTGGAACTTCTGGGTTGTTTCTAGTTTTGAGGTAGTTGCATTCCTTCTTAGTTGTGGAGAGATGCAGCATGTCTGTCTACACCTCTATCTTGGCTGGAAGTCCCCTATACTTTCTTAATGTCCCCTTGTTTATTTTGTACCTACCAGTTATGCTTCTTGATCCCTGCACCTTTTCCTCCATTTCTCGCCCTTCTCCCTTCCCACTGACAACCCTCCATATGATCTCTGTATCTATGGTTCTGTTCCTGTTATAGTCGTTTGCTTAGTTTTTGTTTTAATTTTAGATTCATTTGTTCATAGTTATGAGTTTGTTGTCATGTTACTGTTCATAGTTTAGATTTTCTTCTATTTTTTAAAATGTGTTCTTTTACATTTCATATAATAAGGGCTTGGTGATGATGAACTCCTTTAGCTTTACCTTGTCTGAGAAGCACTATATCCGTTTTTCCATTCTAAACAATAGCTTTGCTGGGTAGAGTAATCTCAGTTGTAGGCTTAGGTACAGCTGTCATACCTGTTACAGTGTAGGGGGTGGAGCCTTAGGTATTCATCAGTATGGGGAGATCCATTTCACCACCTTGTGGCACTATATGGATGAGTATTGCTTTGTTATATCTTTGTTTGTTGGACTTCCATGCAGTTCTATTTTCTGGTAGTTCTGGTTGTTTTTTGTTTTGAGGTAGATCTAATCCTTCTTATGGTTGTGGAAGGAGGCAAAGTGTGTCTACCTATGCCTCTGTCTTGGCTGGAAGTCTATCTCTTTACATTTTAACTGATCATGTTATTTGGGTTTTTAAGAAAGATGCTGAATCATAGTAATCACTTAGAAAATAAATTAATTTATATATAATAAGAGGTACCTTTGTACTTCTGCATTTCAAATAAGCTCCCAGAAAACTAAATCAACCTGACCCTAACTGGTTTTTCCTGAAGGCTGAAAATAACAATTTGCTGATACTGATAATACATTTTAATTTTCCTCTGGCTATACCCTTTAATCATTTTCCTCTTTGATGCAAAGCTAAAAATAATATGTAACAAGGTAAGATGTAATAAGAAACAGCTCTCAAAATGAAGAACCCAGTTACCAAAGGGCATGATAAGCAATTTCTCCCACTGAGGTAATTAAATTAGTAGGAATGCAGATTAGTTGTCAGTGTTATGTTACTTCTAGTTCCTTCAAGCTTAATTTAAAAATTATAATTATTCCAGCTTCAACTATTTTTTCAGATTTTGTGGGTAAATGCTAACAAACATATTCATAGGTCTTCTGTAATAATATCCAATATTTCACCTTCTGAACAGAACAAGATCTGGTTTCCAACTGATCTTTCTTGGATCTATTTCTTAGTGTGATTGGATGAGGACAGCAGACTAAAGGCCAACAGCACAACGGAGGAGAGTGTGGAAAGGTGGTGAAGGTCATATTGATGTAAGAAATGTCCAAACCTGAAGAGAATTTTTATGAAATTATTTGCACCAAACTGATGACAACTGCCAAAAAGCAAAATCTCAATGGGTTGAGAAAATGCTTTGGAGCATGGCAGTTTTGTAGTTTATTTTACACATTACAATCAAAGAAGGAGACATAAGTGGGGTTATAGGGAGATGGGAGAAAGCAAAGCAGGGAAATCTCTGAAATTTGATAAAGAGTGAATGGAGACACATACTTCTTTTACACTGGTGGGTATAGGATAGTTAACAACTAACATTTACAGTACATAGTGATGGCATTTGGGCAGCAAGATAATAATGAGTTCCATGGGCTTGTGTTCTGATGAGAGATTGTGCCCTGAGGGGCCTGGAAGAAAGGAGATTATACTGGCATTCCAAAGGTATATTACTTCAGGTGCAAAAAGATAACAGCCAGGCTCCGTTAAGGTACAGACTGAAACAATGATAAACATATATGCACCCAACATAGGAGCACCCAAATACATAAAGCAAATACTAGAAGACCACAAGAAGGATATTAACAACAACACACTCATAGTAGGGGACTTCAACACTCCATTATCAACAATAGACAGATCATCCAAGCAAAGAAACACCAAGGATATACAGGCATTGAACAACACACTAAACCACATGGACTTAACTGATATATATAGAACTTTTTAACCCAAAGAAGCAAAATATACATTCTTTTCAAAGGCACATGGGACATTTTCAAAGATAGACCACATAATAGGACACAAAACAAGCCTCAACAAATTCAAGAAAATTGAAATTATATCAAGCATCTTTTCAGACCACAATGCCTTGAAACTAAAAATCAACCTCAGGGAAAAAAATCAAAGACAGCCAAACTCATGGAGAATGAATAACACGCTCTTAAATAACGAATGGGTTAACAATGACATCAAAGAGGAAATCAAGAAATTTCTAGAAACTAATGACAATGAGCACACAACAGCCCAAAACCTATGGGACACAGCAAAAGCAGTCCTAAGAGGGAAGTTCATAGCAATACAGGCATATCTGAAAAGGCTAGAAGAATCTCAAATAAAAAACCTAACCATAAAGCTACGAGAACTAGAACAGCAACAACAAACAAAGCCTAGGGCAAAAAGAAGAAAGGAAATCATCAAGATCAAAGCAGAATTAAACAACATAGAAACTAAACGAACAACCCAAAAAATCAACAAAACTAGGAGCTGGTTCTTTGAAAAAATAAACAAAATTGACAAGCCTCTAGCCAGGCTCATTAAGAAAAAAAGAGAGAAGACCCAAATAAACAAAATCAGAAATGAAAGAGGAGAAATCACGACTGATACCTCAGAAATACAAACAATTATAAGAAATTACTACAAACAACTATATGGCAAGAAATTTGACAACCTAGTAGAAATGGACAGATTTCTAGAAACATCGTCGGCAGCCGTCCGTCTCAAGAGACGATGGTGTAGCTTCTTAAGAGTCTATCTGCACCGCCGAGAATGGCTGTGCAGTCCGACTCGGGAGTGACACGGTATCTGTCTCCTCCCGTGTTAAATCGACATCTTGCGATGACGCTGGAGTGTCCTCTCCAGTGAAGCTGAAGCTACAGAGCCTGGGCAGGGTGATATGGAGGGTCTGCTGTTGCCCATGCAGCAGACCCACCCCTCTCTTCGCAGCTGAAGGGTCCAAGGGAAAGACGGAGTCAATACAGCTTGGCTTCAGGTGCGCCGCAGGAGTTGCCGGTGTTGACTACAACGTCAAACCGCCTTAGGGACTCCGGCTCCGGATTTTCTGTCGGGGTTTACTCCCCTAGCCTTTCCCCTGAAGAGGTATGCCGCAAGGCAGCGGAGGTTTTTTGGAGTCAGAGTTTTCCTTCTCTGATGTGCCCTGACTGGAAGATCGAACCAGCGACACTTAGCTCGCAGGCCGACGCTCAATCCACTGAGCCAAACCAGCCAGGGGCTCTAGAAACATATAACCTTCCAAAACTGAATCAAGAAGAAGTAGAAAGTCTCAACAGACCAATAACAAAGAAAGAAATTGAAACAGTAATCCAAAATCTCCCTGCACACAAAAGCCCTGGACCGGATGGCTTCACAGGCGAATTTTACAAAACATTTAGAGAAGAACTAACTCCTACCCTCCTCAAACTATTCCAAAAAATCCAAGAAGAGGGAAAAATCCCAAACACTTTCTATGAAGCCAGTATTACCCTCATCCCAAAACCAGGTCAAGACACAGCAAAGAAAGAAACCTACAGGCCAATATCACTGATGAACATAGATGCTAAAATCCTCAATAAAATTTTGGCAAACAGGATCCAACAATACATCAAAAAGATCATACACCACGATCAAGTGGGATTCATCCCAGGGATGCAAGGATGGTTTAATATTCGCAAATCAATAAATATAATACATCACCTAAACAAAATGAAAGACAAAAATCACATGATCATATCTATAGATGCAGAAAAAGCATTTGATAAAGAGCAACACCCATTTATTTGAAAACACTCAGCAAAATGGGAATAGAGGGAGCATACCTTAACAAAATTAAGGCTATATATGAGAAGCCTGAAGCCAACATCATACTCAATGGACAAAAACTGAAAGCATTCCCCCTGAAATCAGGAACTAGACCAGGCTGTCCACTCTCCCCACTTCTATTCAACATAGTGTTGGAAGTCCTAGCCACAGCAATCAGACAAGACAAAGAAATAAAAGGCATCCAAATTGGGAAAGAAGAAGTAAAACTATCACCATTTGCAGATGACATGATAGTATACCTAGAAAACCCTATAAGCTCCACTAAAAGACTACTCAATATAATAAGTGAATTTGGCAAAATAGCAGGGTACAAAATAAATATACAGAAACCTAAGGCATTTCTGTACACCAACAATAAAATATCAGAGACAGAGACAAAAAAAATACCACTTACTATAGCAACAAAAAAAATAAAGTACCTAAGAATAAACTAAACCAAAGAGATAAAAGACCTGTACTCTGAAAATTATGCAACATTGAAGAAAGAAATTAAGGAAGATACAAATAAATGGAGGCAAATACCATGTTCTTGGATGGGAAGAATCAACATCATCAAAATGGCCATACCACCCAAAGCAATTTACAAATTCAATGCAATCCCTATTAAAATACCAATGACATATTTCACTGACCTAGAACAAATACTCCAAAAATTCATATGGAACCAAAAAAGACCCCGAATAGCAAAAGCAATCTTGAAACAGAAGAACACAGCAGGAGGAATCACGATACCAGACATCAAACAATACTACAAAGCCACTGTGATCAAAACAGTCTGGTACTGGCATAAGAACAGACATATAGATCAGTGGAATAGAATTGAAAGCCCAGAAATAAACCCAGGCCTCTATGGTCAACTAATCTTTGATAAAGGAGGAAGGAACACAAAATGGAATGAGAAGAGCCTCTTTAACAAATGGTGCTGGGAGAACTGGACAGGGACGTGCAAAAAAATGAAACTAGACCACCAACTTACACCACACACGAGAATAAACTCAAGATGGATTAAAGACTTAAATGTAAGCCGTGATACCATAAAAGTCCTAGAGGAAAACATAGGCAGGAAAATTTCAGATATCTCACGTAACAATATCTTCATGGATACATCTCCTAAGGCAAGAGAAATAAAGGAAAAAATAAACAAATGGGACTACATCAAACTAAAAAGTTTCTGCTCATCAAAAGAAAACATCAGCAAGATGAAAAGGAAACCAACCATATGGGAAAACATATTTGCCAATGATATCACTGACAGGGGACTGATCTCCAAAATATATAAAGAGCTTATACAACTCAACATCAAGAAAACAAACAACCCAATTAAAAAATGGGCAAAGAACCTGAACAAACACTTCTCTGAAGAGGATATACAGAAGGTCCATAGGCACATGAAAAAATGCTCAACATCATTGGCCATCAGAGAGATGCAAGTAAAAACCACAATGAGATACCACCTTACACCTGTCAGAATGGCCATCGTCAACAAATCAACAAACAACAAATGCTGGCTAGGATGTGGAGAAACAGGAACCCTACTGCACTGTTGGTGGGAATGCAGACTGGTGCAGCCACTATGGAAAACAGTATGGAATTACCTCAAAAAACTAAAAATGGAACTGCCATTTGAACCAGTGATTCCACTGCTAGGATTATACCCGAAAAATCCTAAAACCCTAATTCAAAAAAACCTATGCACTCCTATGTTCATAGCAGCCCTGTTTACAATAGCTAAGTGCTGGAAATAGCCTAAGTGCCCATCTGTAGATGAGTGGATCAAAAAACTGTGGTACATCTACACAATGGAATACTATGTAGCAGAAAGAAAGAAGGAACTCCTGCCATTTGCGACAAATGGATGGAACTAGAGAGAATTATGCTTAGTGAAATAAGCCAGGCAAAGAAAGCAAAATACCATATGATATCACCTAATACAGGAAACTAAAGAGCAACACAAACAAATGAACTAAATAGGCAAAGACTAGAATAGTAGTCAGTAGGGGGGAGGGGGGAGGGAGAGAAGGGGGATAAGTAAGGGAAGGGTCTAGTCAAGGAACGTGTATGAATGACTCATGGACATGGAAAACGGGGAGGGATATAATTGTGGGAGAAGGGATGGGCTGGGAGGGGGGGCAATGGGGGAAAAATGGGACAACTGTAATTGAATAACCAAAAAGTAAAATTTAAAAAAACAAACAAACAAACAAAAAATATCTGACAGAGAAGAAATTTTTATTCCTTACAGATTATAAACATGTTTCATAAATATTATGACATTTCTCAATATTCCACACCTAATGTAGAACAGAAACAATTCTTAAAATTAAGTTTATGTGATTTCAAATCCTTTGTTCTTTCCTAAAATTTTGACTGTGTGGGTTCTGGATTATAGTATATTATTTGTTCATAATTATATGTTCCCTCCGTACTGTTGCCATGTTCTTTCACCCCATTAATTTTGAGCATGGCCATGTTACAAGCTTTGTCTGTAAGATCTGTTATATCTGAGCAGAATTATAAAAATAATTAGATGGCTTAGCAGGAACTATCTTTCTCTAGAACCTTCCTTGAGAAGAGCAGCTCATAATAAGTGATCCCCATTAAACTATATTCCAGAGTGAAAAGACATGTGACATTAACGAGAGCCCAGGTGAGGCCAGCTGAGCTCAAAGAGCCCTGCAGACCTCAGTTGAGCCCAGGAAAACAATAGCAGACCCATACTTTTGTGTAACATGAATTGGAAATAAGTGTGTTTTTGTAGCCAACTGAGTTTTTGAGGTAGGTTATTATACAACATAACATAGCAAAAGTTAACTAATATATAAATTGTAATCTAAAAGTAGAAATTGCCATAACATAAAATTAATAAATATATATATGGCAGTACTTAAAGGCTAGGTGGCAGGTGACAAAGTAAGAGGATGAAAAATTCTGCAAAAAAAAAAAAGGTACAGACTGAACTTTGTCAAGGAAGATACCAGCCTAGGACAAAACTACCCCTCATGACTTCCTTTTATTTAGGAAGTTTTAATTTTAGACCATCAAATGGTTATGGTAGGTTTCTGTTTTCGTACGGCCTGCCATATAGGCCTCGCCTGAGCTTGTCAGGTTTAGTATTGTGAGAAACGCTCACAATAAAAACTGGGACACAGGTTCTGCAGACTCGTGAATAAGGGCCTCGCTTTACTGCTCAAGTCCTGTGTCCCAGTTTTTATTGTGAGCGTTTCTCACAATTTGGGGGCTCATCCGGGATCCTCTGCCTGTGTGCGGGAAGGCGCTCTGAGCCAAGGCGGGGAGATGCGTCCTACCCGCTTTTGGGTGGCCCGCTTGACCCAGGGCCTACCTGTCTTAGTGTCCGGAAACGACCTGAGACTTCTTGTTGGGACAGCAGTGGATGGACGTAGGCGGAAAACAAAAGCAAACACCATGGCAACCAGGCAACCTGGTGCACGGGCCAAGGTAAGAAAATTGGACTTAAGTACTGCCTTGGTGGTTGGGCATCCTTGGGAAGCTGATTGTGTGTGTGGGTGGTACGAGTGTGGAGTGCCCCTCTGCTGGATCCGTTCTCCCGCAAGGGAAGCGGCTGGAGATGGATGAAGCATCCTGGGCTTGAGCACACGGAATTGTATACAAGAAAGTTCCAGCAAGGGAGGCTGAGTATACAGGGCGTGGGCAGAAATTCTCTGGTATAGGGGGATTGAGCTCACGGGGTCTGTGTTCAATAAATCTCTGGTGAAGGAGGTTGAGAACACAGCCGAAATTCAGCCACGGGAATCAGCTGAGGATGGGAAATGGAAATTCTAGGCCTAAGGATGGGGACCAGAAGTAAGGAAAAACAGACAATGGTAAATTATTGTTGTTTCTTTTGGCCAAAGGAACCCATTTAGGGGAAATCTGTCTTCTGGCCCCAATTTGGGTCTGATGAATGTTGGGTTTGTCAAGCCCTGGTCTTATATGTGAGTGATCGGGCATCAGCTTTTTTTTTGGATTGTTTGTTTTTGGAGAGAGGAGAGGGGAGGAAGAGAGGGAGAGGCATCGCTGTGTGGTTGCCTCTCACTTGCGCCCCCAGTTGGGGACCTGGCGTGCGACCTGGTCGTGTGCCCTGATTGGGAGTTGAACGAACAACACTTAGTTCGCAGGCTGGCGCTCAGTCCATTAGGCCACAGCAGCCAGGGCCAGGCATCAGCTTTTAAGGAAGAGAGGGAATATGCTCTCTGCTGATCATCACCTACCAGCAGATCCACAGGTCTCTTCCCTGTAAAAAAGAAAAAGATAAGGCCTGGGACCCTCTGTCCTGTCTCCCATTGCCTTATAGCCCTGGCCAGCCAGCGGCCAACTGGGCAGAGGCACCGCAGAGGGACAGTACAGATGGAAGAGACCAGGAACACCTAGCAGATACCCCACCAGTATCCACCCCCATGACACCGCCGGTGGGAACTTATTCTAAATTAAGAAAGGAATTGAAACAATGTAAGCGAGACCTAAAGAACTTCCCCATTTCCTCAGAGCAGCCTGATGTTTCCCCTTAGGGAGGTCTCCATGGGTCCAGGACATATTAGATATGTCAAATGCTCCTTCAACAAGCACTGAAGTTAGAAACTTCAAGCGCAATATGAAGTGCTTGGCAGAGGACCCCTCTGAATTGGCAGAATAATTAGATCGGTTCCCTGGATCCAGCATATACATGTGGATGGAATTAATGTCTATACTAGACATCTTAAGTGGGGAAGAAAAGGGAGTGATCAGACGGGCTGCTATGAGGATATGGGAAAGGGAACATCCTCCCAGTCAGAAAATTGTCCCGGCCTAACAAAAGTTGCCCAGTATAGACCCTGAATGAAATAACAGGCCAGAGGATAGGGCTCAAATAAGAAACCTTAGGAGCCTCATCATCAGGGGAATCAAGGAGTCCGTTCCCCAAGCACAGAATGTCTCCAAGATATTCGAAATATAGCTCCATCAGATTCCTACAGAAGCTCAGGGACCAAATGAGGAAGTATTCTGGTCTAAATCCAGAGAATGCTGTAGGACAGGGACTCTCAAAAGTCACCATTGTAACAGAAACTGGCCAAATATTTGTAAGAAATTGCAAAAAAGTAAATGAATGGGCCAAATAAAGCAATTGAAAAACTCCTCAGGAAAGCTCAGAAAGTGTATGTTAGAAGAAAGGAGAAGAAGGAACTTCAAAAAGCTGCAGGATATCTCTGCAAATCTAGGAACTTTTAGCTGCCAGATACTGAGTTTGAGTACAGTCCTTCACCGTGTGGAAAAGAACAAGGATCGGAAGCACGTTATGGTTAAATCTAAAGAAGTAAAGAGTATTTAGAAAGTTTGTGAATGTTGCAGAAGGTGTGAGAAAAGTTGTAATGATAAAAAGGAAAGTTATGGAAGTTTTAAACCTGGGAAAAGGTAACCTTAGCTGTTTATGTTCTGTTTATGCTCTGAAAGGAAAAATTGAGGTTTCCCAGGGAAAGTTTAAAACTTCACATGAAAAAAAGAAAACCAGGGATAGTGTAAGGCATGTAAATGAAAAGGTTTGTTAGAAGTTTATAAAGGTTTTGAGAAGAAATTGTATGGTTTTAGTAATAGAAGGTATAATGCATGGAAATGCAGTTTTGAAGTACAAGGATTTTCCTTCACGCCTTTATATTTTTCTCCCTACCAGAACCCTCCAGTATTTGGCATTGTAAAGAAGTAAGAAGTGACATAAGGTTCCTTTGCATAAAACTAATAAGACCAGTTGCTAATGGTGGTTTTGTCAGCTGAGGCTTTGACTGGAATGTCATGCCTGAAGGAGGCATGCCTACGCTAATGAAAGCCCAGAAGGGAAAGGCCTAGCACCTTGTTTGGTTGTGCGGTCCATGGCAATCTTTCTAGGGAAGAAACAAAGGTCGCTTCCCTGATAAATGGCTAGGAGGAAACTTAAGGCACAATGGAAAACTTTAAGGACTTATAAAAAGCATGAGTTTTACAGGCAAGGCCAGATGGCAGGAGTATGGCTCAGCTTGTGTGCCCAGAGGGCAGACTGAAGGTCAACCTTAAGGTTCTTTGTGTAAGTTCCAGCAAAGCAGACTTAAAAAATTTATGCTATCAATTGCTGCTCTTGTTGTATTTATGCAAATGAACAGGCTAAATTAAAACTGGACTTAATGCAGTCCCTTTAATGACAAGGAGGTTAATCTTAAGGAGAAAAATTGTGATTTGAGGAAAATCACAATGCTCAGTGGTAGACTATAAACTAGTGCAGCTAACTGTGTCTATAAAGTTTATCTGAATTAAAAGTTTGTTTTCATTCAAAAGTTAAACCAGGTCTGTGACATTATCAACAATGTTTAATTTACAGGCAAGAAGAATGTCAAATGCCTTGCAACTGGATGTCTTCCCAATAAGACAGTCTTACAAATTTAAAGACTGTTTTGTGAATTGTGTTGTGTGAATTAACATGTGTGTTCTTTCTGTTTTCATGGGGCATAAGCCTATGATCTTATTACCTGAGTGATTGTCTGTACATACAAGCCTCACTTAAGAAGCCCATCTGCATTGCCGCCTCCTGAGACTCAACGGTTTGGCTGAACTAAGTGGTTGGGTTGGTGAAGTATGGGTTGGTCAGTGGGCTTCACTTTAAAACTAGTCTCTTTTTTGCCTAAAATATCTTTAAGCAAAGGAGCTCCTCCCCTAAACTGCCAGCCTCTCCAGTGCAACCCTTTTCTTCTAACACTTAATCAGCCACAGGCCTTAAGTCAGGAACCCCATGTGGCTACCAGAGTTTATGGCTTAGGAGCAGATGTATCTGGCATAGATCCAGTTGGGTGGCTAGGTATTCACTTAGTGACAACTCCTCCTTCCCTAAAAAATCTAACTTCTCCCAGCTAGACCTCAGAAACTCCTCAGAAAAGACCCCAGAATAATCCAGCCAAGGTAAAAGTTTTTGAGGTATTAGATCTCAGACAAACCTTAGAAACAGAGACTGGGTATGGAGACGCAAATGCTTGGGTAGAATGGGTCAAATTTACCGTTAAATCCCTGAATAAAAGCAACTGTTACGCTTGTACCACAGGAAGACCCCAGGCACAAGTCGTACCATTTCCACTAGGCTGGGACTCTGACCCCTTGGGAATGGTCTGTATGCTCACTCTCTATCAGGATAAGAATGCAGGGGGAAATGAGACTTGCAGAAGCTTGTCTCTCCTCTTCCTTCTATTAGGAGTAATGGGACTCAATCCCTCCCTTCATACTCACTGGGGTCCATGAATTATTCTTCTTGCCTCTCTAGGTGGGAAGCGAATTCGGGTACCCCTGTGGGAGAACTCCGAACATGTACTCATACCAGAAATGTGAGCCACCTTCACAGTGGGGCTGGCAACTATATTCCCCTCCGAATCCCCAGAGCAGATGTCTGGTGGTATTGTGGGCAAAGGAGTCTCTGGAAAATCCTACCTGACGGGTGGAGTGGAACCTGTGCCCTGGTTCAATTGGCTATCCCATTTACCCTAGCATTTCCCAAACCGGTCCAGACTGCCCCTGTTAGGAAAAAGAGGTCAATGGCGCCTGGTGGATCCTTTGATCCTCATATCTATATTGACGTCATTGGGGTCTCCTGAGGCATTCCAGATGAGTTTAAAGCTAGAAATCAGATAGCAGCAGGGTTTGAGTCAGTGCTCTTCTGATGGTCAACCATTAATAAAAATGTTGATTGGATAAACTATATTTATTATAACCAACAGAGGTTTATCAAATATAGTAGGAATGCTATAGAAGGAATTGCTCAACAATTAGATGCCACCAGTTGAGTGGCTTGGGAGAACAGGATGGCACTGCATATGATGCTGGCAGAAAAGGGAGGTGTATGTGCTATGCTGGGTGGGGGGCAGTGTTGTACCTTTATCCCTAATAATACAGCCCCTGATGGATCTATCACTAAGGCTCTGCAGGGACTAACTACCTTAGCAAATGAGCTAGCGGAAAACTCAGGTATTGACACTCCCATAACAGGATGGTTAGAAAATTGGTTTGGCAACTGGAAAGGAATGATCTCATCAGCTCTCGTATCCCTCGTAGTGGTAGCAGGTGTCCTCACAGCTTTAGGCTGTTGTATTATTCCATGTGTCAGAGGTTTAGTTCAGAGACTAATTGAGACTGCACTGACTAAACAGATGGCCAGCAACTTTACATAATCTCCTCCTCCTGGAGGCCAAAGGGAATCCTAACCATGAGGAAGAAAGTGGAGAAATCCTCCCTAGATTTGAAGGGATAAAGAAAATGGTTTGAGTAGTCAATTTTCCAAAAGAGACAGGGGGGAATTGTAGGAAACAAGGACATAGTGACTCCCAAACCAGTACAAAATCAGCAATAACAAAGGGCAAATGTAATTAAAGGGTCTCTGAGAGGGGAGTTAACAGCACTGGCATTATCTACAAATCACAATAGGAGCATTTAGATAACCGTGTTAGATTGTAATTCCGGAGTAACCAGTAATGGAGAAACGGGGAAGAAGGAGAGGGGAGGGGGAGCTAATTGCCTTAGGACAGCGGAGCTGATCCTCTCACTTTAGGGTGGGGAAGCTAATCACTTTAGGGTGGCAATTTCAGGGTGGGGAAGCTAAGACTATAAAACCAGCCATCTTTGTTTACTCTGCACGCACATTCTCCTGGCTGTGAGGGTGCGCCTGGCTCTGCAGACTCGTGAATAAAGGCCTTGCTTTACTGCTCAAGTCCTGCGTCCCAGTTTTTATTGTGAGTGTTTCTCACAGTATGTGGCCCATTTTCTTCCACAGTCACCTCTCAACTTGGCCAGAGAGATGGACTAAGTGTCTTATTTCAGAGGTGATATAAAATAAATGAAATGAGCATATCCATTCTGAACTGGTAATCTTTCTCTCCATTGTTTTGATTTTGGGAAACAAATCATACTAACACAGTGAAGGAGGTCAATGTCCAATGAGCTGCATATACCTTCTCTTAACTCCTTTCTACTACAATTCTACAGGGTCGGCAGTGCCAACTCTCATGCTTCACAACTTCACAATTGAATAAGGAAGATTCAGGGTTTAATTGATTTGTACAACTTTTCTTATTTTATACATATCTTCCCTCCTCCCCAAAATCTGAGGGGAAGGACACAGAAGAAG
The DNA here is from genome assembly GCF_987537825.1 of Furipterus horrens. Lineage (NCBI taxonomy): Eukaryota > Metazoa > Chordata > Mammalia > Chiroptera > Furipteridae > Furipterus > Furipterus horrens. Next base: position 69,613,192 of record NW_028327182.1, read on the forward strand.
GAAATAATGATCTGCTTTCCTACAGGGAATATCACAACGATCAGAGGAGGCTCTGAAGCTGGGGCCCCCAGATGGCCCACCGAAATGTAAATATTTCAACATGTTTCACTTAAAATATAAAAAGGGTTGCCCTGACTGGTGTGGCTCAGGGGATTGAGCGCCAGCCTGCAAACCAAAGAGTAGCTGGTTTGATTCCCAGTCAGTGCACATGCCTGGGTTGTGGGCCAGGTCCCCAGTTGGTGGCGTGCAAACGGCAACCACACATTGCACATTGATGTTTCTCTCCCTCTCTTTCTCCCTCCCCCTCTCTAAAAATAAATAAAATCTTAAAAAAAATAAAAAATATACAAAGGGGAATGTAATATATAAATTAAATAAAATTAATGACTAAAACAAAATTAAAATTAATGAATTTGATGGTGGGCTCAAATGTTGGAAAATTTTAGTTTCAGGTAGCAACTAATAAACTTAGTAATCAATGTATGTAAAAAGCTATTGTTTTAGGAACTGGGGGTATGACCCACCTTGACTCCAGGAAACCATAAGCAGTTCCACCTTTGTGCCTTGGGAGGACTGCAAGCAATCAAGACGGTATCTGAGCCAATTTACTCCAGGGTGGGGCACCACTGCCCAACACAAAGACTACCATCCAGGGCATAAGGACCACTGCCCAGGACACAGATGAAAGAATGCTGAAGCTTTTATCTGATCAACCTTTTCTCTGAATTCCAACCCCCTTACCTACACTTTTCTTCTCTTTATAAAAAGGGTCCATTTATAATGGAATTTAAGACAGTCTGTTATGGTACAAACCCTCTGTCTTCTCAAAGCACCGACCTTTTGAATTAAACGCCCATAAAGATTCAATCCCTTTCTCTGCTTATTGGGTCTGGTAGATGACAGACAGCACGAATATCAGCTTTTCTAGTTTCAAATTTATATTAGTAATAAGTAAATAACCTGGTGTTAAATAAATAACTCCAACTAAATAAAAATACATGAATTTTTACTAAAGAAAATAAAAATTCAGGAGTGCATACTAGTAATAAATAACCTGGTGGATACCACCTTACCAAGTGACTTAAGTTTCTCACCAAAAAATGGTACAAACTGACATCGCTTATATAGACAATCCCAAGTATTTTCAAAAATATCTGCTAGAATAAATGAATTTGGCATAGTCAAAGAATACAATGTCAATACATAAAAAACCAATTGTATTGGTTCGCCCGAAAGTCCATATAGTTTTTTCTATAAAATGAGGCACATTTTTTTTTCCCAATAACTTTATTGGTTTGGATATTTTGATTATGTCGGCTATCTCCTGCATAGTATAATGTTGATTGTTCTCAATTAATGTCTTGATTTGATCACTATCAACTTTAATTTGTTTACAGGACCATGGAACATTGTCCAGCAAGAGATCACACATGAAACTTTGCAAACCACGTTCAAGCAGTCACAGCACCTTCTCCATACACTGCACAAATCTTTTTTTTGTCTCAGTTGCATTTTTACCTTTCTTGAAATAATAAAGCATGATATGCCGAAAATGTTGCGTATTTTCTTCCATCTTCTATATCAAAATAGCTACACAAAAATTCACCAGTTTTGATTTTTTAAAAAGTGCTCTCTGGTATGACAGCTGTCACAATACAATCTAACAAAATTGTTTTGAATGAAGTTAAAAGACAACTAAGTGCTACTAAAACTACCTATTAGAAAGAAGCAAACTCTTTGGCCAACCCAGTTTTTCCATTTATGAGCAATAAACAATAAAAAATGAAAAAAATAACACTTAATAGCATCAAAAACAATTTGGGTGTGTTGATAGAAATGTTCTAAATCAAGATTGTGGTGGTTATTACATGATTATACCCATTTGTTAAAACTCATTGAACTGTATACTTAAAATTAGTAAATTTTATTGTTATACAAATTATACCTCAATAAAGAGAGAGTAAGCACCTACCATGTATCATGCTCTGGATGCTGGACACACAATAGATAAAAAGATAAAGCTTTTCCATTGGAGCTAACTTTCTAGACACTGTATAAGTATGTTGCTGAAATGGTAAAATGAACTGCCTCTGAATTCGGCAGCTTTCTGCCTCCATTATTTTTTATAATATCCCTTGCCCCTAAAAGGTACAATAAATACAACTCAGGCCCTAGGCCTAGACCATTAAGAGGCATCTTGATTCCATAATCTACCCTCCAGCAAATTCCCAGCTGACCAAGCGGGATAAAACGAGACTGAACACCAGACAACTGTGAGTTCCACGCCGGCTTCCGGCGGCGGCGCTGAGACAGCCGGGTCCCGGAAGTTTGTGCGGTGTCTTTGGTTCCCGCGGCAGCGCGGGGGTGGACGGAAGCCCGGAAGTTCGCCAATGGCTGTGCGTCGAGCCTGGGGAGCCTCCTGGGCCTGCCGGCGAAGTAAGATCGATACGGGGTTTCCTGGGCATGGCCACTCCGGCTGCGGTTGGGGCCGCGGTCGCCGGTGCAGCCGTCGTCACGCTTCTCTCAGTTGCGCTAGCGCTCTGTGGGTCGCAGCTGGACGCAGGTACCCGGCCGCAGGCTACTGGTGTGGACGGGAGGCGCCGTGGTGCGGGAGGAGAAGTGTGGAGCGCCTGGACTGAGCGCGGCGCCAGTGTCTGGGAGCTGCGGGCGGGGGTGGTTGAGGTGAGCGTCGGTGGCCGGACCTGGCCCTGGATCACGCGAGCAGGGTGGGCCTGGCCGAACCCTTCAGGGCAGCGGAGCTTTCAGGCCGGACTTGGCGAGAATAATTGTTAGAGTTTTTGGCTTTTTGCTTTTAAGCGTGGTAGGTCTAGATGCTTTGAGGATTATTGTGGGGTTCCCCAGCTAATGCACCTCACTTAATCACACCCAGCAGCAGAGGGACTTCTGGGCAGCAATTTTTTGAGACTTTTTATTGGTAGTTGTTTGTATTAAAGTCACACAGTATGATTAGTTAGCAAGATTTCTCCAAGTTTGTTTTGAGGTTTCATTATTGGACAGGTGTTGCAGATTCTTGACTTCCTGTCCTATATTTAAGGCATATCCCCTTGACTTAAGCATCGCTGTCATGTGCTCCAAATTAGTTATGGTTCATATTAATTTAAAGCACATTTGGCACAAAGGAACATCGGTATCACAGAAAGTTGTAAGTGGCAAGTAATTCTAGAAAACAGCCTAAGAAATATACGTGATTCTCTAGATTTCCACAGCCACATTTCTTTAAAACAAACAAATAAAAACCAGACTGATTGTACCAATTCTTCCAGAATCAGAATTGTTATGGAAACAAAGTTATTAAATATGATAACTTTTAAGTTACCTCTTGTCAAGGCCTTTTTATCCTTCAGGACTTCGATGTTCATATTTAAGTATTTCTGTGGATAGAGCCACATGGTGTTTGTCAGTAAGCCATCTGCAACTGAGATTCACTGTGAAGTGTATGGAAATTTATTTGTCCTTTTCTTTGGCTTTTTCTGCAACAGGTGCTCATCTTAGGTGCGTGGGCGGAACACTGGTGAATAGTGTAGATTTTACTTTGCATGCATACCGTTCCAGTAAATGCTGTACTTCTCAAGAGTGATTTTTCTCACCTTCCAAGTGGTTTCAGAAAGCATTTGAGAAGGATTTAATTTGTCTTTTGGTTGGTGGGGTGAATATTTGGTTAAAGAAAAAATGATTTTTTTGCTTTAAAATGGCAGCATTTTGGTGAAATGGTGTTGTTTGCCCTAGCGTATTCATTACTAACAGATATCTTCACAGGTTTGTCTCTGGGCCTTAGTTTCCTTATTTGTAAAAAAAAAGGATGAACTGGCTACTAATGAGGAGAGTGAATCAGGATGCCTTTAATTGATCAAACATTTATTGACTGTCTTATTCTGTGCCAGGCTCTGTTTGAGGCAATTGAGGATGGGAGCACAACATGGAAACACATAGACCCCTTTAAGCCCCAGATAGGAGCTGTACCACATGCTGTGCAGGCAGAAGGTAGTGGGGTGGTCTCAGGGGTATTTTGTGTGGGGCTAAGTGCTTAGTATTAAAGTGATGGTATCTAATAAACCCAAAACCTAGGGAACCTGGAACAACCAAACAACCCTTGAGTGACTGGTAAGTTTGGATTCTATCTTTACAATTTCTAGACATTTTTTTTTAAAGCAGCTGTATTTATTGTTCTGGGGAATTTGAAGGAGCAACCGTTCTCTGGTATTTTTGTATTAACCAGTCATATTATTAGGCTACATATGTTCAAGTTTGAAACAAATGCATGGCAAGCATTTTCATTACTGCATAGATTGCTCACCAGCAGGCAGTGATGCCATCATTAAATCTGATCATAACAGCTCTGGTTCCTTCCATGCAGCTGGTGAGGGAGCTCCAGGAAAAAACATTTCATTGTAACTGTGCATGGCAAAGACTGCAATCTGGGAATTCAGGATGTGGATGGGTATTTAGGAAGTTAAATTTTTCAGTGGGTGGAGAAATGAAAGTGGGGTTGCTCTGTTGAGCTCAAGGCCTCTGCCAGCTGGCTTTGTGTCAGGGTGGGAAGCAGTACTGCGGAACATCTCACTGAAGCAGAATGGGGCTTTTGAGGAAAGACAGTGGGAGCAGAGGATCTACCAGTTGTACTGATCCTTGCCTGTGCCTAGTTCTGCCTTTTCTTGACCAAAGGTTTGCACTGATTCTGTTCTGAGTTTTAATCCTGTGTTAGTTTGTAAGGTGAAAGGTTTCTGGTTGGCAATAACTAATATTCTCTTTACATCTTGGGGTTTAAACACTCTAAAAGTGTTATTAAAGGTAAATCTGTTTAACTGTGGAGCTGAGCTCACTTCTGATCTTCACTTGAACTTGTGATCCATATCTAGATTTTCTTAGCTGGTGAGATAACTGGAAGGATAAAAATATTGAGGGCCTTGCTTTCAAGGAAAACCAATTAAAATTAGTTATTTAGAGACCAGTCAGAATGCCTTTGAGCCCTGTAAGATATGTTTTATATTTAGAATGTCATTTCTAGGTTACTTAATTAGTATATAATTGAGTGTTGGAAATAGGACTGGAACATGAAATGGGGAATAATATGAATCTGTCAGACTTGAATATGACAGTGGAATGTGACAATGGGAGATTGCTTTTCCAATTTGAGAGAAGAGACATAATAAACTTGAAGGTTGAAATGAAATGTGTGTAGTTTATTAATAACACATTAAAAAAGCTTTCTGAGATTAAATAGACTTCCAAAATGTCTGATACATTTAAAAAATAAGCTTGATATATACAACATGTGTTAGTGTTGTAATTTCTGAACATCATTTACTTACAGAAATAAAGTAATGAAACCATTGGGTAAAAATCTGTAGCATTCATGTTGAGTCAACTTGGGGAAGTATTTTGGTTAATGGTCTTTTTTAAAAAGATTTTATCTATTTTTGAGAGGGGGGAAGGGCGGGAAACCTCTATGTGCAAGAGATCCGTTGATCAGTTGCCTCTTGCATGCCCCCAAATGGGGACCTGGCCTGCAACCTGAGTATGTGCCCTGAGTAGGAATCGAACCGCTGACCTTTAGGTTCGCAGGCTGACACCCAATCCACTGAGCCACACCAGCCAGGGCTAATGGGCTATTTTGTTTAACTCCTGTTCTTTGTATATATACCAATAGATATTTACCATTCTGAGGAATTTAATTTTCCTGTTTTTCAGTTTTAAAAAGAGCATTTTCGCCACATAAAGCACATTCGATAAAGGATATGGAAAATACTTTCCAGTTGGTGAGAAATATTATACCTCCTCTAACTACCAAGAAGCACAAAGGGCAAGATGGAAGAATAGGCATAGTTGGAGGCTGCCAAGAGTAAGTGACTTGGAAAATGTTAGTATTTAAATGGCTAATTTAAACTGTCCATCTGTCTAGTTGGACCCCAGTAATCATTTCCAAATGTAGTCTGATGTTGTGATGCTTATTCTTTTTCCGTGATGAACTTTTAAGATTGAATACGAGAAAACTCTTAAGGGGCTGTGATTGAGCAGTTTACTGGTATGTGTTATAGTGACTATTTTTTCTTATCTTACACTTTTCTGTATTGAGCAGACTCATACCATAAGCATGTATTACTTTTGTAATCAGAGTAAAAACACTCAGCATCTGGTTGGTTTACTTTGTTAATTTAAAGACATTCCTGGAAGTCATTTATGAAATTTGACAGATTCTAGCTTTTTTTAAGGCCTGTTCTCTCATATAGTTTTATAAATTTTGCTGCTGTGGTGTTTGACACATAAAGAGTTATAATTCGTCCATACTTGTAAATGATACCTGTTGCCTTTGACTTAAATTTGACCTTGGTTAGTATTTCTGTTTCTGTTTACATTTTGTATGCTCTTTGCTTAAGTGTATTATAAAATGTTAAAAATATAGGGCTGCCCTGGCTGGTGTGGTGCAGTGGATTGAGCACCAGCCTGCAAGCCAAAAGGTTGCCAGTTCAGTTCCCAGTCAGGGCACATGCCAGGGTTGTAGGCCAGGTCCTTGATTGGGGGTATGTGAGAGACAACCGATTGATGTGTCTCACATATCAGTGTTCGTCTCGCTCTTTCTCCCTCCCTTTTCCTCTCTCTAAAAAGAAATATAAAATTTAAAACCATAAATAAAAATACAGGGCTAAGTATACTTATTATAGATAATATGTAACTAGATTTTATTTCTTTACCCAATTTGACACCACCACCGCGCACAGACCAGCTCCGGGGAGGGCTGCATCTACAACAAGGTCCCCACGAGCTGGGCCCACTCCCTCCCCTCCTCCTTACGCTGGGCCCAGGTGGCGAGCTGGTCAGGAGTCCCTCTGTGCCATTTAATGACAAGTGCACTCCCTGTGACCCTTTGGAATCACCTATGCCCTCTGGGGCCAGGAGACCTCATACAACCACCACCTTGACTCCTGAGAGCTGATCAAGCCCAAGCCTTCCACCCATCCCCCTCTGATCAGAATCAGGGAATCAGGTCCTGGAGGGGGCAGGTGGCTCAGACACCAAGTGAGCCATCTCTACTCCTGTAAAGGAGGAAAGAGGAAGGACATCTCTAAAATCAGAGAAGGAAAACTCTGACTCCAAAAAACCTCCGCTGCCTTGCGGCATACCTCTTCAGGGGAAAGGCTAAGGGAGTAAACCCCGACAGAAAATCCGGAGCCGGAGTCCCTAAGGCAGTTTGACATTGTAGTCAACACCGGCAACTCCTGCGGCGCACCTGAAGCCAAGCTGTATTGACTTTGTCTTTCCCTTGGACCCTTCAGCTGCGAAGAGGGGGGGGGTCTGCTGCATGGGCAACAGCAGACCCTCCATATCACCCTGCCCAGGCTCTGTAGCTTCAGTTTCACTGGAGAGGACACTCCAGCGTCATCGCAAGATGTCGACTCAACACGGGAGGAGACAGATACCGGTTATAAGCTCATCCGATTGGCGAAGGAAACGAGCGCCAGGGGTCTCCTCTGACGGTGGGAGAGGTCATCGCACCTCACTGGACAGCTACCGCCCGCCTCAAGCTGGGCAGCCCCAGCCAATTAGGTGCCGTCTCGCCATGGCTCGCCTGCCCCACTGGGTGCGTGGGGATCAGAGAGGCGCCTCTCGAAAAGTGGGCCACAAAACACCCGCACCAGTTAATTCCAAGCAAACAACAAGAAAGAAGCCTCCGGCTCTTCGCCTCGCTAGCTGGAACATCAGGACCATGTGCCCCGGACTTACTGCAGACCTTCCGTGGATCAAGGGTGCCAGGAAAACCGCTGTCATCGATAGGGAACTGGCACGACTAAACATCGACATTGCGGCTCTACAGGAGACCCGGTTGGCCGACAACGGAACTATCAGAGAAACCAACTACACCTTCTACTGGCAAGGGAAGTCTCCGGACCAACCAAGACAGCACGGTGTTGGGTTTGCTGTGAAGAACACGCTTGTTAACTCCATAGAGCCACCCACAGGAGGCACAGAGAGATTACTTACCCTCCGATTGTCAACAACTTTCGGCCCAGTTAGCATTCTTAGCGCGTATGCCCCAACCCTCTGCGCCACCACTGAAGAGAAAGAACAGTTCTACCATGCACTGGACGAAGCGTTATCCAAGATCCCCAGAAGTAACGCTCTCTATCTCCTTGGAGACTTCAACGCAAGAGTAGGAGCCGACCACATGGCCTGGCCCACCTGCCTTGGAAACTTTGGGAGAGGAAAGATCAATGAGAATGGTCAGCGACTGCTTGAGCTTTCGTGTCACCACGGCCTGTGCGTGACAAACACATTCTTCAAGTGCAAAGAGATCCACCAGGTGTCATGGAGGCACCCCCGCTCCCGCCATTGGCACCAGCTTGACCTCGTCATCACCAGAAGAACGGATATTGGCAGCACCCTCCTCACCTGCAGCTACCACAGTGCAGACTGCGACACGGACCATGCCCTCGTGGTAAGCAAGGTGCGCATAATGCCGAAGAGGTTGCACCACTCCAAGATGAAGGGTCGCCCACGCATCAACACCAGTTGTGCCAGCAACCCAGTTAAGACCCAGCAATTCATCAACAAGATGGAAGATGCACTCGGCGAGGGAGTGGCGGCAGATGACATTATCGAATCCAATTGGCCACGTCTCCGCGACGCCATATACAACTCCGCCATTATTGCTTACGGGAAGAAAGAGCGGAAGAACGCTGACTGGTACGAGGCTCACTGGGAAGAAATGGAACCCGTGATCGAGGCTAAGAGGAAGGCCCTACTGGCTTACAAGGCCACGCCCACTCCCAGTACACTTCAAGCTCTACGGGCTGCCAGGAACAAAGTCCAGAAGACCGCCCGCCACTGTGCCAACACCTATTGGCTAAACCTGTGCAGAAGCATTCAGGAAGCCGCCGATATAGGCAACGCACGAGGAATGTATGAGGGTATCAAGAAGGCAACAGGCCCAATCCCCTCCAAGATCGCCCCCCTTAAGTCCAAGACAGGTGAGGTCATCACTGACCAGGAACAGCAAATGCGGCGGTGGACCAAGCACTACCTCGAGCTGTACGCAACGAAGAACACCGTAACAGACACTGCTCTTAACGCCATCCCAGACCTACCAGTCATGGAGGAGCTAGACACCCCACCTACTGCGGCAGAGCTCAGCAAAGCCATCGACCGCCTCGCTTGCGGGAAAGCACCAGGAAGCGACGGAATCCCTCCAGAAATCCTAAAGAGCGGGAAACCAGTCCTGCTACAGCCGCTCCACCATCTACTCTGTCGCTGCTGGAAGGAGGGTTACATCCCCCAGGATATGAGAGATGCCAACATTATCACCATGTACAAGAACAAAGGAGACCGCAGCGACTGCAACAACTACCGGGGCATCTCTCTCCTCAGCGTCGTCGGCAAAGTATTCGCCCGGGTCGCTCTTGCCCGCCTGCAGACCCTTGCTTCCCGCGTCTACCCAGAGTCCCAGTGTGGCTTCAGAGCTGGCCGATCAACAGTGGACATGATCTTCTCCCTACGCCAGGTGCAGGAGAAGTGTCACGAGCAGCATAAACCACTCTACCTCGCCTTTATCGACCTCACGAAGGCGTTTGATCTGGTCAGTCGAAGCGGACTCTTCAGCTTGCTACGCAAGATTGGCTGTCCACCACATCTGCTTGCTGTGGTCATGTCCTTTCACGACAACATGCACAGCACGGTGTCCTACAACGGCGCAACCTCTGAGGCCTTCCCAGTCAGCAGCGGAGTAAAGCAGGGCTGCGTCCTCGCACCTACGCTGTTCGGAATCTTCTTCTCCATGCTCCTCCAATACGCCTTTAAGGACTGCAGCGAGGGTGTCTTCATTCATACCAGATCCGATGGCAAGCTCTACAACCTGGCCCGTCTACAAGCCAAGAACAAAGTCAAAGAGGTGCTCATCCGTGAGATGCTCTTCGCCGACGACGCAGCTTTGACATCACACTCCGAAGAGGGACTCCAGCAGCTAGTCACTTGCCTTTCCCACGCATGCAAGGAGTTCGGACTAGCCATCAGCCTGATGAAGACGAATGTTATGGCTCAAGGCACGGGGACTCCCCCATGCATCACCATCGATGGGTACACCCTGGAGGTTGTCAACGACTTCACTTACCTCGGGTCCACCATCTCGAGCTCTCTGTCAGTCGACTTGGAGGTCAACCGGAGAATCGCCAGGGCAGCCACAGTTATGGCCAGACTGAACCGGCGAGCGTGGAACAATTCCAGCCTCACTGAGAAAACCAGACTGCGCATCTACCAAGCCTGCGTACTCAGCACTCTCCTCTATGGCAGCGAGACGTGGACCACCTACGCAAGGCACGAAAGGAAACTCAACAGCTTCCACATGAGGTGCCTGCGACGCGTCCTGCATGTCGCCTGGCAGGATAAGGTCCCCAACACCGAGGTGCTGAAGCGAGCCAACATGAGCAGTTTGCATGCAGTTCTTAGCGAGAGACGCCTCAGGTGGCTCGGCCATGTCAAAAGAATGGATGCAGGCCGTATCCCCAAAGACCTCCTCTACGGCGAGCTAGCAGAAGGCAAGAGGATGACAGGGCGCCCAAAACTGCGGTTCAAAGACATCTGCAAAAAGGACATGACACAATGCTCCATCAATCTCAACACATGGGAAGTTCAAGCAGACGACCGCCTAGCCTGGAGGCTCGCGGTCAGGCAAGGTACGTCACGCGCAGAGACTGCGCGCAACGAAGAGGCGGTCCAGAAAAGATCGAGGCGGAAGCAGCGTCAACAGCAGCAACAACGGCCATCTGCCTTCACCTGTAACAAGTGTGGCAGGGATTGTCACTCCCGAGTCGGACTGCACAGCCATTCTCGGCGGTGCAGATAGACTCTCAAGAAGCTACGCCATCGTCTCTCGAGACGGACGGCTGCCGACGATGACGATTCCTTTAATAAGGGAAATAAACCTGTTAAGATTTAGAGTTTACCTGATGTACCTTTTTAAAAAAATGTTTACTCTTTATTTTACTTTGTATTTTTTTCTTTTTCTTTTAAATTTAATTTTAGAGAGAGGGAAAGGGAGAGAGAAAGAGAGAGAAACATCAGTGTGCCAGAACACATCAATTGGTTGCCTCTCCTATGTGCCCCAACTGGGACCTGGCCTGCAACCCAGGCATGTGCGCTGACTGGGAATGGAACTGGCAACCTTTAAGTTCTCAGGCCAGTGCTCAATCCACTGAGTCACACCAGCCAGGGCTATTATATGTTGTGTTTCTGTGTTGATTTATATAGTTTGATTCATTATAAGTGGGTATGTGGATATATAGTATTCATTGTACAGATGGGCCATAATTTATTTAAGCAAGTCCCTATTGATAGGCAGTTGGTTAACTCTATTCTTTTTTTCAATTGACAATCTATCTGTAGACATCCCTTTACGTGTATCTCCTTGTTTACCCATCTGGTTATAATTGAGGGATCAATTCCAGAAGAATTTTTACTGGAACAGAGTACATAGACATTTTCAGTGTTGATAAACATTGCAAATTGTTGTTCCTCCAAAATTGCACTATTGTGTGCTGCCTCCGACAAGTACCTATTCTCCTCACACCCTGTGGTTATTGGCAGCCTTTGCTTTGGAGTAGGCAAGCTATTTTTTGTCTTAGTGTATTTCTTTTTTTTTTTTTTAAGTATATTTTATTGATTATGTTTTTACAGTGGTTACAATATGTTTTAGTGTGTTTCTTGTGGTAGTGAAGCTTGTGTTCTTGTTGTGGGGTGAGTGTGTTTGTGTGTGTATGTAGCATGTCCTATCCTGTGTGTGTTTGTATGTCTCTGTGTGGCATGTCCTTTGGCGTTTCTGGCACATTGACCCTGCTCTGCAGGAGAATATTGTGTATGCAGAGTACACTCTGTATTTTCCCCAGTTTGTTTTTCCTGGGATAGCAAAACTTTTCACTGCTTGAAATTGACATAAAAGTTACAGTCACCATCTGATGCTAAGTTCAAGGGTTTTCCTTTCTGTGCTTAAAAGTAGTTACAAGCATTCTGGAACAGCAGGATAGAAGCCAGAGGGAGGAATGAGGGTCTCTTCTTGTTTGGCCTGGCTGTCCCTGTATGGGCCTACATCAAGATGCCTGTTACCTGTGCCTACTGTTGCTCTCGGAGAACTGCCCCTGCCCCTCCAGTACTGTCCACTGCAGGGTACCCTGGCTTGTGATATTTCACCTCCGTCAAGCACACACTTTCCTGGCAGATGCCTTCAGTAAACTCTCACTGTCTTCTTAAATTTTCAGTTTTTGTTTTTGTTTTTTACCCCTAACGTAACATTCAAAGCATTAATTTTGTTCAGAGGCTGTTGCATTTTCTTTCACTTGCAGGTGTGTGCATTTCTGATAAATACTTTTTATATCTATGTATTAATCTAGAGAAGTGTCATGGTAATATTGTCACCTCGTCCAGTGTACAGCTAATATTTATTTTTAGAGAGAGGAGAAGGGAGGGAGAAAGAGAGGGAGAGAAACATCAATGTGTGGTTGCCTCTCACGCGCCCCCAACTGGGGACCTGGCCCGCAACCCCGGCATGAGCCATGACTGGGAATTGAAACTGTGACCCTTTGGTCCAATGAGCCACACCAGCCTGTGTTTTAATAGGTTTTAAAGTTTCCCCACAGTTACTGTTTTATAAAGTTAATTCCTAGATGCTTTATGGTTTTTGCCTATATTGTAGATGGTATCATATTTTCTAACCTATTATTCCTAGTATAGAAAAATACTATTTTTATTTTTTGTTTTGTTTTTTGGTCGATAGAAATCTGGCATCCTTGCTGAACTATTTTATACTAGGAGATCAGTTCTTTAATAACTTTATTGAGGTCTAGTTGATGTACAATTTGATAAGTTTTATACTATAACGAACCCCTAAAACCATCACCTCAAACCTTCAGTTTGAACATACCCATTACAGGGAGACCACAGTCACAGAAAGACAGAATTTGCCTCTTCTGACATAGTACAAAGATCTTAGGTGAAAGACAGACTTTTGTGGTTCTGATCCATGTTTATTGAACATTTAGCCCCTGCTAAGGGCTTGGCCCAGATCTGGGTGCTTGGTGTCTATATAGGTTGTTGATAAACCTAGTATGCTTGTCTCAATCTCAGACATTTTTGACTGTTAATATCTTCTTTTTAGGTACACTGGAGCCCCTTATTTTGCAGCAATTTCAGCTCTCAAAGTGGTATGTTTACTTATATCTTGTTTATTAGGAAGAGTTGGGTTATTTAAATATGATTAAAGCAAATGTTTTCCAATAGAAATCTATGTAACATCTTTGTGTAATTATGGGTAAGAGAAACATCTTTAAATGTACCCTGACCTCTTGTGCAGTAATAAAATAACTTGAGACTCATTTCTTTTAAAAGTAAAGTTTTATTAGGATTGTACTTTACCAAAATAATCCTGGGATGCCATTTCAGTCCTAGCTTCAGCAGTTGACATCTTTTGTCTTCGGCAGTTGCTTATGCCTTTTGATCAAATCCTAACCACCCATTTAGCACAATTAATGTGACATGTACTCAGCTCCATGGCTTCAGTGCTTCCCATGAGCCTCATAGGTGAGGCAGCCTGAGCTGGTCTGGGTTGACCTGCCTCTTGGGTAGCAGCAAAAGTCTGCCTTTATTCCCAGGTCTTTTCTTAGGTTATGTCTTCTCTTAAGCCTCCTAGCTATAGTTTAGCTGCTGCAGTTGCATATTTTTCTTTTATAGATAGTGCTGTGTAATTTGAATGGTTGAACACCACGTGTCCTGTGGTCAGTGGCTCTTGCTGAAACCACTTTGGGTGTCTTTTGAGTGTGTCCCACATTAAGTCAGCCTCTTGTACTTGTTTCTCAGGGTGCAGATTTATCCCATGTGTTCTGTACCCGGGAGGCCGCACCTGTGATCAAATCGTACAGCCCGGAGCTGATTGTTCACCCGGTTCTGTGAGTGGGGCCGCATGTGGGGTGCTTTACTTGCAGCACCTTCTCTTGGTCGTATGGTATCTTTACACTGACTCTAAGAGCCTTTGTTAAGTAGCTGCTGTACTGAGCGTTGGTAGGTAGATTGTTTCAGAGGAAAGAAGAAGATAATAATGAGCCCATTATCTGTGGTCAGAAGAAGACAGACAGTTGTGTGTGACAGTGTGGGATAAGCTCTGAATACCAGGGCGAAGTGCCCAGGACTAGCGTCTGTGGTCTGTCAAAAATGTCTGGCGGTTCTTGGCCCAGAAGAGGTCTGTGGGCCTGCCTGTGGACAGTGCACATGTGGATGGAATGCAGAACCTATCAGACAGTAACAAAACTGTTCACTCATTCAGCAGATCTAATGCGCAGACCCTGTCCTGGGTTCCACAGGGAGAGCATCGAACTGGGCAGACAAAAACACCTCCTCCCGTGCCGCCGAACTTCCTGCGATGATAAAAGTGTTCTCCCTTGGTGCTGTCCAGCACTGGTTCTGAGCACCTAAACTGTGGCCAGGAGAACTTAGGAACTGAGTTTTTACTTTAATTTTAATTAAATTTAAAAGGTACATGTGGCTAGTATCTACTATATTGGGCAACATATCTCTAGAGATGGACAGCTAATATAATAGTGTGTCAGGGGATGGTAAGTACCGTGGGTAGATGGGGGCAGGGAAGGGGACAGAGTGCTGGCTGTGCACGTGGTGTGTGTGCTGTGTGTGCAGTTTCTAACAGGATGTCATGGGCAGTGACACAGCAAGGGGCATTCAAATAAAGGCTTGAAGATGGTGAGGGAGTGAGTTCTACAGACATGGGAAGTGGGGGGAAGCCCATCCATACACAGGAAGAGCTGGTGTAAGAGTTCAAGCTGCAGGTATGTTGGGGAGCACTCGGGTGCTCAGGATGGGTTGGGGTGATAAGAGGTTTTGAGCTGGGCTTTGCAGGTTATGGGGATCTTTGTAAGCCTTTGTCTTTTACATAAATGAGAAGGAGGCTGCTGGAGCATTTGAGCAGGGGAGGGATAGGACCATTTTTGTTTTAAAAGGCTCACCTGGCTAATGTGTTGACAATAAGCTTTTGGAGCCCAGGGTGGCAGCAGGAGTCCTACTAGGAAGCCTATTGTGAGGACCCTGGTGACAGGTACATGATGGGGTAGAAACAGGACAATGGATCAGGCTCTGGGAACCTTTGGAAAGTACAGCCCCAGAGCTTCTGACTGTGGGATATGGAATAAAAGAAAAAGAAGAGACTCATGAGTGCCACCCAGGGCGTGGGCTGAGTGAGTTGTCATTTAATGAGGTTGGGAAACTGGGGATGGGGGTGATGGTCAGGAGCTGGGTTTTGGACATGTTCTTAGTTGTCTGTTAGATGTCTGAGCAGACACGGCTGGTAAGCATCGGATAGGAGTGGAGCAGTCAGGGAAGGTGTAACTCTGGGAGTTGTTAATGTGTGGATGGCATTTAAAGCCAAGAAACACCAATGAGGCCACACAGGAGTGTGTTCAGGCAGAGAGTACCCATTTAGAAGCAGATGGGTGAGGAGGTGGAGGAGGCCAGGAGGGGTGTTGTGGAGTTGAGTGAAGAACTGCAGACTGTTCTGGAAGGGGCCAGATCCCTGTAGTCAGAGATAAGGACAAGGATGGGTGGTTGGATCTCACAGTATGAGGTCATTGGTGACTTTGACAAGGGCAACTTGTAGGGGACAAAGCCTTGTAGAGTGGGTTCTAAGAGTCCAAGAAATGAGACGACGAACAGGAAAGTGTTGTGAAAAAACAACAAAATTCTGTGCAGCTGTCAGGTCTTGTTCTACAGGAGTTCCCTCTTAATGTTTTAAAGGGATCAGTCACACGAGTCTTTTAGATGACTTCCCCAGTGTCTCATGTAGGGGTAGTCTCTAATTGTGTAAATCTACTCTGTTACCTCTACTCCTAAGTGATGGAAACAGAATGGGCAAGATAATTTTGAAATTAGCCATAGAGTCTTACTCTAATGTATTTAAATGTTTTTCATGATCCTTGTTTAAAAAAAAAATCAAACAAGGAGGAAAAAGTGTTACATGTTTATAGCTATATATACCCTGCATTATTGAGACTATTTCTGATGGGAAGAAAGTTCTGTGATGACTCATCTTTGATGAGACCCAGGTCCTCTGCTTACCTTTGCAGATTTTACAAAACCATATGGACCACTTGAATAAATTGCTGAGGCCCCTCCCAGGGCCTTGGAAGGGGCCCAGCAAGTGGGTGTTCTGATGCCTGAGTTTTATCACAGTGAATCTGCCTCTGCTTCTCTCATATCATTTCCTTGTTGGTACTTTGTCCAGCCAGACTGGTCTTTTGCCACTTCCCATAAGTGAGCACTTCCTTGCCTTATTTCCTGCTCATGCCACTCTCTCTTTTATCAGGTCTGCTTATTCCCAGAGGGTGTGGCTTTCCCTTGAAGCCTCTCAAGTAAAGGTGGCTTTTCCTTTGTACCCTTCATGTATCACCGGGACTAGAGGTGGGATGTGCATCCTCCCTGTTCCTCATCGCTCCTCTCAGACCATTGTGCCTCTCTCATACCTAAAACTTCCCGGCTTCTTTGAACTCACACTGTCATACTCTGGTATTCCCTCTTCCTCGTGACAGCTATGTCAGATCCTGGGATAATTCTTTGAATATTTTATGTCTGGCGTAGTGTCTCCCTCCACCATTACTATCATTAATTAACAATTTCTAATGTGTGTCTGCTTTTTTGAGCTGTAACTTAATTATGAAATTCACTCATTTTAATTGTATAATGATTTTTGTACATTTTTCTAAGTGTTACTATAACCACAATCTAATTTTAGAAGACTTCCATTACTCCAATAAGAAAACCTCTGCCCCTTACCACCCCTTCCCTGAGGCCACCTCATCTTTCTGTCTATATAGATTTGCCTTTCTGAACATTTCATATGAATGGAGTCATACATGTGGTCTTTGGTGTCTGACTTCTTTCACTCAGTATAATGTTTTTGAGCATTATTCGCATTGTAGCATATATCTGAACTTCTTTAAAAACAATAAATTTATACCCCTTTCACCCATTGCTCTCATCCTCACCCCCACCCTCCTCCTTCTCCTCTGAAAACCACCAATCTGTTCTCCGTGTTTATGAGCTTCTTTTGTTTGTTTTAGGTTTTTGCATACAAGAAGGATCACACAATATTTGTCTTTATCTGACTTCACTTAGTGTAATGCTCTGGAAGGTATTTAAATGTTGAAAGCTAGACATCTATGTTGGGGTGTTAAAAGATGAACCATTCTACAGAGAAGACTAAGAGATGCTGGCTAAGTGCAGGGTGGGATTCTGGCTTGGATCCTGAAATAGGAAAAGGATGTTGGGGGGAGGCTGGGAAAATCTAGTTTCATTAATAAACAAATAAGTGAAATTTTAAGTAAACCGATTTGTTCTTCTTTTCCATATTTAGTGACAGCCCCGATGCCGTTCATGAGGTGGAAAAGTGGTTGCCCCGACTGCATGCCCTGGTTGTGGGACCTGGCTTAGGTAGAGATGATGCTCTTCTTGAAAATGTCAAGGTAACGTATGGGATTACTAAACAGACCTGTTCTGGATGCTTAGATCTCGGGAAGTCAGAACGGAAACATTTTTCTTGAATTTCTGTTGTTCAGTGTTTTGTTTGCCTTGTCATGGAATGATTAAGATGGATAACATTTGATTTGGGGGATAGAGGAGGACCTAGGGATAAAGATGGTAATGAACTTAAAAATAAAACAAAACTGAACTAAAGGAATCTCTTCTTTACTCTTGGGGCATTGTCTTTTTTATACTTTAGCAGAAGGAAGTCACTGTGGAATCACTCAGATGTTTGTGACCTTTATGTGTTTTATACTTGAGGTGCTGGGAAGTCCCAGCATCCAGACCGAGCAGTGTTAACAGTGAGCAGCGTTTGGGGTCAGGTTCGAGTTCACCTTCCAGCACTAATTCCTTTACTGCTGGGAACTCTGGCAGTTTTCTCAGCCTCCAAGGCTTTTTGCCTTCCCTCTAAAGGGGTGATTATACCCCCAGGAGTTACTGAGAGCCACGTTTTATAAAGTGCTTTGCACAGTGCCAGGTTTGGTACAGTACACAATACAGTGGGGACAGTCGAAGTCTGTTACAGATGACCTGAGTAGGAGGGAATATTTCTGATAGTCTACCAACTACTTCTGTTGTAAGTCATAAATTTGATGAAAACATAAAAGGTATCTGTGTGTTCTACCTTTGTGTTTTTAGTTGGGTCTTCTTGAAAGCTCTGTTAGTCTAATTTTGTAACCTGGTGCTTTTCTAGCATTTTTAAAAAAAAAAAAATTTATTATGAGGTTACAGTAGTCCCAATTTTTTTTCCTTTGTTCCCCTCTGCCCAGTACGCCCCTTCCCTCCAGCAATCCCACCCCGCTTAGTTCATGTCCATGGGTTAGGCATATAAGTTCTTTGGCTTCAATTTTTCCTATATTATTCTTAACTTCCCTCTATTTTGTACCAACTGATTATGCTTCTTAATCCCTGCACCATTTCCCCATTCCTCCCCCTTTACCCTCCCTGCTGAGAACTCTCAAAATAATCTCCGTACCTATGATTCTGTTCCTATTCTGGTTTGCTTAGTTGGATTTTGTTTTTATTTTTTAGATTCAATTGTTCATAGTTGTGAGTTTGTTGTCATTTTAGTGTTCATAGTTTTTATCTTCTTTTTCTTAAATAAGTCCCTTTAACATTTCATGTAATAATAGCTTGGTGATGATGAACTCTTTATTTACCTTGTCTGGGAAGCACTTTATCTGCCCTTCCATTCTAAATAATAGCTTTGCTGGATAGAATAATCTTGGTTGTAGGTCCTTGCTTTTCATCACTTTGAATACTTCTTGCCAGTTGCTTCTTGCCTGCAAAGTTTCTTTTGAGAAATCAGCTGACAGTCTTATAGGCATCCCTTTGTAGGTAACTCCCTGCTTTTCTCTTGCTGCTTTAAGATTCTTTCTTTATCTTTCTCCTTTGGCATTTTAATGGTGATGTGTCTTGGTGTGGTCCTCTTTGGGTTTAGCTTGTTGGGGATTCTCTGTGCTTCCTGGACTTGTATGTCTATTTCCTTCACCACATTTGGGAAGCTTTCCTTCATTATTTTTTCACATAAGCTTTCCATTGCTTGCTCTTCCTCTTCTCCTTCTGGCACCTCTATGATTCAGATGTTGGCACGTTTAAAGTTGTCCCAGAGGTTCCTAAGCCTCTCCTCATTTTTTCCAATTCTTGTTTCCTCATTCTGTACTGGTTGACTGTTTTATTCTTCCTTATGTTCCAAGTCATTGATTTGAACCCTGATTCCTTGCCTTCACCACTGGTTTTGTGAAGATTTTCCTTTGTTTCACTTAGCATAGCCTTCACTTCTTCCCTTATGCGTTCGCCATACTTAAGCATATCTGTCAAGTCTGAGCATCTTTATCACCAATGTTTTGAACTCTGTGTCTGTTAGGTTGGCTATCTCCTCATTGTTTAGTTCTTCCACTGGAACCTTGATCTGTTCCCTCTTTTGGGTCATACTTATCTGTTTCCCCATCTTGACAGGCTCCTGTGTTTGTTTGCCTCTGTGTCTTAGGTAAGCTGTTGCTCCTGTTACATTGTAAGGGGCGGAGCCTTAGGTATTTTCAGTACAGGGCAACCTATTTCACCATGTTGTGGTGCTGTGTGTGGGGGAGGGTTCTGGGAGGGAACAATGCCGCTTGCTCAGCACTTGCCCCTTTTCCAGGCGCTTCTCCCACCTTTGTATGGGACTGGTGCTTCTCTAACTTTTGTCCTGGCCATTGTTCCCAGAGTAGGTGGGTCTGCGGACATTCTAGGACTATGGAGGCTCTTTAAACAACTGGACTCTGCTGAGAGACCAGCAGTTTCTTCTTCTGCCCCAACCCCCACTGGTTTGCTCAATCAGAAGCAATGAAGCTTTATTTTCCCCGGCGCTGGGACCATGAGCCGTGCCGTCTGGTATGGGGCTGGGAGCGCTCCCCAGGTGTCCCTCCCAACTTTTTAAAATGTGTGACTGCATTTTCCACCTGCATGCCACTGCTGCATCTGCTGCAGCTACCACACCGCGTCCTCTCCACCCCAGCTCCACCCCTCCTACCTGTCTTCATGAGTATTCTTTATATCTACATTCGTTGGACTTCCATGCAGCTTGATTTTCTGGAACTCCTGGTTGTTTCTAGTTTTGAGATAGTTGTATTCCTTCTTAGTTGTGGAGGGAGATGCAGCATGTCTGTCTACACCTCCATCTTGGCTGGAACTCTTTTTTAGCATTCTTGATGGTCTTTTTGGGTCTAGAAAACTCTGGGCCTCAGGCCCCATGGGCTACTTAGTTTGCAGCTTTGACCTCTGTTCTAGTCTTTGTTCTCCTTCTCAAATAAAATCTGCCTACATGCACAGCCTAGCCAGGCGCCTGGTGTCACAGAATGGGCACGAGACTAATTATGCTCACATGCAAATATATATGTGGTCCAGAAGGTATCCAGCCATGTAATATGAAAAATAGAGACATTTATTGAAGAAGATAAAAGAAACATTGTACGTAGGGCAATGATGCCTCAGTCCCCTTCAAAGTAGGCACCTTGGGACCTCACACAGTTCTCCCAGTCACCATAGCTGCCAGTCACCAGTTTCCTATAGCTGTGGGCTTCTGAGTCATCTGAATAGTTTTTGCGGAGGAATGTTCAAGCCTAAGACATTTTTTTAATTGCCTTTTTAAATTGTAGTGCTTTTACAGTTTTAATGCAAAATTTGAGGCAGATTCATTTCTCTACTTGCTCAGTCATTTTGAATGCAATGGCCACACAGTACATGTGCTCACTCAAAGGCGTCTGCCACCCCGACTGACTAGTATAGTGAAGTTGTCATTGTTCATGCATGCACATTCCAGTCCACTCGCCTTGGCTGCCAGGTTGCATTGATGTCGCACAAACTTTTTGTTGTATTAACAATGACTGAACTTTCTCTGGACAGACCTCGTATGTGAAATGGTGCTGTGTCCTCAGGAGATCTGGAATGACTCCAAATCAGGGAATGTGCCTGATGCTTTCAGATGGTGCCTGGCTTGTGCCCAATGAAGGATTCAAGGTCATACTAAATATGATTTAGCATTCTTATTATCATTAACTAAGAGGGGCTTTTTTTGACTCAGTTTTTACGTTTGAATTAAATTCAACAACAAAGTGAAAGGAAGGTGTAGATAGCTGTGTTAGTTGTACTTTCTTGGCAAACTGATTGCTAAAGAATACTTTTAAAAGGTAGGAAGTGTGTTTGCTTTACCAAAATTTAGTGAGAACATTAAGTATACCTTCTATGAAGAATCTTCCAGTTCCAGCCTTTGAGGTGAAAGTTGGGGTTTGAAATTTCACTTTCTATGAATAATCACCGAGGAGAAACATAGCCATGACAATTACAGGTGACTGGGGTGAATGGAAGTGAGCAATAAATTTGTTTTTGACTTAAAATTGAAAGTAGATACACTCTTATTACCTCTTTCAGAGGGGTTGATTAAAATGTGTGTATCCTCTGGAGTATATTTTGCTTAGTGAAATAAACCAGATGCAGAAAGGCATACTGCATGATCTCACTTATGTGTAAGTCAAAATAATTGAACTCATAGAAGCAGAGAGTGAAAAGGTGGCTGCCAGGGCTCGGTTCAGGGAATGGGGAGGTGTTGGTCAAGGTGCAACATTTTGAGTTAGGCAGAATGGGTAAGTTCTGTTGTAGAGTATGGTGACTAGAGATAACAATGCTGTATTGTATATTGAAATTTGCTAAGAGGCAGGTAGATCTTAAGTGTTCTCACCTGTTAAAGTGATAGATATATTAGCTTGATTGTGGTGATTACTTCACAATATATATATAAAAATATCAGGTTATACACCTTGAATTTACACAATGATTTGTCAACTATACATATCCTGAGTTATGCCTGGGGAGGGGCGTGGGGATGTCTGCTTCTAATTTTCTCCTATGTCTCTCACACTACTTTGCATTTTAAAGTTTTTCATTTAATGAAAATTCTCCAGGAGCCCACTGCCTAGAACTGGAAGCCAGCCTGAAGTCTGTGGGGTGCTGGGCTGTTGAGTGGTTCTGAACAGAATGCCTTGTGCTTCACTGGGCTCTGGAATGAGGAGCTGTGATAATAGATGTCTGGGGCTGGGAGGGGTAGCGATTCACTACCGTCAGTCACAAAGAGCTTGACTAGAGAACAGGAGAGGTTAATGAGCCAACAGTTGTGCATTCAGGATAAATAACCTGAGAGGCCGTCAAATACAGTTAAAAGGTAGTTCTAGATGACACATTGTGCAAGGTAGGAGATTTAATTTAGGATTTTCCTGGTTCTAAGCATGGGTTGTGCAAGTTTGTCAGGCATTGCCATTCAGATCTTTGAAAGTCTTAACCTCTTGCTGAAAAGTAGGAGTTAATCATGGTCGAGAAGTGCTAGACCCTTTGGTCTTTCTGAGTGGGAACCTGTGCTGGGGAATTTCCATGTGTAAACAGCAAATCTGCGGTGCACTGTGTCCTGAGTTAGTAGTGCTCGCTCAGTAGGGGCTCAGCACAGGTCACGGGAGGTCTGGCAGTGCGTCTTTGCTGGATGGTTTGTCTTTGCAGAGAGAGGCAAATGAGGGTTCCTGCCAGAAAGGAGCCGGAGTGTTTGCTTCCCCAGTGAGCCTTGTGATGATCAGATTCTTTTTTTCTTTTAAGTATATTTTTTCTTTATATCTTCGTTCGTTGGACTTTGGTGTAGCTCGATTTTCTGGAACTTTTGGTTGTCTCTAGTTTTGAGGTGGTTGTATTCCTTCTTAGTTGTGGAGGGAGATGCAGCGTGTCTGTCTAGGCCTCCATCTTGGCTGGAAGTCTCGAAAACCAAGCTGATGATGAGATTCTTGACCTTTTGTTGACCTGCCAGTAAAAAACTTCTGACCCCATTGGTCATGACAGAATGGAGCTTATGACACACACTCTGGTCTCTTTTAACCTCATCCTTCAATGCGTTATTGTCGTTGATTCTCCAATTGTGGTGGTGTCTCTTATGTAACATGGAGACTTATACATGTTGCTGGTGTAGGTAGGTTTGACTTCTGGTGCTTCCGCAGTAGAGCCTGTTAGACTATAGGCTGATTGCCCTCTGCTGGTCTAACCACAAAATGGAGACATCTGTGACCAGGAAGAGACCTACACCTTGCACCATGATTTCAGACTTCCAGCCTCCAGAACTATGAGTAGTAAATTTCTGTTGTTTACAAGCCACATGTCCGTGGTATTTTGTTATAGCTGCCTGAATAGCCTAAGATAGCATAGTTTGACCACAATTTGATTCAGGCCATTTGTTTGGGTGTTTTCTGAACAAAACCTGGACTGTGTACTCTCCGTCGACAGCTGTGATCTGCAGGTCACATGCTTGAGGCTTGCTAGCTTGTTCTTCCTCATGTGAGGTTCCTGCCAGGCCCTGGCCACCATCCTGACTGTGCTATCCTGGCAGTTTAGCTTCCTGTGCTTGCCCACCTGAGCCATGTCCAGGTGTGTTCAACTCTGAGGAGTTCCCATGCAGGGCCCTTTATCCTGAACCAAGGGCTCCCCTGTATTTCTGAGCACTTGCCACGCAGGTGATTCATTCTTTAGTGAAGTATTTAATTTAAGATCAGTAATTAGAAATGAAGAACTTGTTTTTGAAACATCTGTCTAAATGAATGGGAAATATGCTTGAATTTTACCAGAATTCCACATAAGCATTTTTTTCCCTTCGGACAAATATGTGTGCTAGGGCTACCCAGAACACTGGCCTTGGGTCGGGGGAGTAATTAGCTGTGCGAGTAATTAGCTTGGGTACCTGCGACAGACTCTGCAGCTTCATTGACCTTGGGTTTCTGGTATCATTACCATGTTCTACCTATTGAATTATTGAGCTTTGTAGAATCTATGAATTGTATAGTTATGTTGTGTATATTTTATGTTCCAGGAACTTTTCTGAGTACTTTATATTATTAAACCCATTCGTTCTCACAACAGCCCTCTAAGTAGGTATTAGCATCATTTCCATTTTACAGATGTGGAAACTGATACAAAGAGATGATGTCTAGTGCAGGTATAATATGCCCACAGTCATCCAGGTAGGACTAGTGAGTGGTATTTATGTCTAGAACATCCAGTGCCAGAATTGATACTTTTGATAATTAAGCTCTGAGGAGTAAATGAGATTGTATGTATAAAAGCATCTTCAGGGGGCTGTGGAAGTAAATTGAAGTATTTATTTTAATTCTGCTGCTAGGTGCTCTGTGCTGTGTGTGGCCCTGAGGATACAGAACCCCAGCACTGGCAGGAGTATAATAAAGAATTGGCTGGTTTTTGTCCCTGTTCCTAGGAGGGAGCCTCTAAACCTTTGGAATTTTTTGAGTGATAGAAATGACTCTTATTTAAGGTGGACCTCTTGGACCACACCTGAGTCTATGCTAAAGAGTTGACTCCGGGTAGGGGTCTTTACTCCAGGAACTTGAGATTAGAGTTCTTGCCACTTCCAGGGAGGGGCAGGAAGGGGGCAGCAAATTGAGTTCAGTCATGTGGGAAGTGATTCCATCCTTCACGCAAACATAATATGAAAGACCCTAGTAAACTCAGGTGAGCTTCGTGGTTGGTATGCATACAGATGTGTCTGGAGGGGTGTGTGTGTCCTGACTGATAAGGAGAGGGCCTGCAGCTCTTCCTGGGACCCTCCAAGATCTCTCTGCTTGTGTCTCCATTTATTTGGCTGGTCCTGATTTTTATCCTTTATAGTAAAACTATAATTGAAGCTATAGTGGTTTCCCAAGTTCTGTGAGTCATCCTAGCAAATTATCAGACCTGAGGGGGTGGTGGGAACCCCCAAATGTGGAACTAGTTGGCCAGAAGTGCCAGTGGCCTAGGAACCCATGAGCTTACAGCTGGTGTCTGAAGGGAGGGCAATCTTGAGGGGTGTGGGTCTGTGCCCTTCATCTGTGAAAGTTGACCATCTCCAGGTGGTTAGCACCAGAATGGCACTGCAGCAAGTATCCAGGAAAATAGCAAAGGAGTGTGGTACCAATGTCACCTTCTTTGGACATATGTACTCTCCTATGATGTCTGTCCAGACCCTTTGTTAATCCCACTTCTGGGACCATATTTCAAAGGGAAATATCCTTTGGGATCCCAATTTGTAAACAGTTACATATGGAGTGTCTGTCCATGACCAGACGGGGAATAATAAATGAATTTCGATATAATATTTGGCTGGAATACCATAACCATTTAGTTTTTTTTCTAAAATCATATCACAGACAAGCAGACTAGGTTCAACCAAGGAAAACTGTGTCTGATATACTAAAATAAAAAATGACTCATTACAGCAACATAAAAATATAGTCTGTATAAAGAGGGATCAGATGCAAATTTAAGGTGAGAAAAGGTAGAGTTCTCCGTACTTCCAGTTTTTTTCCTCTGTGAATTTAAGTTCATAATAAAAATTTCAGTGTGTTTATTTAAATAACAAACTCCATTGCAGTGTACAAGTTAGAAGGCGGGAAGTGAAGGTGTACTTCACTGCACTTCCCAGCCCAGTCTCCAGAGTTCACATTTCCATTCATTCTTTTGGACTTTTTTCCCTCTGCATATAAAATAGCAGTTGTGGTTATCATGAGATTGCTAACATTTATTGAGCATTTCCTATGTTCTAGCTAATACAAAGCAATGTATTGTGCATTTTTCGTTATCCCCTTCAGAGCCTGCCACATAGCAGACATTTATTAGATTTTTTTCTGAACAAATTCATTATCTGGTGTAATCCTGAAACAACACTATTAGATAGATTTCTATTCTTTTTTTTCTTCTCTTATAATTCTGGAGGCTGGAAATCCAAGATAAATATGTCAGCAGATTCAGTGTCTGGTGAGAGTCTACTTCCTGGTTTGCAGATACACCTTGCTGTATCCTTCTCGTGGTTTAGAAAGAGATCATCTCTCTTATTGCTCTTTTTGTTAGTTGAATTTGTTGGGGTGACATTGGTTAGTAAAAT
This sequence comes from Furipterus horrens, assembly GCF_987537825.1. NCBI lineage: Eukaryota > Metazoa > Chordata > Mammalia > Chiroptera > Furipteridae > Furipterus > Furipterus horrens. The sequence goes on from NW_028327182.1 coordinate 69,639,206, forward strand.
TAAATAGGTTTCAGGTGTACAAATCAATAATACATCATCTGTATACTGTATTGTGTGTTTATCACCCCAAGTCATGTCTCCTCCCATAACCATTTATCCCCCCTTTACTCTCTTATAGCCCTGGCTGGTTTGGCTCAGTGGATTGAGCGCCGGCCTGCGAGCTAAGTGTCGCTGGTTCGATCTTCCAGTCAGGGCACATCAGAGAAGGAAAACTCTGACTCCAAAAAACCTCCGCTGCCTTGCGGCATACCTCTTCAGGGGAAAGGCTAAGGGAGTAAACCCCGACAGAAAATCCGGAGCCGGAGTCCCTAAGGCGGTTTGACGCTGTAGTCAACACCGGCAACTCCTGCAGCGCACCTGAAGCCAAGCTGTATTGACTCCGTCTTTCCCTTGGATCCTTCAGCTGCGAAGAGAGGGGGGGGTCTGCTGCATGGGCAACAGCAGACCCTCCATATCACCCTGCCCAGGCTCTGTAGCTTCAGCTTCACTGGAGAGGACACTCCAGCGTCATCGCAAGATGTCGATTCAACACGGGAGGAGACAGATACCGTGTCACTCCCGAGTCGGACTGCACAGCCATTCTCGGTGGTGCAGATAGACTCTTAAGAAGTTACACCATCGTCTTTCGAGACGAACGGCTGCCGACGACGACTCTCTTATACCTCTCCTCAACCCCCCTTTCCTTTTGGTAATCACCATACTGCTGTCTGTGTCTATGAGGTGGTTTTTTAAAAGTTTTATTTATTTATTTTTAGAGGGAGGGGAAGGGAGGGAGCAAGAGAGGGAGAGAAACATCAATATGTGGTTGCCTCTCGCGCGCCTCCAACTGGGGACCTGGCCTGCTACCCAGGCATGTGTCGTGACTGGGAATTGAACCAGCAACCTTTTGGCTCACAGGTCGGTGCTCAATCCACTGAGCCAGGGCAGCCAGGGCTGTGTCTTTGAGTTTTCTGTTTTTGTTGCTTAATCCCTTCACCCTTTTTCACCCAGTCCCCAAAATCCCTTCTCCTCTCTGCCAGCTATCAGTCTCTTCTCTGTGTCTGTGGATTTCTATTCTTTTTTTGAAAGTGCAAATTTTTAATTACTTTATTAAATATTATAGTCATTTTAAAGGCTTTAACCATTCAGTCACCATGATACAATGTGTGTGTGTGTACCTATTGGACATCCTTTAAGAGGTATAACTGCTTTGAAATATGCAACATGAAATATGATTTGATATAAAAAATGAATTAATCAGAAGCACAGAAAAGAATCCACTATGTTTTAATAAGAACCCATTGCAGATCCTGGAGTGATTGTTGCATGCATGTCTCTAGTCATGTTGAACTTCTCCTTCAGCCTTGACTGGAGTAATTAATGTGTGTTCCACAACACTGATTCTAATATTCATCTGAATGGTTTCTTGCTTCAGCTTTAAGTTCTGTTTAATCTTCACCAAAGGAGCACCATCAGTCATATGGCTACCCTTTCCTTCCATTTCTTGCTTTGGCAGCCTCAGACAGCAGTCTGGTCCTTTCACTCACTCCATTTCCTTGCTGTCGCAAGATGTCGATTCAACACGGGAGGAGACAGATACCGTGTCACTCCCGAGTCGGACTGCACAGCCATTCTCGGTGGTGCAGCTAGACTCTTAAGAAGCTACACCATCGTCTTTCGAGACGGACGGCTGCCGACGACGACGATGATTTCCTTGCTGTTACCACTTCCTTGCCTCAGTCAGCTGAGCTTGAGCTGCATATTCTTGAACCAGGTTCTCAAGCTGATTGTTGATGTACTTTTCTTGGCTGCCAAACTTTTCCAGAGTCCTACTAATTTCATTATGGACCTTATCCAAAAGCCCCTTGATCTCCTTTAGAGGAGATTCAGTTCTACTTTTGTGCTGGTGCATTTGGTCAACATGGATTCTCAAGTCCGTATTGTCAGTCCTAATAGTGACTTTCTGTTGTGGTAGTACGTGTTCCACTTTTTGACTTCATTCTGCAGCATCTGTTGTGGATTTTAAAATGTAGAGATCAATAAAGTTTTCTTCATTGTCTCTCTCACAAATTCTTCATCCACTTTATTTAATGTTAATTCTGCATCATCTTCTGAAACAGTTTTTTCTGTTTCTTCCACTGGATATGTTGGTCTTTTCCAGGTGAAACCAGTATATTTTAACGCTTCTTCAGCTAAACAGTCAAGAACATAGCATAAATGTTCTTCACAGCCCAACTTTAGTTTTGAAGGAGGAAAATCTGTACTCCCAAAATGATGGAAGCTTAGATAACACATTAGACATTGTTTCATTAGGGTCATCATATTCCTGAAACTGCTCAAAGAGGCATCCTGCTTTGTTAATCAACCAAGCAGCAAGAGTGCAAACCATGTAGAACTGCTCACCAGGGTTGGTAGGCAGTGCAAAAGGGTTTCTGGATGGGGGCTTCAGGTTGTTCTTTCAGAGGAGCTCCTCATAGCAGGGCAACTTCAGCTTCTCCACCAGGTCCTTCATCACTACAAACATGTGCCACGGCCTGTTCTACGACCACCTCTCCAGCCTCTTGCCACAGGACTGAGACACCCCATCCTCTGTACCTGACAGTATGACCACTGCTGCGGTGGCTGCCATCATGGAACAGACAAAGAGCCCAATGTGGGCCCCAACCCACAGATTTTGGCAGACTGTGCTGCTGCAGCCAGGACTGATGGATTTTTGTTCTTCTTATTTTCCTGATGAGGAAATTGAATCCTGCAGAAATTAAATTACATTCTTGAGGTAGTCATGTAGCAAGTAAATTGTTGATTTTTTTTAAAACAATTTTATTGAGATGAATTTTTTTACATACCATACAATTCACCCATTTAAAGTGTGCAGTTCATTGATTTCTAATATATGAGGTCTGTCCAGAAGAAGTCCAGCCATTGTTAATATAATGAGAATAGTTTGCACAACATCCATGTTACCTGGTAGCCAAGGAGAGTGGACTGGAATGCACATGTGTGAACAATGACAACTTCACTGTACTAGTCAGTGGGGGCGGTAGATGCTGTTGAGAGCATGTGTACTGTGTGGCCATAGCATTCAAAATGAGCGAGTACAGCAACAAATCTCTTATCAAATTTTGCATGAAGCTTGAACATTCCTCTGCAGAAACTATTTGGGTGATTCAGAAGGCCACAGCTATGGGCAACTGGTGATTGGCAGCTTCATCACAACAACACACCCGCTCACGCATCACGTCTTCTGCAGAATTTTATGGCAAAATATCAAATCACCCAGGTGACTCAGGCTCCCTACAATCCAGGTTTGGTGCCCTGTGACTTCTGGCTTTTCCCCAAAACTAAAATCACTTTTGAAGGGGAAGAGATTTCAGACTGTTGATGAGATTCAGGAAAATACGATACGACGGGGCAGCTGATGGCAATTGAAAGAACTGCATGAGATCCCAAGGTGCCTGTCTTGAAGTAGATTAAGGTGTCATTGTCCTATGTACAATGTTTGTGTCTTTTATTTTCTTTAGTAAATGTCTCTATTTTTCATAGTACATGGCTGGATAACCTTCTGAACAGACCTCATTCACAGACTTGTGTAGCCATTACCATGATCAATTTTAGGACATTTTCATCACCTGAAAAAGAAACCTTACAGTTATTAGCAATTACTCTGTTTCTCTCAATCTCCTCAGCCCCTGGCAACCACTATTGTACTTGCTGTCTCTGTGGATTTGCCTATTCTGGACCTCTTGTGGAAGTGGAGTCATATAATATGTGGCATTTTGTGACTTGTTTTGTTTATTCAGCATGATTTCAAGGTTCATCCATGTTGCATAGTGCCATTACTTCACTCCCTTTTATTGCTGTTTAATATTCCATTATATGGGTAAACCATATTTTGTTTATCCATTCATCAGTTGATGGACATTTGGGTTGTTTCCACTTTCTGGCTATTATGGATAATGCTGCTCTGGACATTTGTTAACAAGTTTTTGTGTTAACTTTCGCAGTTTTGAGGGGCTGTCCGTATTTTCTATAGCAGCAGCACCATTTTATATTCCCATCAGCAATGTGTGAGGGTTCTGATTTCTCCATATCCTTCCCAATGATTTTATTGTGCATCTTTTTAATTAAAGCGTCCTAGTAGGTGTGAAGTGATATCTTATTTTGGGGGTGTGTGTGTTTTCTTGTGGTTTTGGTTTACATTTCCTTGATGGCTAATGTTGAGCATTTTTTTAATGTGCTGTTGGCCATTTGTAGATCTTTGAAGTATCTGTTCATATTATTTCTCTATTTAAAAAATTACTTGGCCCTGGCTGGTGTGACTCAGTGGATTGAGTGCCAGCCTGTGAACCAAAGGGTTGCTTGTTGGATTTCCAGTCAGGGCAAATGCCTGGGTTGTGGACCAGGTTCCCTAGTTGGGGGCGAGTGAGAGGCAACAACACACTGATATCGCTCTTTCTTTCTCCCTCCCTTGCCCTCTCTCTAAAAATAAATAAATAAAACTGTAAAAAAGAAATTACTAGTCTTTTTATAATTGAGTTTTAAAAATCTTTATATTTTCTAAATACACATCCTTTATCAGAGATATAATTTACAAATATTTTCTCATTCTGTGGTTGTCTTTTCATTTCCTTGATGGTATTGTTTGTAGCACAAATTTTTGATTTTGATAAAGTCCATTTTATCTATTTTTTTTGTCACTTATGCCTTTGGTGTCTTGCCTAAGAAGTTTTTTTTACCTGAAGATTTATATTTTGTTACAAGAGCTTTATTGTTCTTAGTTCTTCTATTTGGGTCTGTGGTCCATTTTGAGTTAATTTTAGTTTATGTTATAAGGAAGGGGCCCAGTTTCATTCTTTTGCAAGTGAATATTCCATTTTTCCAGCACTACTTGTTGAAAAGACTTCTTTCCTCCAGTGAATTGTCTGGGCATCCTTTTTGAAAATCAGTTGGCATAAATATAAGGGTTTATTTCTGGGCTCTCGTTTCTGTTTCATCGGCCTATACAGCTGTCCTTGTGCCCGTGCCACACTCTTCATGACTATAGCTCTGCAGTAAGTTTTGAAATGGGAAAGTGTGGAGTGCTTGTACTTTTTTCTTTTCAATGTTTTTCTGGCTAATTCTGGGTCTTGTGCATTTCCATGTGAGTGACTTAATTTTTATATTTATTTATTTAATCAATTTATAATAGATTAAATAAATTACATTCAAATATATGAATAATTGTTACAACTCAATAAAAATAAAACAAATGACCAGACAAAAACTTCAACTAAAAATTCAGAAAATTATACACACACACACACCATATTTTTTGCACTATAAGATGTACCTGACCATAAGACGCACCTAGGTTTAGAGGAGGAAAACAAGAAAAAAAATTATTCTGAACCAAATGGTGTACTAAAATATTTAATAAAATATAACAATAATATTTCAACCATGTAAAGTGAACAGTTAACAGCGGTATTAAGAACCATCAGCACTGTCATTAACAAGTGAGAGGCTTTAAGGTTCAAGTACTCTTCTGGTTTTCTGGGAACCCCAAGAACTTGTCATCGCTAGTGTCAGAAATTATGAAGTTCAGTTGCTCTCAGTCATTTATATCATTTTCTTCGCTATCTCCATACTGACCAGATGCCCTGAGATTCAGCAGTAAAGTGGGATATTTAAGCGTCCCCAGGGGTTTCACGTGGGCCCACGGCTTCCTCTTCCTCTTCTAACAGCTGTCGCCACTGCTGACAGGTCAGGTAATACACATCACGGTCTGTAATGCAATATTTGCTCCATAAGATGCACAGACATTTAACCCCTGCTTTTGGGGAAGAAAAAGGACATCTTATGGAGTGAAAAATACGGTGTGTGTGTGTGAGTGTGTGTGATATGGTCTGTCCAGAAGGTATCCAACCATCTAATATGAAAAAAGACATTTACTGAAGAAGATACAAGGTACAAGATACAAGGTACATTGTACATAGTATATAGGACAATGATACCTCAGTCCCCTTCAGAGTAGGCACCTTGGGATTTCACACAGTTCTCCCAATTGCCATCAGCTGCCCCATCATATTTTCCTGAATCTCATCAATGGTCTGAAATCTCTTCCCTTTTAAAGGTGATTTTAGTTTTGGGAAAAGCCAGAAGTCACAGGGTGCCAGATCTGGGCTGTAGGGGGCCTGAGTCACTTGTGTGATTTGATGTTTTGCAAAAAACTCCATGAGACGTGATGCGTGAGCAGGTGTGTTGTCATGATGAAGTTGCCAATCACCATTTGCCCATAGCTGTGGCCTTCTGAATCATCTGATTAGTTTCCATAGAGGAATGTTCAAGCTTAATGCAAAATTTGATACAGATTCATTGCTTCACTCCCTCAGTCACTTTGAATGTGGTGGCCACACAGTACACATGCTTATTACCCAATGGCATCTACCGCCCCCACTGACTAGTACAGTGAAGTCATCATTGTTCACACGTGCGCATTCCAGTTCACTCTCCTTGGCTGCCAGGTTACATCAATGTCGTACAAACAGTTCTCATTAACAATATATATTTAGCCAGTAAATACATGAAAAGATGTTCAACATTAGTAAACAGAGAGATGCAATTTAAAAACAATAAAATATCACTACTCACCCACTTGGAAGAGCCCAAAGTTCAAGACTTCTGGGTTTATGTGTGTGTGTGTTACAACTGGGAATTTAATGATAAAATTAATTTAAATTTCATGTAGAAGTGTCCAAAAACAGCCAAGAAATTTAAAAAAAAAAAAGTTCAGGGGAACTGTTTCAATCATAATAGTATGGCATTGGTACAAGAAAAACATGAGTGGCATAAATGAATAATTTTTATATTTATATATTTTACGTTATATTTTATATTCATTTATATTTACACTTATTGTATTTTATATTATAATATTCAATTTCATTTATTTTTCATTGTTATTCTATTACAGTTTTCCCAGTTTTTCCCCTTTGCCCCCTCTATCCAGCCAACCCGTTCCCACAGTCAGTCCCCACACCATTGTCCATGTCCATGGGTCATTCATACATGTTCTTTGACTAGTACCTTCCCCTCCTTTCCACAATATCCCATTCTCCCCTCCCCTCTGGCTGCCATCAGTACGTTCCATGTTTCTGTGTCTCTGGTTCTATTTTGCTCATTAGTTTATTTTGTTCATTAGATTCCTCTTTTAAGTCAGATCGTGTGGTATTTGTCTTTCACCAACTGGCTTATTTTACTTAGCATAATATTCTCCAGTTCCATCCATGCAGTCACAAAAGATAGGACTTCTTTGTTTATGCTATGTAAGTACTCCACTGTGTAAATGTACCACAGTTTTTTGATCCATTCATCCAGACAGGCATTTAGGCTGTTTCCAGCACTTGGCTATTGTAAATAGTGCTGCTATGAACATAGGGGTGCATAAGTTTTTTTGAATTGGTGTTTCAGGATTCTTAGGATATATTCCCAGCAGTAGAATTGCTGGGTCAAAAGGTAATTTCATTTTTAGTTTTTTGAGGAAATCCCATACGGTTTTTCACAGTGGCTACACCTGTCTGCATTCCCACCAACAGTGTACTAAGGTTCCCTTTTCTCCACATCCTCTCCAGGACTTGCTTGTTGATTTATTAATGATGGCCATTCTGACCGGTGTGGACTGGTATCTCATTGTGGTTTTAATTTGCATTTCTCTGATGGCTAGTGATGTTGAGCATCTTTTCACACATCTGTGGGCCATCTGTATGTCCTCTTGTTCAGGTCCTTTGCCCATTTTTAAACTGGATTATTTGTCTTCTTGATGTTGAGTCAGATGAGTTATTTATATATTATGGAGATCAAACCGTTGTCTGAGGTATCATTGGCAAATATATTTTCCCATATGGTTGGTTCCTTTTTCATTTTGATGATAGTTTCTTTAGCCATGCAGAAGCTTTTTAATTTATGTAGTCCCATTTATTTTTTCCTTTATTTCTCTTGCCTTAGGAGATATATTGAAAGAAATACTGCTATGTTGGCTATCTGAAATTTTAATTCCTATGTTTTCTGCTAGGACTTTTATGGTACCACGACTTATATTTAAGTCTCTTATCCATTTTGAGTTATTCTGGTGTATGGTGTAAGTTAGTGGTCTAGTTTCATTTTTTTGCATGTACCAATCCAGTTCTCCCAACACCATTTATTAAGGAGACTATTTTTACTCCGTTGTATGCTCCTGTCCCGTTTGTCAAATATTAATTGACCACAGAGACATGGGTTTATTTCTGAGCTCTCTGTTGATTTATATATCTGTTCTTATGCCAGTACCAGACTGTTTTGATTATAGTGGTCTTGTAGTATAGTTCTATATCAGTGATTGTGATCCCTGCAACTTTATTCTTCTTTCTCTAGATTGCTGAGTCTCTTTGAGGTCTTTTTTGGTTCCATATAAATTTTTGAAATGATTGTTCTAGATCTGTGAAATATGTCATTGGTATTTTAATAGGGATTGTGTTGAATCTATAGTTTGCTTTGGATAGTATGGACTTTTTTTATTTTTAAAGAATTTATTTAGTTTTATAGGGGAAGGGAGGGAGAAAGAGAGGGAAAGAAACATCAGTGTTACACTGATCAGTTGTCTCTCTCATGCCCCCAGTTGGGGACCTGGCCTGCAAGCCAGGCACATGCCCTGACTGGGAATTGAACTGTTGACCTTTTGGTTCACAGGCCGGCGCTCAATCCACTGAGCCAGGGCAGTATGGACATTTTAATATTAATTCTTCCAGTCCATGAACAGAGTATATGCTTCCATTTATTTGTATCTTCCTCAATTTCTTTCTTCAGTGTTTTATAGTTTTCTGAGTATAGGTCTTTTATTTCCTTGGTTAACTTTATTTCTAAGTACTTTATTTTTCTTGTTTCTATTGTAAGTGGGATTTCTTTTTTAGTTTCTCTTTCTGATAGTTCATTGTTGGTGTACAAAAATGCCATTGATTTCTGAATATTGATTTTGTATCCCTTTACTTTGCCAAATTCACTTTTTAGAAGAGTAGTTTTTTGGTGGAGTCTGTAGGATATTCTATATACACTTATCACGTTGTGTGCAAATAATGACCTTTCCAACTTGGATGCTTTTTATTTCTTGTCTGATTGCTGTGGCTAGGACTTATAGTACTATGTTGAATAACAGTGGTGAAAGTGGACACCCTCGTCTTGTTCCTGATCTTGAGGGAATAGCTTTTAGTTTTTGCCCATTGAGTATGATGCCTTTATTAAGTTGAGGTATGCTCCTTCTACTTTCACTTTGCTGAGTGTTTTTATCACAAATGGGTGCTGGATTTTATCAGATGCTTTTTCAGCATCTATTGATTTCATCATGTAGTCTTTGTCCTTCATTTCGTTTATGTGATGTATTACATTTATTGATTTGTGAATATTATATCATCCTTCCATCCCTGGGATAAGTCCCACTTGATCACAGTGTATGATCTTTTTGATGTATTGCTGGATCTAGATTGTCAACATTTTGTTGAGGATTTTAGCATCTATGTTAATCATAGATATTGGCCTGTAATTGTCTTTCTCTGTTGTGTCTTTACCTGGTTTTGGAATTAGGATAGTCGTCGTCGGCAGCCGTCCGTCTCGAGAGACGATGGTGTAGCTTCTTAAGAGTCTATCTGCACCGCCGAGAATGGCTGTGCAGTCCAACTCGGGAGTGACACGGTATCTGTCTCCTCCCGTGTTGAATCGACATCTTGCGATGACGCTGGAGTGTCCTCTCCAGTGAAGCTGAAGCTACAGAGCCTGGGCAGGGTGATATAGAGGGTCTGCTGTTGCCCATGCAGCAGACCCCCCCTCTCTTCGCAGCTGAAGGGTCCAAGGGAAAGACGAAGTCAATACAGCTTGGCTTCAGGTGCGCCGCAGGAGTTGCCGGTGTTGACTACAACGTCAAACCGCCTTAGGGACTCCGGCTCCGGATTTTCTGTCGGGGTTTACTCCCCTAGCCTTTCCCCTGAAGAGGTATGCCGCAAGGCAGCGGAGGTTTTTTGGAGTCAGAGTTTTCCTTCTCTGATGTGCCCTGACTGGAAGATCGAACCAGCGACACTTAGCTCGCAGGCCGACGCTCAATCCACTGAGCCAAACCAGCCAGGGGCGATTAGGATAGTACTGGCCTCGTAAAAAGAGTTTGGCAGTCTTCCCTTTTCTTGAATGTTTTTAATAGTTTAAGAAGAATAGGAGTTAGTTCTTTTTTAAATGTTTGGTAAAATTCACCTGTGAAGCCATCTGGTCCAGGGTTTTAGTGTGCCAGGAATTTTTTGATTACTGCTTTGATTTTGCTAGATGTTATTGGTCTGTTCAGGCTTTCTGCTTCTTCTTGGTTCAGTTTTGGAAGGTTGTATGTTTCTAGAAACTTAATCCATTTCACCCAGGTTGTCCAATTTCTTGGCATATAGTCATAGTAATTTCTTATAGTACTTTGTATTTCTGTGGTATTGGTTGTTACTTTTCCATTTTGGTTTCTGATTTTATTTATTTGGGTCCTCTTCCCCCCCCCCCCCCCCCCCCATGAATCTTGTTAAAGGTTTAACAATTTTGTTTTATCTTTTCAAAGACCCAGCTCCTGGATTCATTGATCCTTTGAATTGTTTGTTTGTTTTTTAGTCTCTCGTGTCATTTAATTCTGCTTTGATCTTGATTATTTCCTTCCTTCTACTCACTCTGGGCTTTGTTGTTGTTCCTCTAGTTATTTTAGATGTAGGGTTAGGTTATTTATTTGAGATTTTTTTTGTCTTCTTTGGGTAGGCCTGTATTGCTGTGAATTTCTCTCCCAGGACTGCCTTCGCTGCATCCCATAGGTTTTGGTTGTTTTTGACTTTTGTCGGTTCATTTTCATTTGTTTCCAGGTACTTTCTGATTTCTTCCTTGATGTCATTGTTAACTCATTCATTATTTAATAACATGGTATTCAGTCTCCATGAATTTGAATGTTTTTGAGTTTTTTTTTGAGGTTGGTTTCCAGTTTCAAGTCGTTGTGATCTGAGAAGATGCTTGATATGATTTCAGTTTTCCTGATTTTACAGTCTTGTTTTGTGTCCTGCCATGTGGTCTGCCTTTGAAAATGATCCAGTGCATTTGAAAAGAATGCATATTTTGCTGCTTTTTGGTGAAATGCTACATCATAATATAATGTATTTAGTCCATTTAGACTGTTAACAGCTTTTCCTATTATATTCATGATGTCTCGAACACTTCTATATATACTTGTCCATTTCTTTATTTTTATAAAGATTTTATTTATTTATTTTTGGAGGAAGAAAGGGAGAGAGAGAAACATCATGTGGGAGAGATACATCTATCGGTTGCCTCTTGCACACTGCCAACTGGGGACCTGGCCTGCATGTGCCCTGACTGGGAATTGAACTGGCAACCTTTCAGTTTGCAGGCCAGCTCTCAAGCCACTGAGCCACACCAGCCAGGGCAATTTGTCCATTTCTTTATGATAAATTTCTATAAGTTCTGGGGCTGAATCAAAGAGCTATTAGCAATAGCTAACAGGCTGCCCTTGCCAGGACTCTGCTCTGGGGTGCTGCCATTCCTTCTTTCTTCTGTCTGGTCTCCTGTGTGGGCATGCTTTGTTTTATTTTGTGTCTTACTGGAGATTTCGCACTGCTTTTCAACTATCCTCTAGCCTTTTCTGATCTGGGTGTAGCTTGTTCATTCCTGTGCTGTTCTTTTAGGTTGGATTATTAACTAGATGGCAGATGAAGCTGAAGTTTTAGAGAGTGGTAGTGATGTCATCAGCCAGTCTCACTTGGAGTTTTGGCCTTGTTAAAAGTGCGTACTCATGGCTCTGACTGCTGCCAACGTCAGCCATCCTTGCAAATGCGGTAAATGTTGACAGGTTTAAATGCACAGTGCACTTAATACAAATCTTTTGAGTGATGGAAACAAATCAGTCCTTAAATGGGTGACTTTGATGCATAATTCAGATTGGTGCTCTTAACTGTGCCAGAAGATCTGAGTGTTTAATGATGTTACATATTCAAATACATTTTCCAGTGTTTGAATATGCACTTTAGGTGACTGTTTTTTGTAAGAACTTTAATAGGAAAAATACAAAGAGGTAAAGATGTCAGTGTTGTGGCCAAACACTGCAACATGAAACCAGAGATTAAAAAATCTGTATTAGCAAAAACCAAATCAGTTTTAACAGTCAAGCCAAACTAAAGGCAAGCAGAGTATTTTCATTGTTAAAATAGGAAATAGGCTTCCATGAGGCTCCTATACCCTGATATCCCTTTGAAAGGGCTTTTGAAAATGCTGCCAATGCTCTGACCAGTGTCAGCAAAGTAGGACTGAGACTATTGGACAAGGCAACTCATGCTTGGTGCGGTTTCACATTTCATTTTCAGGATAATAACTTAATTAAATATATGTGGATTTATCTTTCAAAGTTTTAAGTTATTTCTGCTTACCAAGTATTTTGTTTTATTCTCTTTCAATGTTTTCTATCAAGTGTATCAGCTAGAGATCATTTTTACATGCTGTTGCAATATATAATCTTACACTGGTTCATAATAAGAAGCAACCATATGCTGATCATATACACAGGGTGGAGCAAAAGTAGGTTTACAGTTGTTTGTATGGAAAGTAATACAATTAATAAGAAATAACACAAGAATGAACTCTGTTTCGTATACTCACAACTGCAAACCTATTTTTGCTCCAACCTGTATATACTGGTAATTTTAGCATAAAACCTCTGAAACTTTTATTATAACCTTTTCAGAGAGCATTGATTTTCTGTTTATTATGGTCACTCATTATTGTAAAACACATAAAGTATTATGAAAAATGTATAAAAGCTGATGATTTGAGGAAATCCCAGGACTTCAGATCTCTCATTTCTGAATCCTGAAGATTAGTATTTATTGGAAATTTGGAGACACTAACTTGGGGTTGTCCTTTACAGGCTAGCCTGGAACTCAGTGCTGTGTATAATGTTGCCCATGGACTTATGTTTTTGGATACCAGGCCCTGCCTTACAAAGGGGCTGTATCAGTTCATTTGGAGATTTTCTGTTTATTTTAGGCAGTTACTTCATTGTTTTCCATCTATTTGTTGATAAGCTGATGTTGAAATTCATCAAGGAACTGCTTGGTTTTCTTTTAATCCCTCTGAGAAGTGATGGTCTTGTGGCTCAGCATAGCTTTCTTTTCTTGCAGGGCATTTTAGAAGCATCAAAGGCCAGAGCCATGCCCATCGTCATTGATGCAGTGAGTATGGCCTCTGCTCTCCTCTCCCTTTCTCATAGCCAGGTGCCCAAGGCCATCAGTAAATAGGAGGCCTTTGTTTTATGCAGGATGGGCTGTGGCTGATAGCTCAGCAGCCGGCCCTCATCCAAGGCTACCAGAAGGCTCTTCTCACACCCAACCACATGGAGTTCATCAGACTTTCTGAAGCTGTGGTGAGTTTGTTGACCACCTGAAAGACAGGGTATAAGACCTCCTTATCCTGAGGAGGGGTGAAGGACATGTTCTGTAGTTCTCCAACCACTGCTCCCTGCAGGTGCATCTGCAGGGACAGACTTGGAGATGTTGAGTGGATACATGCATATTCTATGACTCATTTTTCACATGTTAACATATATTTTTCCCTTGGTGGTACATGCAATGATGGGACATCTTCCAATCAGTGCATCTTTGATTGGATGAAATGCAGAGTGGTGGGCTCTGGGGTTACTCTGCCCCCCATGCTGTGTACTCTAGGCAGATAACTGCATCCTTATCTTGTGTTACCTCGTCTGTGAGATGTGGATAATGATAGCATGTGCCTCATATGGTATGTGAGGATGAAATGAAACAATGTTCAAGGTCTTCCCAGAGGTATCCAGCCATGTACTATGAAAATAGAGACATTTACTGAAGAAGATACAAGATACAAGAAACATTGTACACAGGACAATGACACCTTAGTTCCCTTCAAAGTAGGCACCTTGGGACCTCACACAGTTCTCCCAATCGCCATCAGCTGCCCCATCATATTTTCCTGAATCTCATCAGTAGTCTGAAATATCTTCCTTTTCAAAGGTGATTTTAGTTTTGAGAAAAGCCAGAAGTCACAGGGTGCCAAATATGGGCGGTAGGAGGGCTGAGTGATCTGGGTGACTTGATGTTTCACCAGAAAACTGCATAAAATGGGATTTGTGAGAGGTCACATTGTTCTGGTGAACCTGCCAATCACCAGCTGCCCATAGCTGTGACCTTCTGAGTCACCTGAATAGTTTCTCCAGAGGAATGTTCAAGCTTAATGCCAAATTTGATGCAGATTCGTTGCTCTACTCACTCATTTTGAATGTGACAGCCACACAGTAGACGTGCTTACTCCATGGCCTCTATTGCCCCCACTGACTAGTGCAGTGAAGTCATCATTGTTCACACATGTGCATTCCATTCCACTCTCCTTGGCTGCCAGGTTACATTGATGTCACACAAACCATTCTCATTATATTACTAATAGCTGAACTTTTTCCAGACAGACATTGTATGAAAATTCATGAGTCCTTACATATCAAGTGCCCCGTAAATGTTAGTACATTATCATTTGAAGTCCAATCCCTTCTGTAAACCTTTAAAATCCCAGCCATGAACAGTGTTCTTTACCTTTGGTCTAACAAGGCAGGGGATGGGCCCCAGAGCATTTCTACCTCCAGCCCCTGTGTTGGTATCCACCTGGCGGACTTGTGTCCTGTGATATCCTAGGCCTCTTTCTAGCTGGTGGATGGAACACTTTATTTTTGTGTGTGGGGCCATCTGTTGCCTGGGGGATTCCCTTAGATATGAGAGTCTGAGGATAAGGATGGATGGGAAAGGATGTTCCTGTCCATATTTGTGGACTCTTTTCAAGTGTCTTATGACAACTTTGTGGTGTCCTATGTTATAGCTGAGAGAACCCATGGATAGCAGTGATCGCCGTGGAGCTGTGCTGAGACTCAGCCAGGCCCTGGGGAATGTGACTGTGGTTCAGAAAGGGGAGCAGGATGTGATCTCTGATGGCCAACAGGGTGAGTGGCTTTGGGCTTCACCCAGTGTGGCCATGCTGGGTACAAGCCTTAGGAAAACCTCATTCACACAGTACAGGTACACAGTGTGTCATACACGTTTGCACATCACATGTGGTCCTTCATGTCTTACATGCTCATACATTATATGCATCACATGTGTTCCACAGAGGGACTTCCTAATGAGCTTTTAAATCACATCTTCAAATTCCATTTTTATTTCTATTTTGCAAAGGGAAGTGAGAGTCATCACTGTTGATTCTAGCTGATACCAGGTGCAGTGGCTGAAGTTCTGTTAATGATTTATAAGCAGCAGCCCAGTGGGAAGGTGGTGCTCCAGAGTCCTTGACTTGCTATCTCTGTCTTGCCTTCAACATAAATGAAGTTATTTGAATATTTTATTGTGTTTTGTCCTATTTTATAAAAATGAGTTGACTGTGAAGAAATCCTCAGAGCTGACACTAGTAGGGGAATCACTAGGTGCTGAATGTGGCAGACCTTTGTCACATTTTTTCCACGGAAGCCTGAGGACTGTTGAGTGAGAGCAAGACGGGCTGTGAGCACTTACTTGTATCTACATGGAGCATAATCAGGGATTGTATAACATTCTTGCTCCCTGAAAACAGAAAAATCTGACCTGGAGGCAAAAAGTACGCCAGTTCTTTTAACAGAATTTAATACAAAAACTGTCACCTATATAGAGTCCCTGACTAGGTCACAGAAATGAGGGCGAACAGAGAAGAGAGACTTCCTTAGTCGTATCTGCCTCACTTTGTCTCTTTCACATTCCTGGGCAGGAAATGTAGTGAAGTGTTCTCTGAGGGATCCTGAAACCTTTGGGTTCTTTTATTGCTAGAAGGTGCTCTAGACTATTAACATATTCAGAGCATATTCAGAGCATATAACAACCTCTTTCCAAGAGAGAAATTTCTCATTACACAGCACAAGTGAAGTCATGAGGATTACCAGCTGAGTCCATGCAGGGGATGCTAGCACTGTGTGTGTCTCCTTGAAGGCGGGCTCTCTGGAGTGTGAGATGCCTGGAACCTGTAGGACTGAGAGGCTGTGTGTGCTGTGCGTGTTCTTCTAACTCTATTCCTGCAGATCCCTCAGTGGTTCTGAGTCATGTCCGCTGACCACCATACTAAACAGGTGCTCTTGAGGCAGCCTGACTGCTGCCTGCCTCAGTTTCCTCTCCTGTAAAAGACAGGCTTCCTTGTTAGGAACAGTCAAGAAAGACCTGCGGATGACCTGGGACATGCACTTGCTCTAACAGCCATCTCACTTTTGCTCTGTAGTGCTCGAGTGCAGCCTGCAGGGCAGTAACCGCAGGTGTGGTGGGCAAGGAGACCTCCTGTCGGGCTCCCTGGGCGTCCTGACGCACTGGGCACTTCACGCCGGACCTGAGAAAACAAACGGGTATAGCCACATCTTCATCTATCCTACTTTGAAATTTTTGAACTGTGTAAGCTATTTTTGTAGCTCATACTTTTCGTAAGTAGCTGCTTGGAACATTCCAAATGAAATATTGGTGTTACTGTTAACATGGAGATTTCAGGGTGGGGAGCTCTTTTACTCCGTATGTCTGGGCCCCATTCCTCATTCAGTACCAATGGGCTCTGGGGCATCCCTAGCCTTTAAAGCTCTCCTGTTAACTAATGTGCAGCCAAATTTGAGAACACTGTTCTAGGAGGCCTGATTCATATCTGCTGTAAAACAGAAAATTAAAATTAAAAATGCACAGGCAGAGGTACAGCTTACCCTGAGGTAGATGCTATCCTGCAAGGTGAGTTTTCTTTAAGAGGCAGCAGAATTCTGAGATCTGGGCTTTGACCCATTTCTGCTGTCACACAGCTTTATGAGTGAATTCCAGCAGTTCCCACCTGTCTTTGTGCCTCAGTTTCTCTTCTCTGCACCCTTCACGATGACAGTGATGGCTGTACATGCCAGGGTGGAGGTTGCGGCACATCTGGCAGGCAGGAGCACCCACCCAAATGGGCCCAAGAGGTGTGTGCACACGGAAAGGAGAGCTATAGCGCGAGTCTGGTAATGGTAGGAAGAATCTGCATTCTCAGATCTTGAATATTCCCTCATATCTAAACTATCGTCCATAAACACTGGTCCAGTTTTCACCAGGGGAGAACTACTGTGTTCTAATCTTCTCCAGATGGATAGTATTTTTGATATGCCTTTTCTCAGGGAATATCAATATCAGGGGGTCTAATGGTTATTTTAACTGTAATCAAGCTGCCTTCTGCATGCCTCAGTGGTATATCAGATTAGAAGTTGCCAATTTGGGGTCTCTGGGTGGAAAGAGGAAGGAAATGAGAGCCTTTGTTGGCTTCAGGCCTCTGATGTCTGACAAAGCCATGGAGGGAGAACTCCCAACTCCACGCGCCTTGCTAACGCCTCTGTCCTCCAGTTTCAGCCCCCTCCTCGTGGCTGCCTTTGGTGCGTGCTCCCTCACAAGGCAGTGCAACCACCAAGCCTTCCAGAAGCATGGCCGCTCCACCACCACCACCAACATGATTGCAGAAGTTGGACCTGCATTCAGCAAACTCTTTGAAACCTGAGCCAATGCAAACGGGAAGAAAGTGGGCACCGTAGTGGAAGAAATTGCACTCATAACAGGAGAATCCACGCCCAATATGTCTGAATCCTCTGGGTACCAGAGCAGCATGGCTATTTGGGAGGTTTGTAAGTCTATGATACATAGGTTGACGCAGAGAATTTTAAAAATTGGGCATGCAGCACTTTTTGGCTAAATTAATATGCAGTTTTGAGATGTTGTAATGACACTAAACAAAGTACTTCCTAGCAATAATGAGAAAATGGAGAATCATTTGAGAATGAGAAAATCATTAGCCAGCTCAATTTGCGGGCTTGTTCCAAGATTGCAGAGTTCTGTTGTAGCTTCTTTGAGCTTATTTCTTCTCATTCTCTCTACCAGCACACTTCATGTTTCTTTTTAGGCAAGAAGTTCCTATTATTAGGTAGTTCTCTCAAAGGAATCCAGTCGATCGTTTACAAATATCTTCGAGAATAATAAGTTTTGCTTTGAGATCCACCAAAGGATATGGCATTCATTCCATAGCTCATTTTTCTTTTTTAAACAGTGGTTATGTTGAAAAGGTCTAGGCAGAAATACTAAGCACTGGTTGTCCTGATTAATTGGTTAAAGTATTCAGAATAATCAGTGGTCATTTTGACCTTGGAAATGTTTTTGGAGGTACCA
Organism: Furipterus horrens; assembly: GCF_987537825.1. NCBI lineage: Eukaryota > Metazoa > Chordata > Mammalia > Chiroptera > Furipteridae > Furipterus > Furipterus horrens. The sequence goes on from NW_028327182.1 coordinate 69,657,457, forward strand.
TGGAAAATCAGAGAAGGAAACTTAATGGGACAATGATACCTGAATGCACAGGTTGGGGCTCTGAAATCCTTCGTGTCTTACACTTTCATGTTTCCATGTCTGTGCACTCAAGTCTGTGTGGTGGCTGATGAGGCCCAACAGAGTGTGCATGAGGGAGATGGATGCCCACTGGTGTGCTCTCTTGGGATAAAGCCTTTGGGTGCTGGGTCTGGTGGTAGATGGTACCAAGAGGGCTCTGGGGGCACTGAACAGAGCAGCCTATGTTTGAAAATGGGTGACTGTGTACTCAGGAAGATTTAGATTCTATTAAAGAAGTTGATATGTCTGAAATTGTTGTAAATGAGACTTTTTATTGCCTTGTTAGCCTCTGGTTCACTTTTGTTTGGTTGTATGGGTGGTCTTCTTAGAAGCCTGAGAGAGACTTGTTTTCTGTCATCATTTCTCCATGGGGTTTGATTCCTGATATTTGAGTGCATTCTTACTGTTTAATAACGCCTTTTACAAGGACAAGAACTGCCCAGTTCCTTTAAAAGTCTGTCTGCCCTTGATCATTACACTTAGATGAAGCTCTGCGGCTCAGATACATCACCCTAAGCAGATCCTACTTTCTCTAAACCAGTTGTGAACTTGTAAGATTTCTTAAAATATATATGCCACTATTATTTCACATCTGACTCTAGAAGTTTGGCTAGCTATATGTGAACTTCTTCAGAAATACTCATGGACAATTTTCCTTTGGGAAATTACATCTAAATCCTGGTGACTATTAAAAGGCAGACCTGGTTGATTTCAATGTAGTTTTATATTTTTTCTTAAATAGCCAAAACTTTCAGGTTTCCTAAGTTGAGGACATTGTCAGGTACTAGGGAAATAAAAATGTATAAGCTTATCTAATTTTATTTTTTTACTAGTGCTTACCAATGTTATTAAAATGAAGTAATTTGAATAAGCCTCAAATGTTGCCATTTCTTTACATAGAAAATAAAATTTAGCAGCCACAGGAGCTATTCCTATGCATTTGTTACCTAAGTTCTTACTTTGAATTAAGTACAAAATCCCTTTGCTTAAAAAAGAGACAGGAAGTATACCCAAGTAGCCAGGGGTCAATACTTTTAAATGAAGTTTTGTAATTGTTTCCTTGTGTTTGTTAATAAACCTGAGTACTCACTAGTCTTACTGGGAGCTTCCCTGAGACCAGGATAGCAGCAGGAAGTACTAGCTGGGCAAGTTAGGCATCAGGGGACAGTCTGCTTCGCCAGTACTGAGTCGACCCTATTTGGGCATCTCCTTGTAAGGGGCTTGCCCTGCTATATGGGCTCTTTGCTCTACTGGGTCACTTACTAAGTCAGCTTCCAAATGAGTTTCCTTGTCAGTAGAATAGGAACACCAATGCCCTTGAGGGTCATGAAGGTCAATGACAAAGTCAACATGGCTGCCGAGCCACACCAGGCTACCTACAACTGTGCCAGCGTAAGCTTACCTGCTGCCCGAGGCTGTACCTGGCCAGGACCTGAGAGCTGGGGGAATCAGCAAGAGGGTCACCCCATATCCTTCTGGTTCACTGAACAGCAATAGCTCCCCACCTGCGGCAGAAAGGTGAGGGGACCAAGACCAAGGCCAAGGCCATTTGGCTCAGTTTCAGGTTGTCTGTCATGTGCCCTCCTGTGTATTGACCTCTGTCAAACCTCTGTGTCTTGTTCACATCCCTACCATCTCTCAGTTCATCACTGCCCAGCACTTGAGGTACAGGCAGCACAGCCAAATCCCTCCAAGATCTCCATGGAATAAGGGGTGCCCTGGAAGCTGCTGCCCTGTTGGCCCCACTCACATGTCCCATCTGTCTTCCTATGATATCTTCTGAGACCCCCACTTAAGACTTACATCCTGGCCCTGGCTGGTGTGGCTCAGTGGATTGAGCACTGGCCTGTGAACCAGTGTGGCCGGTTTGATTCCCAGTCAGGGTACGTGCCTGGGTTGTGGGCCCAGTCCCCAGTTGGGGGCGTGCAAGAGGCAACCACAGATTGATGTTTCTCTCTCTCTTCCCTCCCTTTCCCTCTCTAAAAATAAAATATTAAAAAAAAGACTTACATCCTGGATTCTGGGCTTATGGACATGGGCTGGCTGGGTTATATCACAGATGATGTTGGCTGATTTAACTAAACTGCACTTGGTGTTGGTGGCTGTTGGTACTATAAAGAAATCCATTTTTTAGCCCTGGCTGATGTAGGTCAGTGGGTTGACTGCCGGCCTGCAAATCAAAGGGTCGCTGGTTCAATTCCCAGTGAGGGAACATGCCTGGGTTGTGAGACAGGTCCCCACTTGGTGGCGTGTGAGGGGCAACCGATTGATAAGTCTCTTAAACAATGATGTTTCTCTTCCTCTCTTCCCTTCTCCCTAAAAATAAATTTTAAAAAATTAAAAAAGAAATCCATTTTTAGCCATAGTTACTGACACACCAATGAGATGGTATCAGTTTGATTTATTTTAATGTTGACTAAACAGCCACAGTGGAAAACTTTAATGTAAAGCTTCTATAGTGACAAGCAAGTACAGACCACATCGTGAGCCTGTGGTTCCCACTTCATGTATCCTTAGCTCCTAGGTTTGTGGTCTTCTAACCTCTGACCCAGTAGTTCCCAGGTGGATGTGCTGCTCCTGTCCTGCAAAGGGGGAGGAAGAAGGTCCCAGCTGAGCAGGCTCACTTGGCTCAAGGAGTAAATGGGCAAGATGGTCAGGGCTCAGAGTGACGGGGCACTGCCTGTGTCCTGATGCTTCCACTGGTTTGGGCCACACTAAAGGAAGCAGCCGGATGCTTAGAAACAGTCATGTACTGCCTCCCCCTGGCGAGCTGGGGAAGAGCCACTTGGGGCAGGAACGGGGACTGAGCAAGAACGCAGGTCTGCTCCTGTGTCCACCCGAGTCCTCGAGCGCACATGTCCCCGGGCCTCAGTGTCCCTCCTGGCTCTGACTACCTCCTCACATTCATCACAGGGTGGGTTTCTGTGCTCACAAGCAGCATCAGCACAGGGGATGAGCTTTGACCTTTCCGTGTTTGCGTGATGGCAGCTGGTTTACACAGCACCTCAGGGTAGTCATCTCAGGCCTGTTGTCACTAGTCCTTGGTGGCAGTGGCTCACCTTAATACTGATGCCATGGGCAGCAAGGTCCTGGCGCAGGGTGTCGCATGCCTCCAGCAGGGGTTGCCTCTCCAGGAACTGCTGCTGCCGGGCCTCCCTGTTAGCCTCTCCTGTGGCCAGGGCGAACTGCCGGACCTTGAGCCGGAATCGAACCAGCTCCTCCACCACGCTGTGCAGAGTGGCTGAGCTGCTGTCCCCTGAAACAAACTTCACCCAGGTGGAATGGCATAACCAGCAAGATCCTGGCAGCAGCCCAGACGACCATACCTGACAGGCCAGTGAATTCTGGGCTCAGCCCATCCAGCACGCGTCCTCCCCAGGGTGCTGTGGGGAACTCTCGGCTGGCTGTTCTCACTGGGCTGGGAAGAGAGGCCGTGAAGTTCTGGGCCATTGGCAAGTCTTGCTTTCTCCTGAATGTCTATCACCCAGGCAGAGCTCAGGGCTCCCACTGCAGGCCTCAGAGTCATCTTGGGCGAGGCCTAGAGCTGGATTTCCTCCCTCCAATCCTGGACTCACACTAACAAGCCAGGAGCAGGTGTTCCACAGATATGCTAGCATCTAAAGATGTTTCATTATCATCTAGTTCATTAGGCAGAGTCTAGAACTCTTAAGCCTTATTGGCCAATGAAACCCAATCTATTCACTCTAACCAAATATTTAAAACAATGTAGATACACCACATGACACACACAATGTTTTCACTGGATAGTTGGAGACCAACAGTCTCAGTGCACAGCTGGTTGCCAGAAGTCCTCTCCCCTATACGGTTTCTTCGTGATGGAGAACAATCCTAGTGGCTGTTTGTGTTTGTATGTGTGAAAGAAGAAACCCACATTTTCCTTTGGGTCAAACTTCTTAAACCTCATAAGGTCTTCAATTATTGCTCTGTCCCAAGCCAAGAATAGGCCATTTCTCTGAGAAGCCTGATAAGAATAATTCATGTTGTAAAAATGTGAATCCAAAGTAGGCCCCAGTGTCAACCCTCAGGGTAAGGGAAGTGCACGAGCTATTTATGACAAGGGCCAGGGGAGAGTCTCATGTGAAAATTAATACATACTGCAAAAACTTGTGTCACCTCAGACTAGTCACTTGTACGAACTGGCTGACAATCCCTGGACAGCCTAAGAAAGGACATTAAATCTACCAAGTAATCAACGTCTATCAGTAAAACAAACTTGGAAATTATCACAAAGTCACTGCAACTTGTGTTTAGGTCAGAAACTCACTGCACTTAAAGGTCGTAAGAGATGTGCACCAGCTCACAGGAGACACTCCCTGTCATAGCATGGAGGCAGCTAGGAGACAGACCTCCATGACTCCCGCCTCCAGCCAGGACCCCAAGTGGCAGGCTCCCCCAAATGCCAGGCAGGGGAGTTAACATGGCAGCCCCCCTTCAAAGCATTAAGCAGCTGTTCTGTGCCACAGTCCAATGGCAGGGAGGACCCTGGCAGTGCTGTGAAGGAATCTGGGAAGAGGGGCTGATTCCAACGTCTGTGCAGCCAGATCTTTCCACATTAACAACCTGCTCACATGCCATGTTTTCTAAAATGGCTATTTTAGCCCTTACCCCATCTTCAAAAGTCCTAAAGTTGTTAGGTGTGGCAGAGCAAGGTGGGCCTGTTGGAGCCTCATGAGCATCCATGCAGAGGGCAGCCTGCTGAGGGGGACAGCCTGAGGGGTAAAAAGGTTGCCCAGGCAGGGAGCAACGGGAGAGTCAGAGCTTCAGTGAGTGAGGAGGGAGAGTAATATCGAAGGAAATATGTTTAGGATACTGGAAAGCAGGTTTCTCACTATAGGAGAGGGAGTTACAAATAAAAAGGGGGGAAAGCAGAATGAACCCTTTGTTGGGGGACTGGAATTAAAAGTGTTGGTGGTAAGCCCTGGGTTTCAGTCAATGTAGAGCCAGTGATACAGAAATGAACTTGGATACTGTGTGCACACTGTGCACATACGCATCTCCCAGCTCTGCCCACCAAGGGCTGGGAGCAGCTGTGGCCTGGGCAGTGAGTACATCCAGCACTCAGGTCCTGCCTTCTGACTCCTTTCTCTACTAAGGAGAAATGGCCTGGCTTGGGGCAGAGAAAGTACCAGGTGAGACCCAACAGCTGAAAGCATGGCGAGTTCTGCCACAAAGGGCTCATGGGGAGAATGGGGGAGCCCAAGGATAGGGACTGGACTGATCTCTGTTTGTAGGGGACACACTGCGGGGCTTGGCTGGCAGCTTACTTTCAGGAAAAATGTCCTCTTACTGTACATATGTCTGTACATTTTGAGATTCTTTCTAAATAAAAAACACCAACACCCCCAAACGAGTGTGGACAGAAGTGGCGACACACACCGCTCTGCAGAGCTAAGATGGGCTGCTGGTTCTGCTCAGAACTGCTGCAATTTCAGTTAATAAGATGTCAGCTCTGGGTGGTAACCTTTTAAGGAACGGAATGTATTTTGAGCATATAAATAAATTTGCGATTTAATTATCCACTAAAAAGGGGAGGGGGAACAGTTCTTATTGTATTAGCTTGTAAATATCCCACAGCTGAGGAATGAAAAGAGAAAGGTGTACCTGTTGTTCTGCCAGAGAAATTCCAACAGTCTCAAAAAACTGCTCAACGTAGGAGACGATGGAGCCGAACACAGCAGGACTCCTAGGACCACTGGGATCCTGTGACAGATTACCCAAAGAAGGCTCTTTAACAGCGGGGGACACTCCGTGTAACAGAACATGGAGTGACCTCACAGGTCACTTCTGCCTGTCACACCTCTGTAAGGGTGTGAGTCCTGGCAGGAGACACTCACTGGCAAATCAAATAACCACGGGGCAGTAACAATCCCGCACCAGAGTTCACTGACCTGGAATATGGGCATGTGTTATGGTCTGAATGCTGTGTCCCCCCAAATTCAGACATTGAAACCTAACCCCTAGCATGAATGTATTAGGAGATGGGGCCTTTGGGAGGTCACTGGGTCACAAGGGCACAGCCTCATGAATGGGATTGGCACCAAGGCCCAAAGAGGGGCAAGGCTGGGTGGGCACTGAGTCAGGCTCCCAACACAGGGTATCCTCCCCTATTTCACGTTGCAGCAATAAACTCAGGTTACTCTGAGCAAACAGGAGGGTTAAAGGTTCCTATATCAGCAAACGTGTAATGCTGACTCTCAGTGTTCTGGGACGTCCCTGTGCCCCACATACACCTGTAGCTACTTCTCTGGGGTCAGGGAAGTGGCTGTCTCTCTTGCAGTGCCAACAGGGCAGGCCACATTGGGGGTGAAGCAGCTTCAAGTACTTAAGGGAGGTTAATTAGGAGAGGCCTGGAAGCTATCAGTTGTGGGAGATGGGAAGGTGGCATCTGTTCCTTATGAGGAAAAACCAAACAAACAAAACCCCTCGTTTGTGGCCCTGTTCTTGGAGTTACCTTAGTGACCACCTTCAGCTGTCTGTTCCCTTGGTGAATGAGACCCATGATGGCATCCACCGCCCCGGGTGTGTCAAAGTCGTCTGCCAAGGCAGCCTTCACAGCAGCCTTGGTGTGGCTGAGCCTTGGAAAGATGAGGGGAAACAAATATGTGTCCCTCACTCCTGAGCCCACCAGGGGCAGGGAGTCTCCCCTTAGGCACAGCACGCTTGCGTTCCTCTCCTGCCCCGTGGCTGCAGCCCGTCTTCTCCCTTCCTCCACCCTCAGACCCATCGTGAGCAGTCTCCATGGTGAACGTCCCCTTCTCCTCACCTTCCCAGCCCACGAGAAACTCAGGGGCCCTTGGCCTCCCTCCTCCCCTCTTGTACTTCAGGCCGTGTCCTGCGGCACCGTCATGTCCCTCAGCCTTCCTTTGTCACTCTGCACATTCGCATCTGCACACCCACCACATGTAACCAACCTCTCCAAGGCTTTGTTTCCACATCTAACTCTCTGATGCCCATCTTGACTGGTCTTGGCCCCACTTCCTTTGGATTCCCCTCTTTCTGGACATGGGGAAGGATTGGGGTCTGGGCAATCTTGCAGTTGGGTGGCCCTGGGAACAGTTCTGGCCATGAGGTGTCCACATTTGGGCCAGAACATTGAATGGCGGAGGCAAAGTCCCTGGAGCCCTCGCTTCCCTCCAGCCTGGCACCCTCGCAGTGACAAGAGCCTCTGTCCATTACACACTAATAAACACCAGCGGGAAAACTCATCTAGGCAAACATGTTATTTACAACTTTCACAGCCACCCCACAGGCAGGGCCTCCTCATTTCTCACCAAGCGGAACCAGAGCCAGAGGGAGCTTCTGCACCAGCGCTCTCAAGTGTCCTTAGTCTCCAAAAGCCTCATTTCCCTCTAGGAAGCTCCATGTCGGGCACCCAGGGCTCTCTGGGCAAATCCCAGGATGGCACTTACCTTTCCCACAGCACGTCTTCCCAGATGGGGGCACAAGCCAGTTGCCCCTTCATGTAGGCCCGAGCATCCTGGACAAATGCAGCTATAGCCAGGAGGAGGTGCTTTGCTTCCAGCATGGTGCTGTCGCTGTAGTTGATGGCTGAGGAAGGGGGGGAAGTGGTTACCTGGGGGTGCCCGCTGAGCGCGCCCACACCCAGCAGACCCAGAGTTTCCTAGCCAGGCTGTCCTCACATTACACCAGAAACCCAACAGGGAGGAAAGGACACACAGCAGCTTCCTATATTGTGCCTCCTTGAGGCCTGTCCCGCACAGGCCATCTGTGGGACCTGACTCAGGTGTCTCACCACCTCAGAACAAGGAAAACCTCTCCCAATCCCTCTAACAGATGGACAGACAGTCAGCTGACTGCAAAGTGGGAGAAATCCATTTGGGTGCCTGAAGCAGCTCAAAGACCACCTGGTGCCATGAGGGCTTTGGGCTCAGTATTTCAGGAGAGGGAGAGAGGATTAGACCTCAAATTCAGCATGTTGGAGTACATGGTGACAGATTTAAGAACACTCACTCCACCTGGGCCAGCCGCTGAGCCACTGGACAGTTGCGTCTAGGCTTCCACACGAAGGGCACAGACAGAGTGGTGGAAGTGTGTTAGCTACTCCCCAAGTGGTGGGGGTCAGTGTCCTGGGGCTATCGTGCCTCACTCAGTACCACAAATCAGGGGGCTCACATCAGTAATTCATCCTCTTTCAGTTCTGGAGGTAAAAGAGACTACAATTAAATGGAGGGTCCTTCCTTGTCTCTTGCAGCTTCTGGTGGCTCAGATGTTCTTGGCTTGTGGCTGCACCACCCTAATCTCTGCCTTCCTGGTCACATGGTTGTGCCCCGTGCACAAGCTGAGGAGCCCACTTGTCCCCAAAGGGAACCTGCTTCTCCTGCAGTGCCAGACATAAAAACCAGAGGCAATATTGCTATGATAGTGGTCAAGTCAGACAGGGCAGTGCATGTCCCCAGACCTCACCTTCCAGGGTGGAGACCTCTGGCCCTAGGGACACAGCACTAGACAACCCTCCCCAGAGCAGCACTCAGTATCGCAGCACAGCAGTGACTGCCCACTCTGGGTGGGATCCCATTTTGAGGGATCCTGGTTCAGTCCCTGTGTGAGGATGGCCAGTTCAACTTTTCATGAAGCAGGAAGTGGAGGGCACTGTGGGATTCAGACTTGTCCAGACCCCACAGAGAAGGAGAGGTGGGGGAGTGGACTGAGAGGACTGATTAGAAAACCCATGGCTCCGTAAGCTTCTGGAATCTTCTGGCCAAGTCCTGATATTATGCTTAATAGTGCATCTTCAGGCTAACTTTCAGAACCAAACCTTAAGGGATAAAAGCAACCATGCTAACCAGACTGCTTATTACTTAGCTAGTGTTTGCAATTCCCCACACACTATCAGAACAGACTCTCCCCAGTTGTACACAAGCAGAGGCTGAGGCCCTCACCCCAGAAGGCCTCACTGTTCAGCTCACCTGACCTATAGCTGCTCCGCATGCAGAAAAACCGAAAGACATCCGGGGAGAACGTCTTCAGAAAGTCCTGAGAGAAAAAAACAGGAGAGATGTATAGTGCTTTCATTTAACATTTGTATCACTCGATTATATTATTTGCTACAATTATGTGAGCTACCTCACATATCAAAAAATCAGGAATGTTTATGAAAAGCTTTGTTTTGTTTCCAGACTCTTAGCACCTTTTCCTGCAATTTTCCTGCTGGATTGTCACACTCAGTGCAGTGTCTGTGGGAAAGGACGAGAGAAGCGGCCCGTTTGCCTGGAGTCCGTGCTCCAGACCGGTGCAACGGGACTCGGCTCTGTTGTTGGCCTTGGGAGCTCTTGACCATGACATGGTTTTCTCACCATTGCATGAGAGGATGGGGACACAACCAAACAACCTGGGAACTGCGGAGTTCTGCCCACAAGAAGGGGCACGAGGAGGAAGAGACACACACAGCTCCTGGCTATGTGTGAGAGGGACGGGATCCCAGGAGCAGGAGACTGTCCCGAAGCTTGACTGTGGTAACATCAGAACAAGCAATGTCAGTGCTCAGGGTTGGACTGAGGGGCAGGGGGCCCAGTTCATTCTCTCCGGTGACGTGGTTCTCTGAGGCACTGAGCTTAAGGCAGACCCCACGTTCGTGTTTCTTGAAGAATAAACCATCCCACCTCTGATTAAACAAAATTAAACGAAAATGCAATTGATATCGTCCTATATGTTATTTCCACAATGTCTACACAAAGAAGTGAAAGTTTCCTATCAGAAAGGATAATGTGGGAAAACTTAGCAGAAATCATTAAGGCAGCACAATCTTCAACAAAACCTCTCTGGTGGTCAGTGGCAAGTTCTGCATGATTTCAAAGGGATAATACACAGGGTGAGGTAAGGTTGGGGGACAGGGCCACGCCTTACGACAGATGCCAGTGTGGCCCCAGGAAAGGCACTGGGGCTCTGCTCAGCCCTGCCAGTGTCTCGCTCAGTCACAGGGCTACCCAGCCTTGATCTGAGGACACAGGGCCCACAGTGTGCCACCAGCTGACCAGTGCTGGGCACGAAGGAAAAATGGGCTGGGACAGGACTGCCTGACAACAGGGAGTTGGAGTAAAAACCAGAACCAGCCTGCTCCTTCGTCAAGGAGACTCAGCGAGTAAAAGGAGACATTCTCAGCCCTTCTGCCCTACTTGTGCAATGTCTCTGGCCTCCCCTCAGCAATAGTGACCCAGCATGTGACAGCTGGGAGAAGACAACTGGCCAGGACCCTGTGCCAAGTCAGGTCAGGTGGCTCCTCCGTGGGGGTTTAAGGGTGCTGTTTAGAAACAAACCAGACTGGGAGCACCTGCTCTGACTACGTGCTGGCTCTGGTGCAGGGATTTACACTAAGGGGACACCTGGGCACACCTAGCAGGTTTAGACAGAAAGTCTCACCTGCTGGAAACAAGTCTCCAGCAACACTTGACCAGCAGCCAGAGACCTGTGCTCACTAACTGCCATTGGTCCAAAGGCCAGTCTCCTGCTCCTGCACAATCCAGTTTGACAGACTTCACTGACTTTCCGGACAACTCGGCCTCTGTCCTGCTGGTTCCTGACATGATGCCAGGGCTGCTGTGAGGCCAAACTGAACTACAGGCTCGACTCCAGCCCGGCACATAAAACACCATCATGGCAAGGAATGGATCCCCCAGTGTCTCACAGAAAGCTGTCTGTCAATTAGATTTTGATAAATTACCACCCTAATAAGCAATTTGCATGGAACTCTGACCAGAGCAAGGACCACATCTGACAGCAATTAGCCTTCTGTCCATGGTAGGGGCTCAGGTTGGCTGCCACCTGCCCTGCAGAGCTGACCCTCTCCCCACACCCTCTACTGTGTAAGTTCCAGGGTGCTGCTGTGACTTGGGGAACACCAGGCTGGGGTCCTTTATCCTCTCTGATCCCAGTTCTTTGTAAGGTACACATGGTGAGGGAGAGAGGATAGTTATAAGCAAAATGCTCCTCCAAGAGCCTTCACACTCAAACATCCTACGCTCTGAGGCCCAGAAAGGCCCATCTCTCTAGTTGGGTCCTTCTGAGCTCATCAGACCCTCACTGGGCTCATCTCCTTCCTACACCTCAGAAGACAGAACTGGAGGCTTATCCCAGATGCTTCTCCACTGTCCTCCTGGACTTGCCTTGCCTCTTTGGAAGATAATGAGACCTGCAGGTGTGAAAGCCATGAGTGTAATGAGGGCTGGCCACATCAAGCCCCTCACTCTGGGCCCAACCCCTCAGATCACCGGGCTGATGTGGCAATAACATGACACCTGGGCGCTGATGCAACCCACATCAGAGACACAAGTGTGCAGGTCCCCACCTGCGGGAGTGGGTGGCCTCACTCAGTCCTCCCTGGGAAGGAGGAAAGGACTGCTTGCTCAGACTCCCATGTCTGATCCTTTCAGAGGGATGGAGGTGGGTTCTGGTTTGGCTGGGGACTCCCACCGCCATCATAGGTCCTGCAATTGCATTGACTGCTCCCCCTTGTTTGGCTGCACCTGAGGCAGAGGGGGGATCATTCTTATTCAGGGGGGCTGTTATTTAGGAAGCTGCTCAGCTAATATTCTAGGGGTTCTCAATCAGATGTCCTCAGACCTCCTAGAGCCCATAGACAGAATTCAGGAGGACAGAGCTGTATAACTTTAGATGAGAAAATGGCTATATATTTGTTTCCAAGTATGACATTTCCTCCAATGATCAGTAAGCAATAAGCCATAGTAGGTTCTGTCACCCCCAGCAGTCACAGTCTTCACCTCCCATTCCTGCTGCTGCATTACCTCAAGGTATCCTGTGCCCATTACTTATATGAGATGATCAGACCTGCTGCTAGATTTTGTTAAATAATTCACTGAAGTGAAGAAGTACATATATTCCTTTCAATATAATCAACACCTCCTATAGCCCTATATATTTAATTTTATGTATTTAAAAACATTAAATTCTAAGACCGTCCACAGACTTCAACAGGCCACCAAAGGGATCTCCAGGGAAAAAAAGTGAAGAGGCTCCATCGATCTGATCTTATCAGTAATAAAGCTGGTTCTTCAATTTCCATTTGTCTGTCTCCTTTGTGTTCCTTCCCAAATTGTAACAACAACAAAAAAGTATTACTTCTTGGTCCCCTTAGTTTCCTAAAACTAGCCAGCTAACAAAAACATGGTATACATCCACTTTACACCATGTTTTTTCTGTATTAATTTAATCCATCCACGCAGTCACATGTCTTACTTTTCTCATTTCATGTCATTTCATGTTTGAATCTCCAAGGATCTGGTGAAAACATGCCACTTTAAATGTAAGGTAGGTAATACACAACAAACAGTAAGACCAGATAAGTAACATTGCTATTCAATATAAAAGACTTTATCATTTACAAAATGTTAAGTTGTAATAAAATTAATCATTAGCTATCCTATTATGGTAACAAAAAAAAGAGCCTTTGAGAACTGAAAACCAAACCACTAAATGTCAGAGGCCACAGTCCAGCTCCAGATCCTGTGCTTTTTTCCATAATAAATCTTCTTATGTCTTATCTGCTAGGCTATTTCCCCACTGTGGTACTTCTGAGGACTTTTCAGTTCCAGCTCATTTGAACAGTGCTTCTCTGAACAGTTACTTGCACAGGGCTGTCTCTTACAGCAGTAACTGACTTTCCTCAGTTTCCAGGTAAGGCTCTACTCCCAGGGACCCCAGTAAACGTGCAGCCTATGGGTGCTGATCTGGTTGCTGCCTAGAGAGCAGAGAGGAGCACGTGGATGACTGCTCATTGGCATGCAGAGGGCCTTTTTGGCCACCGTCTCTCACTTTTTCCCCTTGTTTTTCAATTACAGCAGTCCCCCCTGATCTGCAGGGGATACAGTTCAAGACTCCCAGTGGATGCCTGAAACCACGAATAGTACCAAACCATATATATTTCATCTTTTTTTTCTTTACATACATGCCTATAATGAAGTGTAATTTACAAGTTAGGCACAGTAAGAGATTAAACACTGTAACTAATAATAAAGTATAGCAATTATACAATATGCTGGAATAAAACTATGTGAATGTGGCATTATTTAGTAAAAGAAGGGTTACCTGAACACAAGCTCTGCCATACTGTGACAGTAGATCTGATAATAGACGGCTACTAAGTAACTAATGGGCAGGAACCGCGTACAGCGTGGAGATGTGGACAAAGGGATAATTCTAGTCCCAAGTGGGATGGAGTGGCACAGGGCAAGATTTCATCATGCTACTCAAAACAATGCACAATTTAAAACTTAGGAATTATTTCTGGAATTTTCCACTTAACATTTTCAAGCTACAGTTGACCACAAACTTTGAAAAGCAAAACAGCAGTTAAGAGGGGCATAGACCACTGCTTTATGGCTTGTTACAAGCTGCTTTCCTGTTTCTGACAATGTATCAGGAGAGCTAATTCAGGTGAGGATTCCTTGTTGTTTTTTTTTCTTAAATTGCTGTTGCTGTTTGTTTTGCATTTTATAAATTGTCAGATGTTTGGTATGTATGGTTATGGAGTTGTTTTCAACCAAAGCAGAAGCTGTGCATTTTCCCTCACGTGACTGCTGGCAGAATTCCTCACGCGTATCCTCGAGCTGACCTGACCACTTATCAGTTCTCCGCATGTTTGTGCTTTCTTTGACTCTGATACCTTTCCCTCCCATGTTAAAGTTCTACTCATATTTAGTTAAAAAATTTAAAAACTCTATTATAGGTACTTTATGTCTGATGAAGTTCTTTGGTTTTTATAAAAGAAATCTCTCTTCTTTATGCTATATTTTCTGAATAGCTAGTTTCTACTTCACTCCAAAAAGGATTTCAGATGGCTTTATTTTATTTATTTATTTTTTGGCGGGGGGGATGGCTTTAAAGGATTTTTCCTCTCATTTAGAATGTGGACTCATTCAGATTAATCTTAATGTGTATTCACAAATCTAAGTAAATAGTTTTCCAAACCCTGCAACATTAGAGCACTTTGGGGGTGCTCTCATGAAATTAAAGTAGTTTAAAAAGAAATGTGAAATCTAATCTTTATTATAGCATTCATTTTCTATGGACTATTTGCTAATAATAATAATGTACAAAGAAAGTATGACTACATCAAACTAAAAAGCTCCTACAGAGAAAAGGAAATAATCAACAAAAAGGCAACCTACAGAATGGTAGGAAATATCTGCAAATCATATATCTGATAAGCAGTTAATATCTAAACTATATGAAGTTTTCAAATAACTCAATAGCAAAAACAAAGAAACAAATAATTCAATTAAAAATATGGGCAAAGGACCTGAATAGACATTTTCCCAAAGACATACAATGGCCAACAGGTACATGAAAAGATGTGTAATATCACTAGTCATCAAAGAAATGCAAATCAAAACCACAATGAGATTCCACCTCATGCCTGTTAGAATGGCTATCATCAAAGACACAAGAAATAACAAGTGTTGAGGAGGATGTGGAGAAAAGAGAACCCTTGTGCACTATTGATAGGAATGTACATTTGTACAGCTATTATAGAGAACAGTATGGCGGTTCCTCAAAAAATTGAAATTTGGATCTACCATAAAATTCAGCAATTCCACTTCTGGGTATATATATATGAAGGAAACAAAACCAGTATCTCAAAGAGATATTTGCGCCCCATGTTCATTGCTGTATTATTCATGATAGTCAAGACATGGAAACAACCTAAATGTCCTCCAATGGAGAATGTATAAAGAAAATGTGGTATTTATACATAATGGAATATGACTCAGCCATAAAAAAGAAGAAAATCTTGCCAGTGTAACAACATGGACAAAAACAAATACTGTATGACCCACTTATGTGCGGCATCTAAAGAAAATAGAACTTACAGAAACAAAGAGTGAAAGGAAAGATGGTTAAAAAGGGCTGGGGGCAGGGAGAGATGAGGAATGCTGATCCAAGGGTACAAAGTTCATTATGAGTATTAATAATACTGTACTGTATACTTAAAATTGGCTCAAAGAGCAGGTCTTAAGCATTCTCACCACACACACAAAGTAAGTCCATGAGTTGATGGATGTGTTAACTTGATTGTGGTAAATATTTCATTATACACATATCAAATCACATTGTACACTGTAAATATATATAATTTTATTTGTTAATTATAACTCCAAAAAGTCAGGAAAAAAATAACAGGAAAAGAGAAAAGCATGTGAACTTCTTCCATGCTGCTCTGAATACTCAAGTGTCATAATGTGACAAGGTCTCCTCCACATTGCCGGTTTTCACGGGCATGAATGTTTGAATGTGCTCCTGCCCTATGCTCTGATATCACTGTTTCTGCACTACTCTGGTTCCATCATACAACCTGAGCAGGGTGTCCTGAGGTGAAATGTGGTGATGCCTGTGAAAATTTGTGCTGCAAGTCTCTCAGGGAGGTAAGTGAGCTCCTGGGAGCTCAACCATGAAGCAGTAACAGTAAAAAGCTCTCTGAGGTTCCATGAGCTCACCAGGGAAGGGGGCTCATGCTAGCAGGAAGCAGGGATGCATTACCTACAATGTGGGTTAGATCTACCCCAGCGCCACCACCACTGGGGAAAGGGTGGGGCTGGGGGGAAGGAGTGGCTGCCCCTCCTGGTCTGGGCCCACGGGTACCGGGCACTTGACATAATTTCACCTGCCCAGGAGCACAAGGAAACAGGAGTTGTCCTCTCATTTTAAACTAACAACTAAGGCTTTGGGAGGTTAAGAAACTTGTCCCAAATGATAACCTACTATTTTTAAAAGGCTGGTTTTGAGCCCTTATCTGAACTCTAAAGGTTAAGCTCTTTCCACACTAAATGCAGCCTCTGTTAACTAAAGAATTAAGAGTTTTCATGCAGATTACAGGCATAGCTCTGAAATATTGTGGGTTCAGTTCCAGACCACAGCAATAAAGTGAGTACTAAAATAAAGTGAGTAATAATCTTTTGGCTGGTGGAGGATCTTGCCTTCAATTTGTTAAAAAAAAAAAAAAAAAAAAAGCAAAGCGACATCTGTGAAGCCCAATGAAACAAAGTACAATAAAATGACATGTGTCTGTGTTATAAAAACCTATCAGTAGCCTCCAAAATAATGAGGACTGGCAGGAAAAGTTTCTTGTGCTAGAAACCAGGGAACAGCTATTTTTTAACATGTAGGGCAACAACTTAATATCCCCTAGGGAATACAGGCAAGGAGAAGTTGCAAACTGGCCAAAAATACAATATAAAAACAGCCAATAAGTATGCACAGCAAATACACCATAATAAACTAAGAAATGAAAATTTTAAATCTAGTTCTCGTTTTCCACCAAAGTGACAAAGAACATGTTAACCTGATTAGGATTCTCTGAAGTTTGAAGTGAACGAGGGAAAGGGATACTTTCATACACCACTAGTGGGCAGGCAGATGACAGTTACTGCTAAATTACCAGAGGCTGTATCCAGAGCATGCTGCATGTGCACACATCCTCTGATGTGCGGTTCTCCTGTGTCACTAATCACTGGGTGTGTGAATGAGTACTCCTCTCAGTATGGTACACCTGAGAATGCAGGTCCCCTACAAAGTCCAAACACAGGGAAATAACTCAGTCCCGGGATAGCAGCCCCATGGACCACTAAGTGGTCATGAAAAGTAATGCATGTTTTGTAATATCTATGAAAATTTTAAATGCACACACCCTAGTAGAAAATTTGATATAATTTAAGTGACCATCAATAGGCTATTGTTAAAATTAAGGTGTATTCATACAATGGATGACTCAGCCATTCAAAAGAATTAACTCCATCGGGAAGAAAACTGACTAATCCAAAAGACTCACGAGGTGACTAAAGCAAGTGCAAATACTGCTCCCACTTGTGTGGAAAGGAAAAAATAAGGAATATGCTTCTAAAGACACACTGTGACTGCTACGAAACTGTTTAACAGCTGCTGTAGGAGAGAAGAATTGGGTAGCAGGGAATGTGGCTGGGAAGGAAACGTGCTTCCCCATATTTGTACTTCTGAATTTCCTACTGTGTGCTTCTTTGTCTTGTCTGTACTTTTCAAACCCTCTGCAATGAAATACATTACTTCTACAATCAGATTAAAACATTACTTACATCGTTGAGGGGGAGGGGACAGGTGCATTCATTATGGGATATATCATATACTGCATCAGTGTAGGAGAAGATTCTTATACAGGTGGTGTATTTTTGTAAAAGGAAACAGTGAAGTGATAAATGAAGAACAAATATAACAGTTACTATAGAGGTGGATACAAAGGATGCAAGGAAGGATCAACATCTTAAGCTTCTCTTCATAAAACTGACTACAGAACCCTGACTGACATAATCTGAAAAATACGGAGAGTCAAAAGAGAGGAAGATACCATCCAAGTGGAAACAAACAAACTCAAAAAATGGGCCTGCTGTGTGGCAAGGGGGACACCAGTCAGAGAAAATAATTAAACTCTGACTGCACATGTACATTCTGACCCTGTAACATCTGAGGGATACAGCCTGAAAGTAAAGAGAATTGCAAGCCCAGAATAGGCAGATGTGAAGAACTGAAAGCACACTGTGGGCGCCAGGGGCTTGCGGGGAGACAGGGAATGAGAACTGACTGTTAGGGTGTGGAGTTTCTTTCTGGGGTAATGAAAATATTCTTTAATGAGATAGGTGTAAAGGTTGTACCACTCTGTGAATATACTAAGAACCACTGAACCATACAATTTAAAAAGGTGATTTCTCTGGTATATGACTTATGTCTCAATAAAACTATTTTAAAAAGAATTACAAAGAAATCTTGACTTCATTTAAGGTTTTACTATTAACAGGAATACTGGTATTATATTTTTTAAACTTATTTTGTGTCCATTTTAGGATAAAGTATAAAAATGATGTTATTGTAAGGAAATAAGACCTGTCAGTAAAAAAGGGAAGAAAAGCTGAAACAAAAAGGCTCTGTAATATTAAATTTTATCTGGATATTTCAAAATGAACTCAAATTATTTACTTCATGGATACAGGTGTTTTTCCTCCCTTAGCTCTGTCCCCTGAAGAGGCCTAGAAACAGTGTCACTAAGTAGTAATAAACATACTGAGTGCACAGACCTTGGTTCAAATTCCATTTCCTCACAAAGACCCCAAGGAGAAATGGCAGGTCTGGGCAGGATGCAAAAGGTGAACAGGACCGAAATCAAGGACGCAGGCAAGACATGCCCTGGGATGCAGGAGTCCCCCTAGCCAAATGTGGGACAATTGCAGCACATAAAGGATAAAGACTGAGTTGATAAAGCACAAAGACAAATCCTTAACTCAATAGTGATACCGAAAAGAAACAGAGACAGACAGACAAAAACCACTTCCTTAAAGAAGAGTAGAATAACTAGTAAATGTAAAAGGAGTAAAAGAATGAAACAAGTACAACTTTGCAAGAATCAATGAAATGCGCACAAAAGTGAAGCCCACCAAAAGATGCTAAAACTGCAGGACAGAAGTTTGTTGGGGACAGGATACAGACATGACATGTTACCTTGCAGGTTCTTAATATTCATGAGAAGAAAATAACATGTCTCTACAGCAGAGAGATGTTGTGGCCGTTCCCTAGCCAAGCAGTCAAATGTGACATCACAGTCTGGCAATCTGACACTGTGGCCCCAGGGGAATGCAGTATGAAGTCGAGGAAGTGTTTTCGCCAAGCAGGTTTAACCTGAATTGAATCAGCCTTGAGACCTCACTTCCAGCTATAGGAAATATCGGATAGAAGAACAAGTTAAACAATACCACAAAGAAAGAAACAAATGCACAATGTGGGGTGTTCAACAAAAATGGCCTGGTTTCTTCAAAAAGTCAGCGCCATAGGGAAAATAAAAGGAGAGAGATAGCTGTAGAGTAGGAGCCTAACAGAACAGTGGAATATTATTTGGCCTTAAAAAGTAAGGAAATCCTGTTACACTCCACAACACAGATGAACCTTGAGGACATTATGCTAAGTGAAATAGGCCAGTCACAAAATGTCAAATACTATATGATCCCACTTACATGAGATACCTAGAGCAGTCATATTCATGGAAACAAAGCAGAATGGTGGTTGCAGGGGCAGGGGAGGCGGAAATAGGGACATGTTCAACGGGTGCAGATTTCAGTTTTGCAAGATGAAAAAGTCCTGGAGATCTGTTACACAACAACGTGAACATAATTATCACCATTGAACTACACACATAAAAATGGTTAATAAAGTAAATTTTATGTTACGTGTTTTTTACAACTATTAAAAGTTTATTTTAAAGCCTAAGAAGACACAACATTCACATGCAACAAGTAAACCTTGATTGGATCCTGGTTAAAAAATAAAGCAGGAGAAATCAAAATATGGGTTAGATAATTGATGATGTTAAGAAATTATTGCTAACTTTTTACGTGTTTGGTTTACATAGGAAAGCATCCTTATTTTTAGGAGTTTCACGCAGAAGAGAATTCATGACGTCTGAATGTATTTTCTAATGGTTCAACAACAGTAATGAAATGTCTGTGTGTATATGTACACACACATATACACATACTTAAATACAGTCAGCACTGAGATATAGAAAAAGCAGCAAAATGGAAAAAAATAATAACTCTTGAATTTACGTGGTGAATATATAAACATTTCTTTTAACTTTTCTATATGTTTGGAAGTTTGTATAAGATAATATTAGACATTTCCATTTATGAAATTATTTGTGAGGAGCACTCCCCTTTTGGTTTATTCTATCTAAATCTGGTTGGAATAGCTTTAGTGGTTGGGTATTCAGGTGATGAAGGTCTGATTACTATCCTTGTCAATTTAATTTGGCATTATCAACCCAAAGACAAAGAAGATCAAACTGTTTTTCAGTGTTCTATTAGTGAGCTTGTTTTCCATTCCCATGGAAATTCACATTTCAGTCTGCATTTCCACAGCACAATAACACTTTTCGGGTAGGTTAAGAAGCCAGCAAGCAGCAAAAATCAAACAAACAAACCAAACAAACAAATCTTAAGCTATACTAGATAGCAGGAAGGAGGTGGTGGGACAGGGCAGAAAAGGGGTGGCGACGGGGAGGAATCCTGCAAATGTAATTCAAAAGATTGTTATGAATGGAAAAGGGAGGAAGAAGGTGTGAATCCTGGGATGCCAAAAAAGAAAGGCAGTAGTCCACCAAAAAAGCTGACAGAAAATGGTGGAGGGACACATGAGAAGAGAGGACAGGAAACAGAGAAATACCCTGGTGTGCTTTTAAGACCAAAAAAAAAAAGAGTAATTTAAACTCAGAAGTGGCAAAGCCTGTTAGGGTCATGGGGAAAGGGGAGCCAGGGAAACAGGGAATCAGAGGTGTGGGGTCTCACGCTGCGCATCAGCCTGTAACACAGGGTCAGCGAGTTGGGGGCAACACAGACACTTACGGAAAGCACGTTACCTTAATAGTAATGTAGTTTTTCAGTGATTTGGACATTTTTTCTTCTTTGCCTTTCACATGCAAATGTCCTGAAACAAAAACAAAGTCATTCATTCTTATTTGGGTGAGAAGAGAGGGACTCCTCCATCCCACCTGTAGAGAAAGAAGGTGAAGTGGGCACTTCTCCAATACATGCCCAAGCTACAGAACATGGACTGCAGCTGCCTCAGGAACGTGAAGGAAACGATATGCAAATACCCCGTATGTGCGGATATAAGATTTCCCCCAAACCTTCACGGACAGTCAAGCCTCCAGGAAGACAGAACCAACAGCAGCACCTGCTCTAAGTTTCAGGTACTGTTACAGAAACAGGGGAGTCCAAAAACAAACCCCAGAGTTTGCGGCTGGGAGATAGGGAAAAGGAAGCAGCTTTCAGGATGCCTTTGCATGCCTGGGGCTAGTGGCTGGAAACTTTGTTGCACAAAGATCCGCTTTGAAATTTCCAAGGCCCAGGAAAATGGGAGGGGTCTTGGATCGTGGGATGGTACAGAAAGAGCCTACAGAGCCTGCTTAGGGTTCTGTGAATGGTCAGAACTGGTGGCTATACCCACTGTGTCAGAGGACATAGTCAGGGATTTAAAAGCAGCTGCAGACATTTTTAGGCGGTGTGTGTGTGTGTGTGTCTCCAGACTGCTTTAAGGGAGGCCTCCAGGCTGCTTTAAGAAGGGCTCTCGCCATACAGTTTTGAGGAGAGGAGATCCACGTGGTTTTCAGGAAGAAGGCAGTTTACAAGGGGGCTGAGAATCCCCGCAGTACTGCATTAAGAGCTGGAGGGCACCACAGCACAGAAAGACCTCCCCAGTCAGAATTGAATGATTGGCAGCTACCGGTAAAGCTGAACTATGTCTAGGAAGTAGGGAAACGGTATCTCTAACTTTTCTAAAACTAGCTTGGTTTGGTAGGGGGAGGCAGAACTATGCGTTTGTGGGTGTTTTAAAGAACATAAGACCTAGGGCAGAAATCGCAAATAATCTAAATATATATGTCTGTTAAATAAACAGTTCTTTTTCTTTTCACTAAACTCTGGTATTGAGAGTTATAATTCTGGCGTCAGGCAATCGGGCCCCTAACTAAACAGCTCATGGGTTCTGTTTCAATCGGAGCAGCCCAGGGGTTCTGTTACAGTACCACCACGTCCACAGTGGGTGATGAACAGGGACCACTGCTGACTCCGAACTCAGACAAGAACAGATGAACCATGATACTCACAGGAACAATTCATATTTCCCCTTTCCTCTAACTTAGAAACAATGATTTAACTGACTCAACACCTTAAGAAATAACAAATCTCTTGTTTTACAAACCAGGAACTGGGCAATAAAAGTTTTTTTTATAGATGTTCAGAATTGCAGAATAGGGCTTACATGATCAATTAGATTTTCTGTTGCTAATGGATTTCACAGATTTTTAACCTTGATATATTTCACCCCCATGTATGTGAAAGACCAGAGGAAAACCAAACCCATGTTAGGAACTTCTCATTACAAGCCTGGAATTCTTCCTGGGCAGTATTTTTACAAGATTCACGTCAAAAGGAGGGCCTCTCTTTTCCTAACAAGATTCTTCAGCTTTTTCTGACACAATTTTAAACACAAAAATTGGCTTCAAGACCAATTTTTCTGAGAAGTGGTTAAAATGTGGCTTTCAAAAAGAAATCTATATAATACTATATAACTTATCATATACATCAAGCACAATTAAAATTTTTAAAAGCTGACAATATCTGGAAAATGACACATCTGACTAGTTAACTCTATCTCCCATCCATTTACTTCAGAAAAAAAGTATTAATGTAAAGACATGTGTACCTTTATGTTCACTGCATGTGTAACCCCTATGTTCATGGTGGCCAAGACATGGAAACATGGAAATCTGTGTCCTTCAATGGATGATCAGATAAAGATGTGGTACATATATACAATGAAATACTACTCACCCATAAAAAGGATAAAATATTGCCATTTGCAATAACACGGATGGGTCCTGGGAGTACCATGCTAAGTGAACTAAGTGATGGAAAAGGACAAGAACCATGTGATTTCCTCATATGTGGGATATATAACAGAAAATAAACAAACAATCTCATAGACACAGACAACAACAGTGTGGTGTTTACCGGGGGGAGGGGGGAGGAGGAGAATGAAGAGGGTAAAGGGGGTCAAATATATGGTGACAGAGACTGGACTTTGGGTGATGAGAACACAATGCAATATATAGATCACGCACGATAGAATTGTATACTTGAAACTTATATTAAGTGTTAAATGCTTTAACAGATGGTAAAAGTCACAGCAAAACACAGCAACAAAATTCCCTTCCCATTCCTATATTAAAGATAAACAAGACCTGCTATTTTATGACTGTAAGAATAGAATCAGCAAGTGGGGTCAGGGAGCCCTGCCATGGGCGGTCTGAGCTTAGCAAGCAGGGAGGGAGCCCTGCTGCAGGCGGCTAGGACTCTGAGCTTAGCAAGTGGGGAGGGAGCCCTGCTGTGGGTGGCTAGGACTCCGCCTTTCTAGGGGAGAAGGGGTTTCTTTAATAGGGGGAGAGAAGAAATGGAATTTTTGAGCTTAGTTGGCCATTTGGTTATCTCGCAGTTGCGGGTGCGATGGGCTGATCAAAGTGGAATGCGATTTTAGTTTATTTTCAGTTTAAAGCACCCTGCTGTGTGTGGGGGGGCATGGGAACTGGGGGTGTCAATTACCAAACATTTCATTATTAAGTGTAAGTGTTAGTACTGTTGAGCCACCTTTTCAGTCCCTAGATCCACAACTCACTGAAGGACACCCTGCATCTACGGTGTTCACAGCTAACTGCAATTCATCAAGAGCATTAACTGATGAAGTGTCTGCAGAGGGATCAAGCTCTAACTTCCCAGACAGTAAATATGGTGGAAGTAAAAAACCAAACCGGGATCATCAGCTTTGTCCTATTTAGGGAGTCTGCTCAGCAAGGCACATTGTTGGCAGAAATAAAATGTATTTTGGCTACTGCTGAGTTCTATCCAGGGAAATGAAGTGGAGTACTAAGTAACAGTGCCACAAAGAGCATTTCGGCCAGCTTTGTTTCTTTCCAGACTACTGGACAGTCATTGAAGAGAACAGAGATGCTTGTTCCTGGGGCACCCTGAGGGCACACGGTGAGGGTGGGAATGACTCCCAGGAGGACTCAAGAGTCAAGGATACACTGCGGGAAGTGCACTCTGGGGCAAGCAACCTTATCATTTTACTGCCATGCAGAAAACCCAAGTGAGCCCTTACTCCCCACTTGAAGCAGCCTACTGCATATTACAAAACTGGAACGTCTTTGCATTTCACATTACTTCACTGGAAAAACCTAATTTCCTTAATTCAAGGACTTAAAGAAATAGTATTTGATAATGCACTGTGTTTCAGATGTTGATTATCTGCATCTCCCAACCCTACAGCTACCAAACACTCTTTATCTTTCTTCACCTCAAATACCTTAGCTGTCCATTCTAAAAATGTAATAAAACAAGTTCGTCATTGCCCCATGACCTTTGTCAAAATTTGGAGATATGACTATTCCCGTACATCAAAGGAAATTCCAAAATCGCTATGCTCAAAGATGCCACTTGTTTCACAATCTACTTCTGAGAACAGATGGCTGGTGTTAACCAACTACGTTTTTTGACTAGTAAAATGAGAGGATGGTAGGTATATATGGTGACATTATTAAAGTTCAACAGAGAAGGAAAACTCTGACTCCAAAAAACCTCCGCTGCCTTGCGGCATACCTCTTCAGGGGAAAGGCTAAGGGAGTAAACCCCGACAGAAAATCCGGAGCCGGAGTCCCTAAGGCGGTTTGACGTTGTAGTCAACACCGGCAACTCCTGCGGCGCACCTGAAGCCAAGCTGTATTGACTCCGTCTTTCCCTTGGACCCTTCAGCTGCGAAGAGAGGGGGCGTCTGCTGCATGGGCAACAGCAGACCCTCCATATCACCCTGCCCAGGCTCTGTAGCTTCAGCTCCACTGGAGAGGACACTCCAGCGTCATCGCAAGATGTCGATTCAACACGGGAGGAGACAGATACCGTGTCACTCCCGAGTCGGACTGCACAACCATTCTCGGCGGTGCAGATAGACTCTTAAGAAGCTACACCATCGTCTCTCGAGACGGACGGCTGCCGACGACGACATTAAAGTTCAAAATTGGCATACTCCTGATAATGAGTACGTCATACTATTTGAAATTCCTTAATAGTTTTATTAGAAAGCAACTTATATACAACATTGTAAAACATTTCCACATTCTTGTCATTCATAGTTCAGTTCCAAAAAGGCAGACTTATTCCCATCCAAGGAAGTTTGTGTCCAACTGACTGAAATTCAAAAACAACTTAGGAGACAACTCCATTTCTTGGCCTATTTTAGCTGATCTATGTATTTCCAAATGTAGCTGTTTCACCAATAAAAGATGAAATTGACAGAACTGAAATAGAACAGATTAATTTGAAGTCATTACTTACCAGAATGTAGAAAATAATTTCCCCATTGCTGGCACTGATGAAAGACCTCACACTGTGCGATTTCATTTTCATGATGTGGAAACGCTAGATCTATCCCACCAGAATGGATATCCAGTTGACTTCCAAACACCAAACTGTAAGACACAGCACAGAGCCATGAATTAACTCAAACAACACATTTCTCCATAATACATCTTATATTTAATCCTTCCAGCCTTTGTGCAATGAATAAATTAAATGGATCTTAATTTTAAATTAATATGTCTGAAAATTTAACTGATGCAAAAACTAAAGTTCTGTTGTTACTTCTTAAATCCCTCATCCATAGATTTTCCTCCTACTAAACACATTTAATTCATAAAACTCCTAATTCATACCTTTCTCTCCTAGTAAAAAAAATTTAATTCTCTTTGCTCCTGATATACGGTTTTTAAAAACTTAGAAAATTACCTTTTCTTACTTTCAATAAGTAAAGTTTAGTGGTTTTCCAACTTTATCAAGAGAGACAGAACTATAAAGTCAAAATAATTTTTAATTTGGCTTTTGAAAATTTAACAATTTAGTGGTCATATTAGAAAAACATGCTAACAGAATTCAAATCAATGCACTTCAGCTGTCGACATTTCTGCTCTAACACTCTGCTATACATCCTCGAAAGCCTCATGTCCTACAAAACATCACACTATAAGCTGGCCAGACCACTTGAAGCCTGTGCAACTGGCACCAAAGCACCTGTGAAAACAACCCATAGCAGTGTGAACAATCCAGGTTCACTAGCAGCTGCTTTGAAAGATATTAAAAATGCAGAAATGCCCAAGCTGGTGTGGCTCTGCTGTGCAGACCATCATGAATTTTCAAAAAATGGTTCAAAACAGACATTTTCAAAGGTGCCACAAACTCACTGAGGTCCCTTCCTGCTGAAAGTTGACTCTTCTCGCACTGGCTCCTGGCTCCTGGCAAACCCGCATGTGTACCAATTACGATTTAGCTAAGTGTTGGTAGAGAATTGTGCTGTGGCTGAGTGGGTTGTCTGTCTTTGTGCATCCTTAGCAATGGGTTTTAGAATCTCTTACAGTCCTTGAAATTCAAATGCTATGAAGAGTGTGAGGTGGGAGGGCCTGGGATTGGATAGGAGAGCATAAGGGGCCTCATTTGTAATGAGTGACTCATTTTTACAAAGATCCAAAGCAAATATGATGATGTTAAGACTTAATAAAGCTAAACTGTGGGATCACAGTGTACATCAGACCTATTTTAAAATAAGAGAAAGCTGAGAAGGAATAAAAGTCCATTTTCATTATTTAGATTTCAACAATATAAAATATTTAATGGTAACATTAGATTTGAAATTAAATGTTTTCTATCTGCTTTCAAATAACTAATTGAATCTAAAATTAAATATTATTTTTACAATCCAATGTATATCCCACATTACTGTTAAACCAACAATTTACAAATATATATAAGTGGTTATGTATTTATGTATGACTGAGAGCTGGACATATTTGCTTGTTTGTTTTTAATGAAAAGTTGAACCCATGCTTCATAGTAACATGAGAATTTGATGTCTCAGGAATTCCTGGATGTGTTTCTAGATGGGCCACATAGAAATTGTCAAAGGTGAAAGCAGCCGGGGAGATATGGTAGAAAGGGAGAAAGCCTTCTGGGTCTTAACCAGGATGAACAAAATTTAGATGGACAGGTCATGGAGGACGAAGCTTTTCTATCTGGTAGAATGGGGTAAACCTATGCTGAAAATGAAATCAGTGTGGGGTCAGTGTATGGAACAGACTGCTCTTATAGGAGATAATTACTCCTGCTAATACATACTTTTATACCCAGCCAGAAGACAGCACCACATATAACAATCAATTTGAGGGTGATTGGGTTGGTTGATCTGAAAATTTCTGGTGTAGCTACAATGTTTGAAATGTTCACCTTAAGCATATTTTCTTTATGTTTCTGATTTTAAAAACTTATAATTCCACTGTAAAAAATGTACTATAATAAATATCTCCAATGATCTAAAACACATCAAATATATCAAAATCTATGAGTTAATATGATACTTAAAAACCCCTTACCTCCACAAATAGGAATTACATACACAAAATATTTGTAAGAGCAAAATAGTGGGAACATCTAAATGCTCCTCTTGCCCTGGCTGGTGTGGCTCAGTGAATTGAGTGCCGGACAGTGAATCAAAGGGTCGCCAGTTCAATTCCCAGTCAGGGCACAATGCCTGGGTGGTGGGCCAGATCCCAGCTGAGGGCATATAAGAGGCCGTCACACATTGATGTTTCTCTCTCTCTCTTTCTCCCTCCCTTCCCCTCTCTCTAAAAATAAAATAAAACCTTTAAAATAATAAAATAAAATAAATGCTCCTCTTTAGGGTACTAGCTAAGTGAGCAATGGTTAAGCCACACAATGCAGCACCATTGCGTTGGGAGACAAATGATGAAAAGCTTGGTGAACTGACACAAGGGAATTCCAGGGAGAGATTGCTAAGTGAAAAGAGACAGAACAGGACAGCATGTGCAGTGTGCTTCCTTCTGTAACACACACATACACAGGGGCATCTGGCCACGGGCAGAATCATGCAAAGTGCCAAAGGAGTAGTCTGCAGAGGAGATCAAACAGAAGGTCGATGAGGCCCCAGCAGAGATGCCACAACCAGAAGAGAGTTGTTTTGCAGAGGCCAAGGAGAAAGCAGGCACATCAGGCTGCTTGTCACTGTCCAAGTCACTGGTGACTTCAGGAGATCAGGGTCAGGGGGGACACACGGGTTGAAAAATAGACAGTAGCAGGTCACATGTAGATGGTAACAAGAGAAGCAAACCAAAAAGAGGGTTGCTGGAGGGGATCAGGGTTAGAGGACCTGTGTTTATGGAGATTCCCAAGACATCATCCTCAGTGTGGTGTCACCAGGATGAGGAAAGGGCAGACCGAAGGCTGGGAAGCCAGACACGTGGAAACTGGGGTTGATGCTCAATGGGATCTGATCAAGCTATGGGGGTAAGGGTCTGTGGACTGAGTGAGTAAAAGGAAGGTAGTTCAGTCCTGTCACTGAGGGGCTCTGCCCTCGCGCAGGCCCTCAGCCATAGGGTTGGCGTTTCCTAAACCCACCTCGGCAGAGCTGAAGGTAACCTGGAACTGGCCTGTAGGTGATGGGAAATAAAAAACCAATCCATAAAAAGCAGGCTTTCCTACTAAAAAGAACAAGTGTTGATGGAAAAAAAAACATGCCAAGTTTTGTCCCCTCTCCCCCTTTTAAATATGTTTATTAATTTTAGAGAGAGCGGAAGGGAGAAAGAGAGAGAGAACCGTTGAGCAGCCATTGTCCATTCACTGCCCCCACCCCTCCACCAGGGACTGAGCTCACAATACAAGCATGTGCCTGCCCAGGAGTCAAACCCCACAGCCCTCAGGGGTACAGGACTATGTATGCTCCCACCAAACTGAGCTACACCTGCTGGGGCTTGTTTCCTTTTTTACAGCCAGTTTCAACTGAGCACTTAGCTTTCTTCCCAAACTACCTGCACTTTGTGTTGGTGCAGACTAAACTTGCCCCATCTGCGCCCTCTGCTGATCAATTCAGGCAATGCTGGAGCTTTCACATCACAAACACAGAAAGAATCCAGGAAAACCTTACCTTGAGATGGTAGAACATTCAATATGCCAGCCAGGTCTTCCGTTTCCCCAAGGAGAGGCCCAAAACATCTCCTGGGGTTTAGCTGCCTTCCACAGGGCAAAGTCACTGGCATGCCGCTTGTCAGAATCACCTGCCAATGACAAATGGTTGATCAAAGGGAGAGAATCTAGAATGAATGAACCAAACCAAAATCCCAAAGATTCTATTCCTTCTTATAAGTAACCTCACATTTCTCACTCACATGTTTTGCTTTTCCCCCACATGATGGCCAGGACAACTAAATACTTTTACCTAAAATATGCTGGAAGTAAGAGGTCTCTCAGCGGTGAGGACAGTTTCAGTAAGGTGAATAATGATTGAGTTGAGATTCCAAGTGCATACATAGTGATGATTCTCTCTGAGTAGTGTACTGAACTGAGCACTTTCATTTTTCCTTAGCCTGTCTTGTGAGAAAGCTGTATTTATCAGTAACGGAGTTTGAGTAACTTTTCAAAAGAAAAAATAGAGAGCAAAAGGAAAATTACCAGAATATCAATCACATTCAAAGAGTAAAGAGATTCAAAAGAGAAAGGTTATTGTTGAAGGCTGTACAATGAGCCAGTATTGGGCTCTCTTTAAATTCCAAAAATCGGAAGCAACCAAGATCTCCCTCAGTCAGTGAATGGTTAAACAAACTCTGATACATCAGATAATGGAATAATATTTGGTGCCAAAAAGAAATGAGCTATCAAGCCTTGAAAAGACATGAAGAAGCCTTAAATGCATGTTTCATATTTCTGAAAGGAGCCACAAGAACGGGCCAATGTGCTATCTCCAGGGAGCAGAGCTGGAGGATCAGGCAGAAGTAGGGAGGAGACATGTCACATGCTGTGTGACCTGTACACTCTATAATTTTTCTCTATTTGAAAAAACCATCACCCCCTCTGAGAGAGTGGGAGTCCTGACTGACCAGTGAGAAAGCAGAAGCCGAGCCTGTGCTTCAGCCCCCAAGAACCCAAGACAAGAGGCCGAGGGTCGACCCACCTGGCTCTGCAACAGGACCAGGAGCCACACTGATGAGCTTGCCATACTTGTCTCCTCTTGACTGCAGATCAAAGTAGACGTTGCCTGTTTTATAAAGGTAATGATGAGTTCATCGTTTCTCAGTCTTAAATATTAGCATCTAAGTAAGCTTAATAGCTAACAAGTAATTAGAATTTAAACATAGAATGTGACATCTGGCCTTCACTTGGCCCCCTTTACTATATTTTAAAATCAGAGGTAACACCACCAGCACTATTTTTTTAAAAGCATGCAGCTGGACACATCATGAATGTTCGGATGTAGAAGTGAAAACGCAAGGATAAGTTCTGTGTCAAATGTTGAGGCAATTCTTTTTAACAAGAAAAAGGAAAAGTGAATGTTATTATTGGCCTGCATTCAGCTCTGGGCTTCATGTTACATGCCAATCAACAAAGAAACCCTTTCTAACCAGATATCCTCGAAGACTCTTTTTTACTTAGGTTACAAACATTTCCACACTCAAGCATTCCTGTGGCTGTGCACTCACTGAGATGCACATGGTCCATGTTTATAGATTGAGGGTGCAAGATGATCTTCGTCACGAGGTCGCCGCAGAGCTAGGACCAGCCAGCCCTTGCCACTTACAGCTATATAGTATAAAGAGGCAGTGCAGGGGAGGCAGTGTCAGAGTTGGAGCTCTGGCAAGACAACAGTCCTGACCTGAGCTACAAGTGGCTGCTTGGATACAGAGACCCCAGGTGACTTGGTTTTGCCGTTGCCCTCAGAGTCCTTCCTCTTCACTCAGGGCTTATTATGAATTGGTGAAAATGGGAGAAGTACTTTGGAATAAGTCAGAATGTAAAAAACACTTGAAAATGCTTTAAAAGAGAAAAAACACCTTGGCTGGTGTGGCTCAGTGGATTGAGTGCTGGCCTGGAAACCAAAGGGTTGCCAATTCGATTCCCAGGCAGGGCACATGCCTGGGTTGTGGGCCAGGTCCCCAGGTGGGGGTGTGCAAGAGGCAACCACATATTTCTTTCTGCCTCTCTTCCCCTCCCTCTGAAAATAAATAAATATAATTTTAAAAACAAAAACAAACAGAAAAAACTACGTTCTTTAATGGAAGAAATAGTTTCCCTCTACCTTTGTTTACAGTATCAATTTGCTGAACAAATTGTTTCTCCACAAATAGTTCAAAGATCAAATTACAACCAAGCTTTGTGAAACTTTCACAGAGTCCACATTAATGGAGTTTCAGTAAATTAAATTTACTTTAATTATATTTGTTATCATTATTAAAAATTTACAATAAAGCACATTAATAAACAGCATTTATTCCTAAAGTATGTCTGGATGGGACTCTCTAAGCACCTCATGAACATTAATCAGTGTCTCTGGGTTTACGTGTCTTATTTCAAGTTACACGACAGCAGGAAAACAATTCCTGTATTTCTGGAGCCAATTCCAGTTCAGTCAACTAAGCCCTTTTAAAACAAGCTTTTCTTGGAAACAAAATCTAAATATAGCAACTAAAAGAGAGTAAGATTGTAAGTCCTCCCATATGCATAGGCTACTGAGAAAGACGACACAGGTTTCCAGGGACTGGGGGGCCCTCACAGGTATCTTATGCTCTCAGGTAGGACCATGACAGAAAGGTGCTTACAGTCCAAT
The DNA here is from genome assembly GCF_987537825.1 of Furipterus horrens. Taxonomy (NCBI): domain Eukaryota; kingdom Metazoa; phylum Chordata; class Mammalia; order Chiroptera; family Furipteridae; genus Furipterus; species Furipterus horrens. The sequence continues at coordinate 69,688,810 of NW_028327182.1, forward strand.
AATCCCTGTAAATCATCTCCAATATCATGCTTTGTACTTTGTTACTAATTTGCAACAAGCACTGTAGTACCTGAATACTCCCAGCCCCGGACTAGGTACTCTAATGGGTTATTCACGAAGAGCAATAAGAACTGACAAAATATGAATACATTAACAGCAAGCTGAGACGGCATATGATTGTTAGCCAATCACCAAAGCTGAGAGGGTAAGTTCACTTTTAGCTATGGGTAGTAAATAAAACTTCCAGGGAGAGAGAAAGCTTTGGTCAGGATTTGCGGAATGGCCAGGATTTAGATTTGGGAAGAATGACTGGAAAGGAGGAGGTCTGCCTGAAAACAATGCCTCATCGTTGAAGCAGCAAATGCCAGGATGCCAGTCTTTCCCTGAGGCCACTAAATAAAAGGCAGCAGCTCCTAAGCCAGCTAAGCTCTACCGGAAAGAAGTGATCATGCAAATCCAGAAGACAGGGTGTTCCTTAGGCAACTGGCCTGGTCAGTCTCTTCAACAAGTCCACAGTGAGGGGGACAAAGTGGGGACTGTCTTAAAGAGATGAACCCTGGCTGGTGTGGCTCAGTGGATTGAGTGCCAGCCTGAGAACCAAAAGGTCACCAGTTCAATTCCAGGTCAGGGCACATGCCTGGGTTGCAGGCCAAGTCCCTGGGTGAGGGGACTGCAAGAGGCAACTGGTCGATGTTTCTCTCCCTCTCTTTCTCCCTCCTTTCTCAACTCTCTAAAAATAAATAAATAAAATCTTTAAAAGAGGTGAAAGGGACACAACCACATGTAGTGAGAGACCGGAATTAAATTACCATGTGGGAAGGTAGGAAACAACATGGTAAATGTGAATATGTGGAGGACATGGCATGCATCTCAGGTCTGATAATGGTGATGTCTTTTATGCAGAGATGTGTGTTGAAGTGTCAAGTGCCTGAAGGGTCAGGACATTCACAGCTTTCTTTCATTGGTCCATCAAAAATACCATGTCCATCCAAGGAGATGACTGTCTGAGGACCAGTCTTTGACAAGGTACTGGGCCTTTAGAGGTATTGCCATTATCCTCAACTTTTTATGAAAAATTGTAAACAAAGTTGAAAGAAGACTCAAAGAATACCTGCACACCTACCATCCAGAGCCAACAACTGTTAGCATCATGCCATATTTGCCTTATCTAGACTAGCTCTCCAGATGGTCATCTCTTCCTGTGACTGTGTAAATATTTTTTAAACAAATTGATGCAACCATTTTGCAAAGACAATAACCATAGGAAAACTTCACATTTTCACTGTAGGAATCACATCGAGAAAGACAGTAAAACATTTTGCACATTCCAACAACTCATAAATATGTGTCCATTTTTTCAAAGTCCTATCAGTGTTACCCAACAATCAGTTTTTATAACATAACCCCCACCTTTTGCTGTTGAGTAAGCATGCCCATTAGCAATTATTCCTTCAATGAAAGAAATGATCTGAGGAATATTTTCAGTTACCCTCAAGTACAGTGTGGGTGGGAGAACCTGAAAGAAAGGAAAAGCAAGATGACTGTTTGCATAGTTCAAAAATGTAAGTTAACTCCAGCTGGCTTTATTGTTGCAGCTTCTTTTCTTCATGGCAAGAAGAATCAACAACATCCTACTTTACCTTTAAGGCTGCCATATCTTGTTTAAAATCTTCTTCATAAAGACTGGCAAGAGAAGCAGGTGATATCTTCATCTGCAAAAAGATTAGGTGAGCCTATTAGCAAGTCTGGAGTATTCACAACAGAACCACACAGAGGCACAGCTGGCTCCCACGTGGAAGGGCTGGGCCATGGTGGCCTTGTCGTGGCTTGGTCTGAGTTTGGCATGCCTGCTCACAAAAAGAGCATTTAGTGGAATCTAATGAACTGAACTACAAGGAAAATGGGGAAAGACTAATAGATGGAGAGCAGGATGACAGCTACTGTGTGGGTGGGGAGGTTAGGGAGTAGAAGGATTGAGCATAAAGGAAAAAGGACTCATGGACGTGGACAACAGTGTGGTGATTATTGGGGGGAGGGGTAGAAGGGGACTAAATGGTAATGGAAAAAAATACAATAATGATTAAATTTAAAAATATGCCTGGAGGGCCCCCACCCCCCACACAAAGGGCGTTTAACTTTAGGTAACAAACTTATTCTAGTAGCTTAGTCAGTCAAAAAGATTTGTTGACCCTGTTTTCTGGTTAGAAAGAAAAAATAAACAATGTCATGGTTTCCATTATATAATTCAAAACTAAAACTAAAACATACAAAAAGCCTCTGTTTTAACCCTGGCCAGGTAGCTCAGTAGTTTAGAGCATCATCCCAATATGCCAAGGTTGCAGGTTCTATCCCTGGTCAGAGCACATATAGGAATCAAACAATGAATGCATCAATAAGTAGAACAACAAATCAATGTTTCTCTCTCTGTCTCTCTTCCACTCTCTCTCTAAAATCAATAAAATTTTAAGAATGGTTTCCCAAAACCTGTTTTTCTAGAACAGGGGAAAGCCAGATCAATCTATTGTACGTAATAACCAGAAACTTGAGTTCCTATTCTATACCTTACCCCTAAGGAGGCAAAAGTAAACAAGTCAAAAATACATTACAGAGGAAATCTCTAAGAAGTATCTGAAAGCCATACAGCACATGAATTGTGATGGGTTTTCAATCCCACAGGACCATGGCTGGGCTCCTGGGGATGGGCAATACCCTGCCATGAATGGACATCAAATACTGAACATAAGATATATGGGGTCACAGGCCTGCAGCCCCAGATCTAGAGTGGGCTGGCACACAAAACTAGGCTTACAAAAGAATTACCTCCTTTCCAGTGGAAAAACATTCCCTGGACAGAAGCAGGACATACGGTGAAGTTATGAAATTAAATTCAGCTCCCTAATTGTTGAGCCTGTGAAGTTACCCATGAGCCACTGAAACTCAACCAGCATCTGTAACATCTGCTTCATCCTCTTCCCTGCTCCTCCCCAACCTTAAGAAATAAAGCTCCAGGTTATGACAAAGAAATTTCAGCTCCAGAATATGAGAAACTTTCTTAAGTGAAACAACATCTTGAAACTACCATCTTCCCAGCCCAGGGCTCTAAAGAAGCAATCATCCTAGAAACTGTGACCAATGAACATTCACTGAAGAAAGAAATCTGGTGAACAAAGTGTGTTTTTGGCTGTGTGGTCTTGGGCAACACTAAACCTCTGTGCCTTAGGCTTTCTTTGCAACATGAAGATAATTCTAGCCAATAATCCTTAAATTGCTATGAGGATTCAGAGTGCAATGAGAAAGTCAATGCTGTGAATGGAAAAAAACTACATTAATATCACTACTGAAGAGACAAAACACCTAGCACACACACATAGTTGGTGACCAGTACATATTAGTCCTTTTCCTGTACTGCAGCTTTGTAGCGGAGCTGACCTCCTAAAAATGAAATCAGTTTACTTATACATATCCAGAGGACAAAAGACCAAACAAACATAAAAGCTAAAAATTCAGTGTTATTTCTCACTTTAGAAGCTTCAAATACTATGCAATTTTGGACCTAATGGTCAGCTTGTATTTAATTATCTGTGATTTCTGTTTTCTGCATAGGAAACTCACTCCCAGGGAATGTGAATGACATAAAGGGTGCCCAGGACTGGCCTCCCTTCCAGAAGGCAAGAGACCACTACCAGTTGTCTCAGGAGCAAGACCATGGTCATACATATATTTGCATCCTCTTCTTTTTAAAAAAAAAAAATTTCATTTTTTTTTTTTTTTAGAGACAGAGGGGAAAGGAGGAAGAAAGAGAGGGAGAGAAACACTGATTGGTAGCCTTTCACATGCCCCCAATTGGGGACCTGGCCCACAACCCAGGCATGTGCCCTAACTGGGAATCAAACCAGCAACCTTTCAGTCCTCAGGCCAGTGCTCAATCCACTGAGCCACACAAGCCAGGGCTGCATCCTCTTCTTGAAATAAGGCACCTTCCACATTTGGCCTACACCTGTCTTCCTTCTCTAACAACAATGATCCAGAACTGTCCACAGAGTACAATGAGCTACCATCTTACTTTCAAAGGCTGCCTGCATTCCATCCCAGACATTTCATGAACTAATCACCAGTCCTCTTCAATTACTCTCCCATCTTTTACTGAGACATGCACAACTACACACACATCACTCCCCACAGGGGAAAATCCATTTCTAAGCTATAGACCTAGATGTAAACCAACAGAAAATGTTTGCTAACTACTGCCAACTGCCTTCTGCGGAAGGTGTACCAATTTGAAGCTGACCTGCAATGCACACAGGTGTCTATTTCCTATACTCTAACCTGTATGGTGCTAGCAAACTTCCAGATTTTGTCGACATGATGGCTAAAAAGTGCTTCTCATTGTAATTTGATTGTAATTTGTACTTCTCTTACTTTGAGTGAGCTTGAACATCTCACATGTTTACAAACTATTTGTACTAAATGATTTGTAATTACCCATACTCCCCATGTTTCTATCGAGTTGTAGATTTTTTCTCACTAATTTGTAGAAAGTACTTTTATATGAAATAAAGTAATCTTTTATCTCTGAAGTGAATTTCAATTTTTTTCAGTTTTTAAACTTTATGGTTACCTTATGGCATGTAGAAAATTTTATTTTAATATTTAGCAATCTTTTATATTTCTCAACCTTTTCTCACAAATGGTTTCTTGGTTTAAAAATAAACATAGGAAACCCTTCTCCAATATGAGGCTATGAAAAGTGCCCCAGGGTTCTTTTAGTAATTTGTGGTTTCATTCCTTTTACATTAAATCTCTCATCTGCCTTGAATTTGGTTGTGAGGCATATATCCAACTTTAGTTTATTTTTTCCCCCAGATGGTTACCCAAATGTCAACACTTTTTACTGAATAATTCATCTGTTCCCAATTGATTTGAAATATCATCTTTAATATAAAACAAATTTCCATCTTTTATCTATTTCTGAACTTTCCTATATCTATCTATATAAGAACATCTAATTTCACAACCTTTACAGAGACAGAAAGCAGATTGGTGAAAGCTCAGGGACAGAGTGGCAGGGACAGCAGGAGAGAGGGATGGCAAGGGACAGCAGAAACTCTGGGGGGCGATGGATGGAGAGAGTCACCATCTCAGCACTGGTGAGGGGGTCATAGGTGTGCATGTGCAAGTGTTGTCATATTATATGCCTCATGTGCACTACATGCAATTGATCATGGGTCCGTTCTACCTCAATAAAGCTGCCCCCCGTAAAAGGAAAGAACATGTGAAAACAAAAAATTGTTTATAGCTTTTAAAATGTTTTAATATTTGGTAGGACTACTCCCTCTTCAATATTCTTCTTTTACAGGCTTTTCCTGGCTATTCTTGTGGTTTTTTGCTATCCCATCTGACCTTTAGAATCAATCTAACACACATGCACACACACACACTTTTTAAAGTGACTTATTAAGATTGCCTGAACAAGCAATACATGTGGCTTCTCTAGCTCACATGGCACAACCCTAGAGGACATGGTTCAGAAATGTTCATGGGTGACAACAAATTGGAAGAGGGATACCTTCTACTTTTAAATTAACTTTTAAGCAGCTGCTCTCCTTCACTTTCCAGAAAGCAAACGATAGGCACATGTAGGTGCTGAAATGGAGTCCTCATCCTTGTTAATTCAGATCATTGTCCAGCTCTCCCTTATCATCACACATCATTTCAAGCCAGCTCTCCCTGGCAGGAGACCTTGCTGGTCAGGCCCTCAGCTCTCAGACTGAGTGTCCAGCCCTCTTCCTGGAAAGAAGGGCAATGGAGGCCAGTGTTTTGAAGCACAAAAAGAATAACTTTGGCTTGAATCACTTTGACACATTTATTATGATTTTTCTTAACATAAAATGTGATTGTGCAAATACAACATGCCTTTTAATTCTTACCCCCAAAATCCTTTGGCGGTTTTTATCCCTGACAAACTATAAATCTGTGCAAAAAATTTAAGACAAGGGAATGATTAAGGAAAGTGTAATATTATAATTTAAAATATTTTAAAAGCAAATATTGTAGCAGATGGCATGAAGGATACTGCCATCATTAAAAAAGCTTGCATTAGATAATAAGACTAGCCCTTTTGCTAGATACTAAAAACCAAACAGGTGTTTTCATAGCTATGCATTTCAGATACATGGTTTACCATCTTAAAGATACTCTGGAGAACAACAACAACAACAACAAAACATTCGATGCCATATTAGCATTTTGCCATGTAATAAATGTGGAAATTTTCGGGTGTCAAAAATTAAGCACTCTATATTTAGAATCATTAAACCAATTTTACCAACTTTTCATATTCTGAGTATTATAAAAAAAAATTTAAAGTAACAACCAATGTCTTCTGGTGGTATCTGTGAAATTCTCTAAATAACTCCTCATTCTTGCTGCACTTACGGCTGCCCACTGCCCCTTCTTTCCTAAAACCTGCCCCTCCCTGGAATCCTGGCTTTTCACCACTCTGGGGACCACCCGTAGTCCTGCCTGCAACCTCCCCAGCACATCACCCCCATTCCTGCCTCTATCTCCCACCCACCCACGTTCTTTCTGACTGGGGCCCTTCCCAGAGCTTGACCAGTCTCCAGCTTCCCATCAGCTGTGCTCCCACAACTTTCAGGTTGCCATTTGCACCTCCAATCTTGAAGATTCTCAGCAGACTCCAATTCACCAAGGGCAAGGACACATCTGCGCTCTCTCAGGTTCCAGCGGAGTGTGATGACAGATGAAACACTGACCTGCTCGCCTTCCTTCTTAACAGACCCGCATTTCCAAATGCCACCTCTGCTTCGGTGTTACTTCCAACTGCTCATTCCCTCACTCCATCAGAGATCACTAATTTTTTCTTGTCATTTCCATCCCAAATCCAGCCAAGGAGGTCAACTTCAATCGCAAACCATCATCTCCTCCTGTGTGAAGGCTGATAATGCACCACCACTGGCAGGGTGCTGTGAGGTCAGCTATCGCAGACACAGAGCAGGCTCTCTTGCTTCCCATCACCACCTCCCCTTCCAGATCTGCCCTTCACTCACCCCTGTGGCCATGTAGTATGTCACAACCTCACCTCCAGGGCCTTAAGGCTGGACCAGGGCAGACACATGACCCAGGGACAACAAACACAGGTTGGGAATATGGACATGGGGCAGAGACAGAACTGAATGTTGATGAAGGCTTAAACCAAACTGTTATAGAGAACCAGGGACAGGATGATGAACCCAAAATGCTAGCATAGCCCAATCTTCACTTCTAGCTCTGTAATGTCTTCTTTCTGACACTAAACATGTGGTGTCTCTTCCACCACCAATCACTTCTCAAGTTCTCTGACTCTAGTGGTGTGTCCCACAATTTAATGCTCTTCTAAAACCAACTTATGGAGTTAGCACAGACCACACAAAGTAAAGGATCAGACCTACAAGACTGCCCCCACTTCAGACACCAGCTGCAAATGGTGGTCCCCAGGCCACTCGTATTTCTCCCCAATGACTGAAAATTTAGGGATTTAATAGTATGAGTCACACAACTCAGGAAAGCGCTCTACTTACTACAACCATTTATTATAAAGGACATAATTCAGGATAGCCAGATGGACATGATGCATATGGTGAGGTATGGGGAAGGGGTAAAGCTCTTATACTCTCTCAGGGCATGCCCCCCCACAACCCAGCACCTCCCTGTGTTCACCAGTCCTGAAGCTCCCAAGTGCTGTACTCTGGGGTTTTATGGAAACTTCATTACTTGGGAGAGTTGATTAAATCATTGGCCCCTGAAGATCAGCTCCACCTCAGGCCACTCTCCCCTCCCAGAATGTGGCAGTAGAAGAATGAGGGTGGGAGTGAAAGTTCCCAGCTCTACTCATGGCTTGGGCTCTCTGGGACCAGTCCCAACCCTGAAACAATCCAGGGGCCTCAGTCATCTCATTAACATACAGAAGACATTCCATTACTCCAGAAATTCCATGGTATTAGGAACTCTGTGCCAGGAACCATGGACAAAGACCAAATATATATTTTTGTTATACCATAGCCCTGAGCTCACTGAACTTATGATTTCTATATCCAGGTTGGTTTGGATTTCTTTAGGTATCTCACCCTTGTTCTCCTCACAAAGCCTGCTCTTTAAGACATGCTCCCTCTCTGTGCATGGCTCCCACTGACCTCGCCCAGTGGCCCCATCTCTAGTCATGTCCTCCCCACCCCCAGAGTGAGTCCTTTCCACTGGACCAAACATATCCTGTGCTAGAATATCCCTAGTGCCCTGAGAAGGACACCCAAGTCCTCAATACACCATCCAAGCCCAGGATGCCCCACTAGCTCTCTAGCATTACTGCAGGCCCTCCAAGTGTCCCCAAAACACCAGATTGAGTGGTTTCCAGACAGAACATACTCCTTCATGCCCCTGCTCCGCCTGTCTTCATACCCTTCCTTCTGCCTAGAATGTCCTTACCATTCTTGCTCTTCATGTGTCAATCCCTTCCTAATATTAAAATCCTGTGTGGGCTAACCTCCTCAAGTAAGTCATTTCTGAATTCCAGGATAACTGGGTGATTTTCTTTGAATCCCTATACCAGAACTTATAAAATAAACTATGTCACACACAGAGCATCTGTCTGTAGGTCCGTCTGCCTCACTGATACAAGCTTCAAAAGACCACAGACTACCTTCCTTTGTATAATGCCAGGTACAGGTCTGACCGCGGCTGTCCAATGCATGGTCAGGACCAGTTCTGGAAATGGAAATTGAGTCTACTGCAAGAAACACGCTACAATGACTAAACTATCCAAACAAAATAGAAATGGGGAACCCTACCTCTCTAAAAAGATCCAGTCTTAAGGAGAGTGACACAACTTACAAACACACTGCTCATCTTTTAACCTGGTGGCTCCACTTGGAAAAAGTATTTACAAAAACAAAAAAAGATATTCATCACAGCACCATTTTTAACAGCTAGAAAACAACACAAATAGTCAATGAAGGGGGATGTAGGAAAATTGCTAAATAGCCACCCACAGTGGAAGGCTATCTAGTTAGTGAAAAGGCAATCAGAGACTTGCGGCCAAGATGGAGGCTTAGACAGACACGCTCGGTCTCCCTCTACAACTAGAGAGGAATACAACTACTTCAAAACAAAAGATAACTAGAAATTCCAGAAAATAAAACTACACGGAAGCCCAACGTATGAAGTTATAAACCAGCGGCGCCCTTTGGGCAGGTAGGAAGAGTGAAAGTGGGTGGTGCTGTTTGCGGTCGCACCAGGGACAGCGGCAGGGAGAGCAATCCCAGCGGCAGGGAGAGCAATCCCAGCGGCAGGGAGGACAATCCCGGCTGCAGTCAAACCCCGGCGGCTCGCGACCCCAACGCTGGGGAAAGCAGCCACCACATCGCCTTGAACAGTGAGGCCCAGAGGGCGGGAGGACGGATCCCGGTCTCCTAGCAGAATAACTGCGGGAATCCATCTTGGACCCCCGCCCCCACACAAAGCGCCATAGCGCTGCGAAAAAGGTTGCTGGACCACCGTCGGTTGCTGGGTTGTGACGACAAAGGGCCACAGCGCAGCGAAAAAGGTTGCGGATCGCCGCCGGTCGCTGGGTCGTGACGAGTACACAGGCACTGCCCCCTATAGCCGGCCCAAGAAAACAAAACGCATCTGTCAAAATGAGGCAGACAACTATAGAAATCCCGGTGGCGCAGCTCACCGGGCAACAGATGAAGTATCTGACAGATGAACAAATAAGAAACCTGTCAGAGGCTCAGTTCAGGGCCATTGTTATCAGGTGGCTTACAGAATTAACAAAAGATCTGGAAAAAGATGAGAAAGAATCGAAAAACACTCATACTGAAAGGAACAAAACCACATACGAGACAGATGGTGAGGAAATAAAATCCAGAGTTCAAATCAACAAACCAGAACACAGAGAAGGAACAAACAGTCAACCAGTGCAGAGAGAAAAAACGGGAAGCAAGAAAAATGATGAGAAGATCAGAAACCTCTGGGACAGCTATAAAAGGCCCAACATAAGAATCATTGGTTTGCCAGAAGGCGAAGAAGATGAACTAGAAATTGAAAAATTAAGTGAAAATATAATAAAGCAGAACTTCCCAAACTTGGGGAAGGAAATAGACTTACAGGTTCAGGAAGCACAGAGAATTCCAAAAAAACTGGACCCAGGGAGAACCACTCCAAGACACATTATAATCAAAATGTCAAAAGTTAAAGAGAGAATCTTAAAAGCAGCAAGAGAGAAGAAAAGAATCATGTACTAAGGGTCCCAATTAGACTATCAGCTGATTTCTCAAGGGAGACCCTGCAGGCAAGAAGGGACTGGCAAGAAATATTCAAAGTAATGAAAAGCAAAAACCTACAACCACAAATACTCTATCCAGCGAAATTGTCATTCAGAATAGAAGGGCAGAGAAAGTGTTTCCAGGACAAAACAAAACTGAAAGAGTTCATTAGATCCAAACCACTGTTATATGAGATGGTAAAGGGACTGGTTTAGAAAAAGGAGGATCAAAACTATGAACACTAAAATGAAAACTGCATCACAAGAAACAACAACAGAAGCTAGGGAATTGAAACAAAGGCAAACTAAACAGGCAACGAGAGTGGAAAAAGAACTATAGGTATGGGGAGCATATTGGGGGGAGGTCAGCAGGGAGGGGGAAGGGCGAGAGGGAGGGAGATGATATAGGAATTAAGGATCATGGTAGGAGGGAATGGAATAGACAGAGAGAGGTTGAGAAGAACTATATGTACAACTAATGGACATGGTCTAAAAGGGGGGGGACAACTGGAGGGAGTGGGGCCACCGGGTGGAGGGGAGAAGAGTGAAGGGAAATTGGGACAAATGTAACATTATAATCAATAAAACACATTAAAAAAACAAAAAAAAAAAGAAAAGGCAATCAGTAGAAAGTAGGAAAACGTGGTTTCTACAAAATAAACCTGAGAGAAAATAGCAGAATATGAAAGTAAGCTAACAGCCCAAAAACAAAGATGGTAAATTATAATATGTCCATGCAATGGAATGTTATAAGACTATTTTAAAATGCTCAAGAATATTTAAAAACATGAACAAACTCTCAAAGTACAGTAAGTATAAAAGACAAACTGTAAAACAATCCAAAGCACAAACCAGTTTTCTAAAAAAAAATACTGTATACATGTACACACATTTTGTAAAATTACAGTAATATAAAAAATTCAGTGTTGTTTTTTTCTGTAAATTAGATAATTTGACAATTATTTATAGCTCTTTAAAGATAACTGTTAAAATTACTAAAATTACTAATTATAAAAAGCAGAAGAGGCGAAACTTTGAAAGTAGACTTTTAAAAGTATAACTATTCATATAACTATTAATTTAATCCTTCATTAGAATTCCCCCCCAAAAAACTTACTTTAAATGTCACATGGGATATAAGAGAAGTGCCCTGTTCGCTTAACAAATGAGAAAATTAAACCTCATATGAGTTAAATCTCCCTAGCCCAAAAGTGGCCTTTTGACTTCCCTCTGTAAAGAGGGAGTAAGGTATTTACCTCAGAAGCTGAGGGGCCAGGGAAGAAATTACAGATTCAATTCAGGAGGCCCCCACAGAATGAGGTGATTCATGAAAAGATTCAGGGACCAAAATCAAATAGACCTGAACTTCCTTTACTAGGACAAAAGATCCCTCTGATTACCTATCAGAGGATAGTCATTGGGACATGAGTGGACAGTAAGATGGGAAAAGTACTTGTGAAACACAGATAAGAAAAACTGTCACATAGAAGTCAGAACGCTCATCGATCAAGTTATCAATCAATATAATCTTCAATACTTACTTCATTGGCCCTTTTAATTATCTTATCATCCACATCTGTAATTCCCATCACCATGATGATGTTGCATCCAAAAACCCTGGTCAGGACCCTTCGAATTATATCAAATCTAACATATGAACTGAAAGAAAAAAAAAAAAAGAATGTTTTTAATACACTGAGTCATCATGATGATACTTAAAAATGAGTGAATTACATTTTAACATGCTGCTGCCTAACTTCAAATATGTGATATAATCGATAGTTCAAGTGCAACTAGAAAAAAAAAGACTTTATTGACTGGTCCACACTGGTTCTCACAAGAAATCAACACAGGTACTGCCTCAATTTCAGGATACATTTAGCATTTTTAATTTTAGAGCTGTTGTTCAAGTGAGTTACATCTATTTAATTGTATAAAACTTTACTCATAATACAATCTCACTGGGTAGTTAAAATACCAAGAGCATTTACCATTCTTCATGTTCTCCAATAACTATAATATCCCAATGTGACAAAAGAGAAGTAAATAACAAATCAAAACAAATACAATCCTATTAAAACTGTATAAGATTATTAAGAAATGTGCACACTATTATGGAATATTAAAATACCAGCTTATTGGTAGAGTATTATACACTGGGGAAACTCAAACTTGTAAAACTGAACTCTCAAAATCCATTAAGATCCATTCGAAATCTCAAGAATCTGGTTTCCCATAAAAGCAATACAATAGTCCCTCTCTATATCACGGTTCATTTATCGTTGCCTCATTGTGTCGCGGAATTAAAAAAAATATTATATTTAATTATTTATCACGGATTTTTCGCTATATCGCGGGATTTTGCGGTACTGTATACGTATGTTGTTAAAGTTACATAGGTTTAAGAGTGTAGAATAAATGTAAGGTTCCTACTTCACGAGGGGGTCTAGAACGTAATACCCGTGGTAAGTGAGGGAATACTGTATTAAAATTTAAGGTCAGCTAATCTCATGATCATCTCTGTTGTTCATGTGGCCCCTCTAAATCTCAGTTCATAAAATCACTTCCCTTGAAAACGAGCCTCATAATTGTATCCCTTAAACCTCCTACAGTCACTTATCCCAAACACAGCTGAGGCCAAAGCCCTCCATTCTAGTGACAAAACTATCTCCAAAACTCCTGCCAAGATATTTAACCTTTTGAAGTCTCAGGTTGCTTATTTATAGTGTAGATTGGGCAAAATTTGACTACCCCATAGGGTTGTTATACATAATCTTAGTGCAGCACAAATCCCAACAAGCATTTATTATTTCATTCATTTAGAGTGAGAAAAGACTACAAGATGTGAGATTTAAGAGAAAAAGTTAACAGGTACCTAAAACAGTGATTTTCAACTGGTATGCCTCAGAATTTTTAAAACATGCAATGCCTGACTGTTTAGTCAGGGGCACTGACCTCTTTTCCCTTAGACTGTCAAATAAAAAAATTACAACAGCCAACACAACAATAGTGAATGAATCGAATTTATACCTATTTTTTTGTCATATTGGCAAAATATTTGTCATATTTTTTTGGTGTGCTGCAGGATTTTAGTATTTAGTTTATGTGTGGCATGAGATGAAAAAAGTTGAAACTAGCTGACATAAAACAGTGAAAACTGAAGTGAAGTCACATGTTTGGCCCAGAGGAGCTCAAGGGCTACTACAGGTGGGCTTGCCCCCAAGGGCCACTCCACAGGAACCACATGAGGCTGCACAGAAGAGGGGGTGGAGAATGTGAACTCAGCTCATCTGTCTGGTTCAATTCCCCTCTGTGGGATCTGAGGCTGGTTGCATTAGCCCTCTGCAGCGCAGTATCCCCATCTGTAATTTGGAGGTAATAGCACTGCCACGAAGAACAGACATACAGACCAACAGAACTGAGAGCTCAGAAATAAACCTGCATATATATGAGCAAATAATTTTGGACAAAGAAGCCAAAACATACAATGCAAAAAGAAAGCTTCTTCAATAAATGATGCTGGGACAATTGGAAAGCCACATGCAGAAGAATAAAACTTGACTGCTATTTGTCACCATACACAAAAATTAAAATGAATCAAAGGCGTAAATATAAGTTCTGAAATAATAAAATACACAGAAGGAAATATTGATACCAAACTTATGGGCCTTGGACTTAGAGAGAATTTTATAAATTTAAACTCAAAGGCAAGGGAAATAAAAGCAAAAATAAATGAATGGAAGTACATATATCAAACTAAAAAGCTTCCAGGGGCACTCTCGCAAGGTGGAGGCGTAGGCAGACACACCGTGTCTCCCTTCACAACTAGAAGGAATATATCTACATCAAAACTACAAAAACAACCAGTAGCTCCAGAAAATTGAACTGAAGGGAAGTCCAAGAAATAAAGAAGAATAGTCACCCACACAGGTAGAAGGGGTGGAGCCAGGGTGGAGAAAACATGGTATGGCGGCAGTGCAGTGGCTGAGGCTGGCCAGTGGAAAGCACAATCATCCATTATAAAAGTCAGGAGGGACACCTGGGGAACAATCCCAGCTGCAGATGAGACCAAGCAGCTCACGATTCCAGCACCAGGGGAAAATAAAGTCACATTGCTTCTACCGGTGAAAACCAGTGGGGGTTGGGGCAGCGGAGGAAACTGCTTATCTCTCAGCAGAGTCTACTTGTTTAGATTCAGGAAGTGGAAAAAATGCCTGGAAAAGGTGCAAGTGCTGAGCAAGTTGCATTGTTCCCTCTCAGACCCCTCCCCCACTGCAGTGCTACAACGTGGTGCAACAGGTTGCCCTGCACTGACAAATACCTAAGGCTCTGCCCCTTACAATACAACAGGTGCAACAGCTCTACCTAAGACACAGAGGCAAACACAGAAGGCTGTTGAGTTGAGGAGACAGAGAAGTAAGGCCCAAAAGAGGGAGCAGATCAAGGTTCCAGCAGGAGAACTGAGCAATGAGAAGATAGCAAACCTAATAGATGAAGAGTTCAAAACACTGGTGATAAAGATGCTCACAGACTTGAAAGACAAGATTAAGTATGACAAATACATAATGGAAGAAATGAAGGCTATGCTAAGTGAAACAAAGGAAAATCCACAAGAAACCAGTGTGAAGGGAAAGAAAACAGGGTTCAAATTAATGATCTGGAAGATAAGGAAGAAATAAACAGTCAACCGGTACAGAAGGAGGAAACAAGAATTGAAAAAAACGAGGAGAGGCTTAGGAACCTCTGGGACAACTTTAAATATATCAACATCCAAATCATAAGGGTGCCAGAAGGAGAAGAGAAAGAGCAAGAAATTGAAAACTTATGTGAAAAAATAATGAAGGAAAACCCCCCAAATTTGGTGAAGGAAATAGACATACAAGTCCAGAAAGCACAGAGTCCCAAACAAGCTAGACCAAAGAGGACCACACCAAGACACATCATAATTAAAATGCCAAAGGTTAAAAAGAAAAGCAGCAAGAAAAAAGCAGAGACTTATCTACAAAGGGGTGCCTATGAGACTGTCAGCTGATATCTCAAAAGAAACTTTGCAGGTGAGAAGGGACTGGCAAGAAGTATTTAAAGTGATGAAAAGCAAGGACCTACAACTAAGATTACTCTATCCAGCAAAGCTATCATTTAGAATGGAAGGGCAGATAAAGTGCTTCCCAGACAAGGTAAAGCTAAAGGAGTTCATCATCACCAAGCCATTATTATATGAAATGTTAAAGAGACTTACTTGAGAAAAAGAAGATAAAAATTATGAACATAAAAATGACAACAAACTCATAACTATGAACAACTGAATATAAAAAATAAAAACAAAAACAAACTAAGCAAACAACCAGAACAGGAACAGAATCATAGGTATGGGGATCATGTGGAGGGTTATCAGCTGGGAGGGGGAAGGGGAAGAAATGGGGAAATGGTGTAGGGATTAAGAAGAGTAATTGGTAGGTACAAATTAGACAGGGGAATGTTAAGAACAGTACAGGAAAGGATGATGTCAAAGAACTTATATGCACGACCCATGGACATGAACTAAGGGGGTGTGATTGCTAGAGGGTAAGGGGGTACTAGGCGGAGGGGAGCAAAGAGAAAAGAAATTGGGACAAATGTAACAATATAATCAATAAAATGTACTTAAAAAATTAAATTAAATTAAAAAAGCTTCTGGACAGCAAATAAAACCATTATCAAAACAAAAAGGCAACCAACCGAATGGGAGATATTTGCAAACAACACCTCTGATAAGGAGTTAATATCCAAAATGTATGAAGAACTTACACAACTCAGCGACAAAAAACAAACAATCCATTAAAAAATGGGCAGAGAACCTGAGCAGACACTTCTCCCAAGAAGACATATAAATGACCAACAGGTATATGAAAACATGCTCAATTTCACTAGCTATTACAGAAGTACAAATCAAAACCACAATGAGAAACCATATCACATCTGTTAGAGTAACTATTATCAACAAGACAAGTAATAATAAGTGTTGGAGAAGTTGTGGAGAAAAAGGAACCCTCATATACACTGCTAGCAGGAATGTAAATTGGTGCAGCCACTTTGGAAAACAGTATGGAAGTTCTTCAAAATTTAAAAATAGAGTTCCTATATGATCCAGCAATCCCTCTTCTGGATATCTATATAAAATATCTGAAAACATTTATTCATAAAGATATATGTATCCCTTTGTTCATTGCAGTATTATTCATGGTGACCAAAACATGGAAATAACTAAGAATTGAAGTGTCCTTTGATAGGTAATTTAGTAAAGAAGATGTGGTATGTACATATATGCAATGGAATACTACTACTCAGCCATCAGAAAAGATGAAATACTGCCATTTGTGACAACATGGATGCATCTTGAAAATACCATGCTAAGCGAAATAAGTCAGATGGAAAGTGAAGAACCAAATGATTTCACTTATATGTGGGATATAAAACTGAAAGTAACAAATGAACAAACAAAACAAACAAACAAAAACTCACAGAGACAGACAACAACAGTGTGGTTACCAGAGGGGAAGGCTGTGTTGGGTGGGGAGGCTTGTAGAAAAGGGTAAAGGGGATCAAATACATGGTGACAGAAGAAGGCTTGTCTTTGGGTGAATACACAATGAATACAGAATATTATAGAACCTGAAACCTGTGTAATTTTATTAACTAATGTCACCTCAATAAATTTAATAAAATTAAAAGTAAAAATAATAGCACTGCCACCTGGTGTTATTAGAATTACATTGGCTGGTGTTTGTTTGTAAAGCATTTTGAACAGTGCCTGGGATGTAGCAAGGGCTATATGCGCCTGTTAAGTATAGATTTTTTTTTTTTTAAATTTAAAAAGAGGCTGGTGTGGCTACCTGGGGAGGAAAGTGGAATGACATGAACCTGGAGAGTAAGTAGGAACAGAGCTGTAGAAGCACAGAGAAGTCCTTAGGATTCTGAACATCATCTTGGTAACAGTGGAGCCATTCCTGACCACCCCTGCCCTCAACATCTCCCAACTTCTTCAGAAATCTTGTAGTATTTAGGTTTTCACCTGAAGGGGTGTCCTGAATTGAATGACTCTTCTTGATGGATGAGTTCTATCTCACCAGCAAAGCTTCTATAATGGTTATCCTCAAGTCGGGGGACAGGCAAAGGAGAGATGAAGGGAGACATAGAGGAGGCTGGGTGTTGGTCATGTTCTGTTTCTCCATCTAAGAGCTGTGAACATTCATTCAGCTGTACATTTAAGATTTTAACTCTTTTCTGAATTTGTAAGGGCAAATACAAATTATAACTTAGAGGCTTGACTGCTAGTTGAAAGTAAGAGAAGAGACTTTCCCCCATTACCCCTTCCTTTCAGAATTTTTTCCTCAGTCCTTTTAAAAATGTATGTATGTAAACCTTTCTAATGACTAAATAAGTCTCTGTCAGTCTCACAACTCAGGAAAGTTTAAAGGACCTGGAAGCCATCACTTTAAAATGAAGCAATAAAAAAACAAATAAATAAATAATGCTCTAATGGGCCTAACTTGTCACTGGACTCCATACTGTAAACCCTGCCTAAACTAGTGAGTGGTATCCACTTAGCTCTATAGACGAGCATGATTTCTTTCTGCCCTTGCAATCATTTTAGTGAGTTGCCTATATGTGGATCCCATTCTGGTTTAATACTTACTCAATAATAAAATTGTTTTCTTTCTCTTTTGCCTTTGAGGAGAGGTTTTTTCCTGGTTGGGAGATTACTGTTTTTAATATTTCCCCAATATATTTTATACTTCAATAGAGGTAAAATATGCTTTTTACAATTAATAGTAAGTTAGCCCAAAGTGATGAAAAATATGACTCCTAGACCACTTACTTTGTTATAATAAAACACAGAAAAGTTCAGATTTTACTGAGTGATGTATAATTTTTTAGAAAAGTGTACTGAATAAATATAACTTTTTACTTTTAGTCTAGATCTGAACAATAACAAGTTTAAGTGGTGTACAAGAAAACATACAAAATATTAGGGGAAGTAGCAGTTTTGACAAATGAGAGAGCAAGCACAGAGGTCATATATACACCAGGACCACCACAGCTCCAAGACTTCCTTAATGTGTGACCCCTGGAAGGTTCCTTATTCTCAATAATTGTTGATCTCTCACCACACAGCACACTTAAGGTCCTATGTTAAGAGGCAATCTCATAAAATTGTGAAGATTCAAAAAGATGGAGACTCTTCAAGGACTTCTGGTCAAGATGGTGGCATAAACACAGCTTGCTCCTTGCACAACCACATCAAAATTACAACTAAACAATAGAACAAACATCACTCAGAACTGTCAGAAACCGAGTTGAATGGAAGTCTGGCAACTATGGAATTAAAAAAATCATGTCCATCCAGACTGGTGAGGGGGTAGAGATGCAGACCAGGCTGGTACCCCATCCACGTGTGGTGAATAAAAATTAGGGAGGGATATCTCAGGAGCGAGGAGTCCAAGCCCAACACCAGGCTCCACAGCCCAGGGTTCCAGTGCTAGGAAGAGAAGTCCCCATAACTTCTGGCTGCAAAAACCAGTGGGGACTGTCAGTGGAAGAAACTTCTGGAGTCCCAAGCAATTCCTCTTAAAGAACCCGCACATGGACTACTCAGACTCGATCCCCCTGAGCTCTAACACCAGGGTAGCAGCTTGAGAGGCACCAATGGCACAGAGGGATGAACTAAGTGTCTGGCATCAAGGCAAGAGCTGAGGGACAGCTATCTTCCAGACAGAAAGGCAGACAGAGGCCACTGTCCCTCTTCTGAACCCGCCCCTCATAGAGCCACAGAGCAGGCAGGTAGGTGACACATCTGAGACTCCATCTACCTGGTTCACACTGTTTGTCCCACTCTGGTGACCCCCTGGAGCTCCATTCCACACAACTTACTAGCCCATCCAAGCAGTTAACAGTGGCTTTTCTATATGAATGGCTGGTCTTGGCTCATGCTTCACAACTTCCTAAATCCTCTCAAACAAGCAACAGCCAGCCCTGGCTGCGGTGGCTCAGTGGATTGAGCATCGGCCTGCGAACCAAGTATCGCTGGTTCAATTCCCAGTCAGGGCATATGACTAGGTTGCACGCCAGGTCCCCAGGCGGGGGCACGAGTGACAGGCAACCACACAGTGATGTTTCTCTCCCTCTCTTTCTCCTTTACCCTCTCTCTAAAATAAATAAACAAATAAATTAAAAAAAAAAAAAAAAAAGCAAGAGCCTACCTCAGTGAGCCCTCACCCCCTGCACCTCTTGCTAAGTGGCTCCAGGGTCAGCACTAACAGCAGCCAGCCCATATTCACAGCTTGGCTTTGACTGGGAACCCCCATACCCAGCACAAGTAGCAGACATCTCAGACTGCTTTATTGCTCATGCAGGGTGGCCATGGGCAGAACACAGGTTGGGACTGACCTTGGCCTGTAACACCCAGGAAACTGCAAGGGCAGCATACCCAGTGGATAGGTACAGACCACATAGGAGCACTACCACTCTGATCCTTCACAGCCGATCCTCCATGGAGGTTAGTGGTCAGTGATCACAGCCATCCTTGCAGCTGACAGGAATGGGTAAATTGACCTACCAACAGCAATCAAGGCTCAACTACAAGAGGAGGGTGAACTCAGCCCACATAAAGGGCATACCTTGAGTATCCAGCCTGGGTCAGAGGGGAGACTGTGCCAGTGGACCCTACAGGACACCTACTACATTAGGTCACACTACCAAGACAGGGAGTCATAGCAGCTCTACCTAATACATAGAAACAAATACAGGGAGGCTGCCAAAATGAAGAGACAAAGAAACACGGCCCAAATGAAAGAACAGATCAAAACTCCAGAAAAATAACTAAACAAAATGGAGATAAGCAATCTATTAGATGCAGAATTCAAAACACTAATTATAAGGATGCTCAAGGAACTTAGTGAGGACCTCAACAGCATAATAAAGATCCAGTCAGAAATGAAGGATAACACTAACTGAAATAAAGAACAAATT
The DNA here is from genome assembly GCF_987537825.1 of Furipterus horrens. Taxonomy (NCBI): domain Eukaryota; kingdom Metazoa; phylum Chordata; class Mammalia; order Chiroptera; family Furipteridae; genus Furipterus; species Furipterus horrens. Next base: position 69,709,133 of record NW_028327182.1, read on the forward strand.
ACAGGGAAAGAACAGTAGAGTGGATAAAGCTGAGAATCATGTCAATGATATGGAACACAAGGAAGCAAAAAACAATCAGAACAACAACAACAAAAAAGAACCCCCCAAAAAAGAGAATAGCAAAAGCAGCCTCCGGGACAACTTCAAGAGGTCCAACATCTACATCATAGGGGTGCCAGATAAAGAGAGAGGGCAAGAAATTGGAAATCTATTTGATAAAATAGTGAAAGAAAACTTCCTTAATTTGGTGAAGGAAATAGACATGCAAGTCCAGGGAGCACAGAGAGTCCCAAACAAGATGGATGCAAAGAGGCCCACTCCAAAACACATCATAATTAAAATGCCAAAGGTTAAAGATAAAGAGAGAATCTGAAAAGCAGCAAGAGAAAAGCAGTTGGTTACATACAGTCCTATGGGAATAAGACTCAGCTGATTTCTCACTAAAGGAACTGTGCAGGCTAAAAGGTATAGCCAAAAAATATTCCAAGTCATGAAAAGCAGGGACCTATAGCCATGATTGCTCTACCCAGCAAAGCTATCATTTAGCATTGAAGGGCAGATAAAGTGCTTCCCAGACAAGAAAAAACTAAAAGGCTTCATCATCATCAACATTATATGAAATGTTAAAGGGACTTGTTTAAGAAAAAGAAGATTAAAACTATGGACAATAAAATGGCAACAAATACATATCTATCAACAATTGAATCTAAAAAACAAACTAAGCAAACAAGAAGAACAGAGAGAGAATCATGGATACGGAGAGCGTTTTGTTGGTTGCCAGATTGGGGGGGGGGTTTAGGGGAATGGGTGAAGAGGTGAGGGGATTAAGAAGTACAAATAGGTAGTTACAGAATAGCTATGGGGATGTAAAGCACAGTATAGGAAATGGAGTAGCCGAAGAACCTACACAAGTGACCCATGGACATGAACAATGGTGTGGGGATTGCCTGAGGGAGTGGGGGGTGCTGGGTGGAGGGGGGCAAAGGGGGAAATATTGGGACAACTGACCAACTGATTCCAGGGCCCCTAGAAAGGCCTGATCTCACTAAACACATCAAGAAACATCTAATTCCAAAATAGGTCATTTTCACTGTCCTCCTTGCCTCACTTGTGAAATTGGTATAAGTGTCCATAACTGCTACAAGAACCAAATAAGACTGTAACATGCATGATTCCCAGACTACCTGGAACATAGTAAGTATTCATTATTCTTAAGTAGCCACTTGAGGGAGGTAAAAATTCAAATTCAGGACACTCACCAAGCATGGCCAAGGTGTGCATGATCATAGACAGTTGGTCCACAGCTATACCTAGGAACAAAGTTAAAATTCATCATGTGAAACATATTTGCAAGAAACACACTTTCTCAGGTAGGATTATCATATACCATGTCTTTTTTTTTTTTATTTTAAGTAACCATTTCTGGGGAATGTACAGCCAGGAATCTACTACTTGACTTGCTAAATCCACACAAAAACCCTGTTAATTCACTATGATAACCAGTGTCTTCAGTGGTGCTTACCATGTATTTTATTACTAAATGATATCTAAGAACTCAACCCCACGTTTCACACAAAACGCACAGTTCACAATCCTTCCCGCCCTACATTCCCAAGCACAACCCCCGGGAGCTACCAAGAGGCGGCGTCCGCGCTGCCCACGATTAAGGGGTCCTTCCTCCGTGTGAGGCTGTTGTACACCTTGACGCCGGTATCATGGCCTGCAGGCTGTAGCCAGCCCTGCCCGCGCGCCCCGGACACCGCTCGCCCTGGCCCCGGTCCCGACCCCGGCTCCGGACCCAAGCCCAGTGGGGCCGGGTGTAGCGGAGAGCCCAGACGAGCCGCGAACACCCGCAGCATGACAGGCCCACGAGCCTCCAGGAACTAGTTGACTCAAGGCAGCTTGGGAAGCTCGCCACGCCCACTTCAAGAGGTCCCGGCCCGGCCCCACCTACCCTGGAAGAAAACGCCTAGCAGGGCCCCGCCCACTCCGGAAGACGACCAGCACAGCCCCCGCCCACCCCGAAACATACCGGGCCAGGCCCGATCCACCCCGAAAGAAGACGGACAGGGCCAAGGCAACCCCGGAATTAGGACTTGCTCCGCTCCCGCCCACCCCGAAGAAGGACTCGGCACAGCCGCGCCCATCCCGGAAGAGGACTTGTTGTTCCACGCCCACCCCGGAACAGCAGTAGGAAAGCTGCGGCTCCGCCTCCGTCAGGTCTGTTGGCGTTCTTTGGAGAGCTGTGGGACGGGATAGTCGGAGTCCAAGTTGGGGACTGGGAGGCCGACAGGGGACGGAGTCGGAACTTAAGGTGGCAGGAAAAGGTACTCCCTCCAGCCCGAAGGAGGGCCACCTTTCCTCATCAGCGCAGGTAGTCCACATTCTGACACGGTATGAATCCCCGCCGAGGCATGGGAGGTCTCTGCGAGACAGAGTGTACGGTGCGGGCACCTGCCGCAGACTTCTCGCGTACTCGCGAAGCCAGTTTGCACCCCAACACGTACACACATTTGCACCTCAATAGACGCACCCACCCAGAGTATGTTTGCATCCCAACACACCCTTTTCCTCAGTCTGCAGAGGAAAGACCAAAGCTGGGAAAGCACCCGTTCATCAAGTACACGTGGTAGGAAATGTCTGCTTGGGATTCATTTTAAGGTTATAAACATTATGAATTCCGGTTTTGTAACGAGCAGGGGCTCTCCCCAAAGTTTTCACCGCCCATGGTTTTGGGGGTGGGGGAAGGAAATAATAACACCTTTTAAGGGACTTTGCCTGTCTATGGCAGGCGGCAGCTAAGGCTGGTAAAGGGGCGGATGGTTTAAGATACTTTGCATATCAATGACAACGAGATAGCCAGGCTTTTAGGGAGCCATGAGGAACGCCCTGCTGTCTGAAAGGATGAAGAAGGGTCCCCTGCCTGTCCGCTGTGAGGTCTCATGTGAAAGAAGGTGCCATGCGGTTTTGAATTAAGAGCTGGAATAAGGAAGAGGAGACCCACTGGGAAACCTGCCTGGAGAACATGGAGGCACGGTAATGAGGCTGAATTGCGGGGACCTGCCTAACCAAGCACGGGTTAGTGGGAGATGCCTGAAATGCTGAACTGTGACCAGGAATGCTGAGCCTTGGACTTCTGCTTTTCTGAAAGAAGGTAGCTCAGACTGGTGATACAGTATTCTGAAACTGGCCTGGTTTGGCAGGGGAGGCAGGACTATGTGTTGTGGGTTTTTCTTTAAAGGGAGTGGGACTTAACGGCAGAAAACCGCCATTATTCTGAACCTGTAAAACTTAAATATACCCTTTCCTTTTCCACCAAACTTTTGTATTGGGAGTCGCGCTTCTTGGCGGTGGGCAATCGGACCCCACAGCTGTTCCAGAACAGCATAGGCTGGGGTTCTGTAACAGTTTCAGAGGGACTTTAAAGGCGGGTTCACGTGAAGTTAGTTTAAAATTATCTCGACAAACGTGCCCTAATATCTTGCAACACAGTGTTTCAAAAAACAAAACAAATCTTTGCTTTTGCCATCCTCAAAAGAACACAGAGGTTCTTATGTTCTTTTTTGGATTTGTTTTGTTAGTTCTTTGAAAGGCAAATGATTGAGTAGAGACAAACTAGTTATGTTCCTAGAGCACTTAAAAAAATTTTTTTTGAGATCCCTGGAGTCCAGCTCTGTAATTCTGTTTCAAGCTGAACTGTAGCCTAATATAAACTATGTTCTATGAACAACACTAAAATGTTAGACCCTGTTGAGAATTAGGAGACCTTAACATCAAACTTAGCAGTGCTCCTTGACTATTCAAAGTTCTTCACTGCCTGCATACTTATCTTGATGTTATTTTGTAATTGTCTCTTGTTTCTGGTAGAATGTGCATATTTTTTTTCCCTGAGTACTTTAGATTGTAAATTCTTTTGAATCTCGCACTGTACCCAGCACTAAATTCAGAACAGTTGTTGAATTAATCTCTGATGAAATCCACCTGTTGTGCAAATGGGAGGAAATTTGTGTGATAAAATGTGATAGAGGAAGCTCTAATCCAATTATTAGATGTTCCAGTGAAATAAGAAAATGAACAAAAGGCTTGATTGCAATCTGTGAGAACACACAGAATTCAAGGAAAAAGCTGTAAGTTTTGAAGACAGATTTAATAACATTATAGACCAAATCCTGCACATAAATCTGGATAGGTGCAGTGTTTAAATTGGCTATACAAATCATGACGTTTATGTTCATAGTATCTGCTGTCTTCAGAAAACTGGTCATGTAGTGTGTTCAGTCCTTGAGATGCAGAAATCTACCTTTTCTTAAGTCGTGGGAATCATCAAAACAATGATAAACATAACTCATTATTTAATGATTGTTAAAAATACGATTCCTTCTGCAGGTTGAATATTAAGGTAAATAGAGTAAAATTGACCAAGATTATATACCAGAAAGAGAATCTTTGAAGTGACCCCTCTCTAATCTAGGTCAGAAAAAGGAAGTTATTAAAATGATTCCAAAATGTCGTGAATGCCATTTCTTTGTCCTTAATGACAACAAAAATGTAGTTCTCCGTATCACATTTTCTTTCAAGGCGAAGTCTTGTAAATCCAGAATAGAAGAAATAAGGGCATTGTTTAGGGCATTTCAAGTTTGAAATGAATGTGCTGATTTTTTTTAAGCACCTCAAAACACATAATTGTATATTCATCGTTTATCTTTTAATCCCTTAGGTCTGTGTTAAATGGAAATAGAATTTTAGAAAAAAAATTTAATATCTATTTTTGCAACATACTTTAAAGAGCAAAATGAAACAACCAAGAATCTTCAATGTATCTTCAAAATTAAACATTTTTCCTTAGTGGTATATCTCAAATGCATGATTACAGTTCATTGTTTTAGCTATTGGTCTTCTAACCTTGTTCAGAAAACTGTGAAGTCATTGGTATATATATTAAGAACTTTGTAAAGCTAATAAGAAAATATTTTCTCACTTCTTACCCCAGGGGTAAATTAAATGTCTTATAGAATGTAAGCTCCTTATTCTCTACTGTACTCCCAGGGCATAGAACAGTAGCTATAACATGGTAGGCATTCATTAAATATCTTGTTGAATGAATAACATGTCTTTGTGTTTTAAGTGTCTGTAAAGTCCATGAAACATGAGAGGAATCATTATTCAGATAACATCGTGATTTTTAGAAAAGATAACCTAGAAGGGGTAAATGATTTCTAACCTTTATTCTTCAGATAAACGGCTACTCATTCAAGAGCCAATGAGTGCAAGCCTTGAAAGAACCTACTTTTTTCTGCTATTGTACTTTAAAACGGCTTACATGCTCTTAGAGGAATATGTAGTTTTGCTTACTCAACTTTGTACTCTATTCTATGTAACATTTCCGTTTCCACATGTCATATTAGTCCTTTGTGCTGGCCGGTGGCCAATAAATTTTGTTGTATGAAATAAAACTTTTCTTACATGTGCTTTTAACTGGGCCAAGTCCGGAAGACATGTGAATCTGTAAGTAAAATAACAACCATTTCCCCAAATATCAGAGTGAATGTCCTGATATGGGGGTTGGATGAGGCAGTGTAAGAGTGAAGAACAAACCCACTTACTTCAAGGTGTAAGTATTATTCGTCGTTGTCCGTAGTAACATTCCAATGTAAACAATCCATTTTGAATGACAAAATATTTTGCTTAATTTAGATTCATTTGTTGTAGTGACATCCATATCACAAGATGCCCTACAGATCACTGGAAAGAGCACCACTGCGGATGTTTTTATAAAAACTGGATTGGCCCGAAATATTACCGGATTACATATAGTAATTTTAAAAATTCCAAAAGGTCTTGATTGTCACATCGTTTGGTGGCGAACACTCCGAATCTCAATACCAGAACTGTGCCCATTAGAACTGCAATGTAATTACTTTATCTACATGGTGTGCCCTATACGGCAACAGAGCAGACCCGGAGTTAACAGTGAAATCCTCTGCATTAATAAAAGAGGAAGAAAAACAGCACTGCCCTGGCACGGAGCTAGTAGGGACATCACGAGGCCGGGGGTCAAGCTTACTTACAAGGCTACAGACAACAAGAAAACCCGCCCACCTTGGGGAAGACATAACGCACAGACTGCAGAGTAGAGCAGGAGGGAAGCGCAGGCAGCCGCGCGGAGACAACTCGGTCAGGAAGGACACCCTGCAGCGCAGGCCAGAGCCCCGTGGACAAAGGTGGAGGCCACGCCCACAAGGCGGGATGTCTGAAGGAGAAGGTGGGCCTGCCTGCCGGCCTGTCGTCTAGGCAACGATATCGTCGGTGCCGGTTCTTTTAAGAAAGCCCTAAATCCGGGAGTTTGTAGTCAGTCAGAAAAGGAGCCATTGGGAAGGGGAGGGGCCGAAACACAAGAGAGACCTCAGAGTCCCAGGGACGTGACGCCTGGCCCGCCAAGGTTTAGGTGGTCTTCGAAGTGAGGGAGCGGACTTTGAGAGCAGATTCTACAGCACAGGCGGGAAAGGGTCGGGGTTGGCAGTCCTCTACGGGGTCCTGGCCCGGAAGCAGCTCCTCTCGGGGCCCCTTTGTCTCTTAACAGCTGGGCGCTGGGCTTGGGCCGGCTACACAAAGGGCGGGAGGTGAGGACTGCGCAGGCGCACCAGTCGCCAAGGTTGCTGGGAGTGGTGGTCCTGCTGCCGAATGGTAGGCGTCCCGCGCGGGCCACCACTTCCGCTCTGTTTGGCCCGCCCTCTGTCTCCACCCCTCCGCAGGACGCGGGTTTCTAGTACTGTATAGTAAGTAGTTAAGAGCCCTGCAGGAGTTATATCAACCTTGTCCCGCCTTCTCTTCATGTTTATTGGGCCACAGAGATAAGGGCCGCAGAGGACTGGCTCTAGGACCTGCCAGTCTGTTCCGAGATGTACTTATACCCCCGCTGCGCGGTAGGCACTGGAGGTTTGAGGGGCTCTGTGGTGAGAAGGTTAGGCTGTCTGGATGTGCGAGGATCTCGAGGCGGTGGGTCTCAGCAGAGTCGGTTCCGTCTGGGTCTTGGGAGGGTCTGGCTGCCATCCCGCGTCTCCCGGCGGGTATGCAGCGATGCGGACATGTTCTACCGCCAAGTACGAAACTCAGTAAAGTTTGCGCCTCGCCTACGGTCCTCCCTCTACCCTTGCGACCCCCGCCCCCGCAAAAGTGACAGACAAAGCCACACCCCCGGGCGGTCAGGCCGGTGAGGGGCGTGAATGCGGCGGGGGCGGGGCCCGCGGGGAGGGGGCAGTGGGGGGTGGCGGGGCGCATGCGCTGTACGGGGGACTGAATGTTTCCCAAGTGTTTGAAACTGGTATTTGGGTTTTCCACGTTGGACAAGTGCGGCGCGACGGGCAGCGCGCGCCCCTTCCCGCGCTCGCTCGGCCCAGCCCCGGCCCCTGCGCCGGGGTGCGCGCCCGCACGCCCGCCCGCGCCAGCCCCGCGCCCGAGGCCGCCTAGCGCTGGCCCGGCACGCCCGCGCCGGGTCCCCGGGCCCAGGCGGCGCGGCTCGCAGATGTAGCGGCGCGGGGCCGGCAGGAGGGGGGGCACCGGCGGGCGGGAGGTTTGCATTTTGCAGGGCTGGGCTCCGAGGGGGCGGGGGCTGGAGGAAGCGGAAAGCCGCGCCGAGTCGCCGGGGACCTCGGTGAACCATGTTGAGCCCTGCCAACGGGGAGCAGATCCACCTGGTGAACTATGTGGAGGACTACCTGGACTCCATCGAGTCTCTGCCTTTCGACCTGCAGAGAAACGTCTCGCTGATGCGGGAGATCGACGCGAAATACCAAGGTACGGCGGGATGGATGGGCGGGGGCGGTCGCTCCATCCCCGCGGGTCGCTGCTCGCTGCGGGGCCGTGGGCCGTCCTGGTCCCTTCCCGGGGAGCCGTGGTCCCGCGGTGGCGGCCCTGGCCCGGCAGAAACAAAAGGTCTGGAGCGTCTTTGATTCGTCAAGGTCCTTGTGTGCGAAGCCGGGACACGGAGGAGGAAGGAGAAAAGAGAGGTCTCAATGCCAGGCTACGCGAGCAAAGCGCTCTTTGTAGTGAAGTGACGAGGCGGGGTGTTGCGGGGGAGGGGGCTCAGGCTACAGCGCGGAAGGAGAGATGTGCCGCGTTCGCTAGGGCTGAGGGGCGCAGGGACGGGGCTACGCGCAGGTCTGCTGGGAGGGTGCTGCAGGCAAGGGGTCCCCCGGCCCTGCTCAACGTCCCTGGAGCCACATACACCTAGTCCCGAATCTGAGTGTTATATAAAGTCCAGGGTCGGTAATATCTGCGGTGTAGCCCGGTTGCCCTCGCCCAGCCCCCTGGCTCTCCCGAGGCTCTGGACACCGAGTGGGGTCTACGCGGCCGAGTGTAGTTTGCGGAGGGCCTGGGCTTTATTCCGTGCGTACGGTGGAAAGGAGAGGGGAGGATGAGGCGAGGAAGTCGCCCATCTGTGCTGGCTTGGGGGGCGCGTGCAAAGACCATGGGCTTGGAGGGGAACATGGCAGGGGAGAGGACCTGTGGGTCGTTGTCTGCAGCCCCGGCCGCCCAGAGTGCTGGAGAGAGGCAGAGGGTTCATGTCCGCTGGGAATTGTTGGCTGTTGGGGAAACTTTCCTGTCAGGTCAGACACCGCATTGGTGGCTCTGTTTGGAACGTAGGTCGTCTCTCCGAGTTTACTAATGTTTACAAGAATGCGCAGCAGGGAAACTGTTAAGTGGGGGGAGGTGGAAAGCCAGAGCTTTCCGCGAAACGCACATAGACCACCTTCTGCTGAGGCGCCCCTCCGCGCTCTACCAGACTCGGTTTCGCAGTGTTATTTATAAGAGGCTTATTAGCATATTGTGAACCTCCTGCTTTAGCTTTCTTATGATTGGGTATGGCGTCCCCATGGAATGTCCTTATCAGTCTGCTGCTGAGCCATTGGTTGCTGGGCCGGATGAGGGTGGGCCCTGCGCTGTGACGGGCACGGGTCTCTTTCAGCAGCCGCCTTTTTTCTCTTTCGTAGAGGGGCGGGGAGGAGGGAGGAGGTCGAGTTGATTTGAATGTCTTCGGGTCGCCCGGCTTCCGTCCTTGGATTGGCTATTGACGCTCCGGGGTGGGCCGTGTTCCCCCCTGCCCTGCTCTGTGATTGGCTCCCATCCTGGCCTCCGCCCTCGGCCTGGCGACCTCCATAGGCTGTGGTTCCCTAGGCGGGGCGCGTCTCCCGCTGGCTTCCTCCCCATTGGCCGGGGGTTCCCGGCCCTGCCCCTATCCTCAGGGACCCGAGCCCGGCCACTTCCGGTTGCGGAGCAATGGCTGCGCCCCGGGGCCGGAGGCAAGGTTTGTTATCCCCTTTGCTGGCTCTGCGGAGGACCCAGCTGAGGTCTCCCGCTCTGGCCCCAGGACCCCGCGGGACCAGCCAGCGGCTGCGAAGAGCGGGGGAAGTGTGAGTGACCCGTGGCCGAGGGCTTCTCTCGGTGGTGGGTGGTCGGTGCCTGGGTGGCTCAGGTAGTGTAATGATTGAAGATCAGGGATAATGAAAGGATTCACGGCCTTTGTAGAATTTGTGGTACTGTTAGTTAGCATTTTCCTAGATAACAGGAAAAGAAGTGTACCTTTAAAATTGTCTAACATCCACTCCAGTATAGCCCTTAAGGTTACTTTTTTCATTGCTGTTCCGCTGTTCAGTTAGTACACTGTACGGTGCTTATTTGTCTCCTGTGAAGCACATACTCAAGCTACTGTTATTGAGTTAAGCTGTAAAGCCTAATCATCCGTCATGGTTATAGTCATAACTTATTTGGGACTTATACTATAATTGTTGAGATAAGCAGCATAGTTCAAACAATCAAGCTTTTACTTTTAAATAACTACGTTGCAAGTCAAACTTGGTCAACAATCTTTATTGCTTAATATGCATCAGTTGGAGATTAACTTATAATGATGGATTATAATTTAGCCAATTTCAAATGGTATTTGAGGTTATTTTAAAATTATATTTGTGTTATTTTTTAAATACGCACTCACCTACCCACCATGGAAGTCAGCTTCATAAAGAACTTAAGTGCAAACCTTATGTAAAGTTAAAAGTACATTACAGATCATTGGAAAGATCAAATTTTGCTGTAATCTCTTTTAATCCATAAATTTTCCCCCATGGTACCATTGCTTTCCTACAGAAATGTTGCTGTGGAGCATTTAGAGTACTTTGCTTGGGGCATCCAAGAAATATATGCCATTATAAAGGTAATAGAATTACTTCTCATTAATTTTGTGATGTTTGTTTTTTTCTCTACAAGTGAGACTTCACTTGGGTGTAAGCTTGCTTGTGATATAAAATACGTAGTATTTATTAAATTTTAAATTTGCCATATGATAGAATTGTTTTTTTCTATGAATGCTAAAACTGTTGCTAGAAATTTGGTTACTTATTAAACCAAATGATAGTTTTGTAATGTGCAGTTAGTTTAAAAATAAATGACAGAGCCCTGGCTGGGTAGTTCATTTGGTTAGAGCATCATCCTGATATGCCAAGGTTATGGGTTCCATCTCTGGTCAGGGCACATACAAGAAGCAACCAATGAATGCATAAATAAGTGGAACAACAAACTGATGTTTCTTTCTCTCTCTTAAATAAAAATTTAAAAGAAAATTGCTAAGTATTTCTAAACATCATTATTTGGGCTTTAAAAAATAAATGGCAGAAACTTATTTTAACATCTGCGAAACAGAACTTTGGTTAAGTTGAGCATAGCTATTTTCAGAATTAATTACTCTTTAAGAGACTGAGATCGTAACACTGTGGCACCATGGCACTCCTTTCTGGTGGAAAACTCTACATTGTTCTTCTAGGAAGTATCTTCAGGGCTGTCTTTAGGTTAAGAATGTAGCCTGGAAAATAATACTTACCATTTAGCTAAGCTCCAGTGTTGTCCTAAGTTTGTATGTTGATTTTAGTTTTAGATTTATGTCTTATGACTATTTGGAGATAAGATCTGGGTGATAGCCACATTTTATACATTTTCTCCCCACATCCCCGTACTTACTTCCTAGTTGAAGAGTAGAATTGTCTTTTTTTTTGAGAGACTGCAAAAGGTTTACAATAGAAAAGTGATACTATTTAATGGTACTATTTGGGGAAAATAACTAGAAATTTATGTATTTAAGCTTTTGGCAAGAAGGTTTACTTTATCTCAATCAGATTTTTTAACAGCTTTTATTTCTTGAGAAATTACATAATTACATTTGCCAAATTACATTTTAAATTTACATACACTGCCTTCCTACCTAAGAATGTTTAAATTTAGTATTGAGAATTTTAAATTTATTTTTGATAATGTTTTACAATCTATAGATATAAATGTTATTGTTTTAAGTAGTAAATGCAAAAGCAAAATCTCTAACCTTTGTTTTAAAGCAACGCTAGCTTATATGGCTTATTGTGACAAACCTTTCTTGTTTTCAGAGGAATAACATCCTAGGATGAAAATGTTGTGACTGATAAATTGATGCTCTGGATCACAAGTAATATTTATATACAGTCTGTAATTTAATAGGGTATTCTACACATAAGTACATTAGAATAAAAAGAATAAAGACCTTTAAATTATTAGAAAAATATTTGAATAAAAACAGTGGAAATATAGGATCTCGTTAATTTTATTGAAAATAAAAGTTTGGGGCCCAGTGCTTCATCTGAATTTGATCTTTTCTCCTCATTGTGCATCTCAGGAGTATTACTCACACTTCTGAATGTACACATAATCCCTTGGGGAGCTTTTGGTAGCACTTTGCTAAATGAGAACTGTGTTTGCATTTGTGCTTAGTTCCAGGGATTTTTTTCAACAGAGAAAAAAAAAGTCTGCTGGGAGGGCATACAAAGTATAAGCTTTTTCACACTATGAAACCTTGCGTTGATCACTTCTGTCTTTTGCAATTTTTCATAGACTAGAGCATTAAATAGAAGGCTTGGTAGTGTTTATAGTGTGGGTGTAATGCTCATTTTTCCCTTTGCAGAAATCCTGAAGGAACTGGATGAGTATTATGAGAAGTTTAAACGGGAGACAGACGGCACTCAGAAGAGGAGAGTACTGCAGTGCATTCAGAGAGCCCTGATTCGGAGCCAGGAGCTGGGTGACGAGAAGATTCAGATTGTGAGTCAGATGGTCGAGCTGGTGGAGAACCGGACCAGGCAGGTAGACAGTCATGTGGAACTCTTTGAGGCACACCAGGAGGTCAATGACACCACTGGCCATAGTGGCAAAGCCGGCCAGGATAAGTCCAAGAATGAGACAATCACACAGGCAGAAAAGCCCAATAACAAGAGGTCTCGGCGACAGCGCAACAATGAGAATCGGGAGAATGCAGCTAATAATCATGACCACGATGACATCACCTCAGGAACACCGAAAGAAAAGAAAGCAAAGGCCTCCAAGAAAAAGAAACGCTCCAAGGCCAAAGCAGAAAGGGAAGCATCACCTGCAGACCTTCCCATTGACCCAAATGAGCCCACGTACTGTCTGTGCAATCAGGTCTCCTATGGAGAAATGATCGGCTGTGACAACGATGAGTGCCCCATTGAGTGGTTCCACTTCTCCTGTGTAGGACTGAATCATAAACCAAAGGGCAAGTGGTACTGTCCCAAATGTCGAGGGGAGAATGAGAAAACCATGGACAAAGCCCTGGAGAAATCCAAAAAGGAGAGGGCTTATAACAGGTAGTTGGTGGACCTTGGTGAACAGTGAGGAGAACTAAGCCAGTGTATTTATTACATTGCCACCTTTGGTGAGGTGCAAGGACTGTACAATGTATATTTTTAAAGAATGTTAGAAAAGGAGCCATTCCTTTTGTAGGGATGGCAGTGATTCTCTTTGCCTTTTGTTTTCATTGGTATACTTGTGTAACAAGAAAGTGGTCTGTGGATCAGCATTTTAGAAACAGCAAATATAGGTTTGAATTAAACACTCAAGTGAGTCTTCGACTGATTTTTGGGGGGGGTGGGGGGAATCTAGAGAGTTGACCTGGAAGCGTCCTAACACATTAAATGTGGGAAAAAAAGACTCATTTACCTACTGTTTTATTTTAATAAAAATAATGTTATTATTTCATGAACATTTTAAAAAATAATTAGCTAACCAAATTGCTAAATCTTCTTGCTATTCTAATGTATATCCATATAACAATTCAATAAAAAGGTTTAAAGTTTGAAGATTATTTTGAAAAAGGTAAATGGTTAAATTTTACATGACATATATTTTATATACTGTCCTATTCCCCAGATGGCCTTCTTTAATGATTGGGTACATTTTTTTATAACCAAACAGAAGAGGTCTAGTCATGGAATGTCAAATCATGCTTTTGCTTTCACACATCCTAGTGTAGTGTTTTAAATTTACATAAGGTGTATAAGTGTACATTTCCAAGTGAACTTGCGCTTACTGTATTATGATCAGAAGGGCAGCCAGACTTACCTGGCAGGGGAGTTACCATGATCACGAAAGTGGTTTTCCCAGGGTGAGGCTTTATCTTATCCATTGCACTCCAGATGTGCTGACCCCTGCGATTTCCCTAAATGTGGGAAACTTGACTGTATAATTTGGAATAGTGGGGAATTGTGTTCGTGCTCTTCCTTGAGAAGAGGAAAGAAAGAAGTACAGCCAGATGCCATTGTGAAACCAAGGTGTATTTCCTGCTGTGTAGATGTGACATCAAGAAATTAATGAAAGTTAGCCAGTTCTAGCAGTATATTTAATTTTGACATAAGTGATGTTTAAATTTTTGTCTTAAAAGTATGTACACCAGCAGTTTAGACAAGCCTTAAGCAAAATGTTGTATTCTCAGTAATGAAGCAGAAGTTACCTAATTGCCAGCAAGTAAATGTCAAAACAATACTTATTTAGACCAGGGGTTGGAAAATTATTGCCCACAGGCCAAATCCAGCCCTCCATCCATTTTTGTATGGCCTGTGAACCAAGAATGAGTTTTATTTACATTGTTAAAAGAAGAATCCTATTTTGTGACACATGAAAATTATATGGAATTCAAATTTTAGTGTCCATAAATAAAGTTTTATGCCCACACAGCCGTGCTCATTCACTATTTTTGTACAATGACAGAGTGGTGCAACAGAGAGACTATTATTACCTACAAAGTTGAAATTACTTATTTTTTGACCCTAAATTTGCTGACCTGATTTAGACTAATTTCTTGCATGATCTGTGTCCTTAACTGCTCGCATATTAAAACAGTCTATGGAATTTCCATTTCTAAGGGATATATTATTCACTTTAACCATATATTCCAGAGCATTAGTTTCTCTTCATAGTTTGTTTTATATCCTCTATGAAGCTGCTACAAGGAAGAGTTGAGTAATCTAAGGATCTGTGTGGCATTTATTGTAAGTAAAACAATAAGTTTTTATTTCATTTGATAAACAATTATTGTGAACTTTATACCAGATTTAATAAGTCTGTTTTTACAGTGGATTTCCATTATAGGAAGCTATTTGGTAGAGAAATATAAATTATACTTGATCATTAAAATGTGAACTTTTTGCATATCAATACCTACAAATAGGCATTTACTTTGCAGCAAAACTCCAAAACATTTGAGAATCTTGAGTGTTGAAATTTGATAAGATTTACCTAGACAAACAATAAACAAAAAGTTTACTATATGAAATAAGTTTAAATAAAATACCTGATAATAATGACAATAGAAGTAGTTTAAAAGAATCATTGCTTACATAAAATTTTTTTTTCCTTTTTTAAATTTTTATTTTTTGGTTATTCAATTACAGTTGTCCCATTTTTCCCCCATTGATCCCCCCTCCCAGCCCATCCCTTCTCCCACAGTTATATCCCTCCCCGTTGTCCATGTCCATGAGTCATTCATATACGTTCCTTGACCAGACCCTTCCTTTACTTATCCGCCTTCTCTCCCTCCCCCCTCCCCCCTACTGACAACTATTCTAGTCTTTGCCTATTTAAACTTTGGGCTAATAACGAAAATTAAGTTATGAAAGTAGAGATTCCATAGAACACAGTTGCTAATCCCCGATTGCTTCATATTTATTCAGTTTTATTGTAGATGGCTGTAGTGGAGAGAGAAAAACAGGCCAAACCTTTCTGTATTTGAATGCATCTTTGTCCCTTAGGGGTTTGCTCTTCAATAACTGCTTAATACTTGATCCATGGCATTTCACCTTTAAGACACTTATTTCCTGTAGGGTGGTTCTGAGAAATAAATGAGGTTAAGTGAATGACACTTGGGTGATAAGCAAATGCTGGATTTTTCTCCCTGCCTTTAGTGAAGTTTCCAAGAAGGACAACTGGTTAAGCATTTTTTTTCTTTGGAAAATGTGGAACATTATAGAGGCAGATTTTGTTGGATTTGACAGTCTTCTAAATGACTTAATTCCTTTGGATAGTAAAAAAAAAAATCACAGATAAGTACTTGGTACATCAAGATTTAAGCTTCAGCCCTGGCTGGTGTGGCTCAGTGGGTTGATCACTGACCATGCGAACCGAAGAGTTGCTGGTTCAATTCCCAGTCAGGGCATATACCTGGGTTGCTGGCCAGGTCCCCAGTTGAGGGCACACAGTCACATATTGATGTTTCTCCCCCTCTTTCTCTTTCCCTTCCCCTCTCTCAGAAAATAAAGTCTTAAACAAAGATTTAGGCTTTAAATCATGATTAAATACAATAGATCCAGGTAACCCTGGGGGAGTGCTGACAAATTTAAAAAAAAAAATAGATGAATTAAAAAACTAATGTAGAACACTTATTTTTTAATTGAAGTATAATTGACATTTAATTTTAGGTGTAGAACAATAATTTGATACTGTATATATTTTGAAATGATCACAAGTCCAGTTAACATTCATCATTTTTAGTCGAAATCTGTGATGAAGCCTTTAAAGATTTACTCTGTTAGCAACTATAAAATATGCAATACAGTATTACTAACTATAGTCACTATGCTGTACATTATATTGCCATGACTTATAACTGAAAGTTTGTACCTATCTTATGGCCTTCACCCGTTTTGCCCACCTGCACCCCTGCCTTTGACAATGACCAGTTCCTTATATTTAATAACCAAGTTGTTACACTTGGTTTCCATTAGAATGGAACACTTTATTTTAAACTGGACCAAGGAAATTTGGTTCATTCAATTAACTAGTGTGTAAGTAGCCAAGGCTGGCCTTCCTAGGGCAGGGGCTGCAGAGGAAGCTATACACTGGATCCTGAGAGGGAATAACTAACTGCAGTAACAGGAGCCATGGGCGACCCAGAGACAGGTTTTCCAGTGACTTGGACATTGTGCTGTGGTCATCTCAGTAACCAAGACTCAGTGGTTACAGATTCTGAAGTAATAAAGCATTTATCAAGGGAAAAGCCATTTTATTATTATTAATGTACTTCTTTTAGAAAGGCTAGGTATTTATTTGAAATAACCTTTTGTGTCATTCATACAGTATTGCAGGTAAAATGTATTAAGGTATTAAACATTGCACTGGCTGGTGTGGCTCAGTGAATTGAGTGCCAGCTTGCAAACCAAGGAGTTGCCTGTTGGATTCCCAGTTGGGGCACATGTGAGTTGCCAGGCTGGATCCCAGGAGGTTGGGGGCGTGTGATAGGCAACTGCACATTGATGTTTCCCTCTCTTTCACCCCCCCTTTCCCCTCTCTTTAATTAAAGAGAGAGAGAGATACTAAACCTCATTAAGCAAAATTATTAACTTTTTGTCTGCACTTTTAAAGATAGGATGTGCTTTTGCAGGAGATCTAGCTTTTCTCCATTGTTCCAGCTGAAGTAATTTATGAATTTTTGTAATCGGTGGCATGTATAGAACAAGATTTTAGGATGTTTTTGTCTCCCTCTATGTTTTAGCTTGTAATCCATTCCTTTTTAATTTGGGGGTCCAGGTAGTTTTAGGTGGTCTGGGAGGTACACTTTTGGGTTTGCTTAATCTGGAGAAATTGCTAGTTAATTACTGCTTGCACTCATGTCTCATCACCCTCATACTGTGCGTGTGCATGAAGGGCTCAGGAAGATAACTGAGAAAGGTGTGTTGTGACTTGAGATAGCCTTTGAGGTTTTTGTGAGGGGCTTTGTTTTAACTATTCAGTTTTCCTCACAAACTAAACATTAGTGTGTTGGGTCCTCTCCCCACCAAAAGGATGACATAGTTTTAACTGGAATAAAGAAAAACGCTAGAAACAAACAAACAAAAAACGCTAGATCACTTCTCTTGCCTCAAAACTTTGTATTATCTGATTTTGTTCATAAAGATGAGATTGAGACTTTATCATTTAAAATCCCTACTTTAAAAAGAAGTCACTGCAAAGAGCAATAGGTTAAATCTTTTTTTTTTTTTTTTTTTTATCCTCACCTGAGGATATGCTTACTGATTTTAGAGAGAGGGGAAAGGAGGGGGAGAGAGGGAGAGAAACGTCAATCAGTTGCCTCTCTTACGTGCCCCAGCTGGACCGACCAGCAACCCAAGCATGTGACCTGCCTGGAATCTAACTTGTGACCTTTCTGTGTGCGAGGATGCTCCAACCAATTGAGCTACACCGGCCAGGGCAGCTGGTTAAATCCTCATTTGTACCACTCAATGCTTTGTTAAACCAGAGTTTTTCTATTAAACAGGAAAATGCTTTTGGTCCTGGCTGATGTGGCATGGTTGGAGCATTGTCCAGTAACCAAAAGGTTGTGGGTTTGAGTCCCAGTCAGGGCCCTACCTAGGTTGCAGGTTGATTCCCCAGCACCAGTCCGCATCTGGGCATGTGATCCTGGGCTGGTTTGAGAGGCAGCCAATCAATACTTCTCTTTTGCACCAATGTTTCTCTCCCTTTCTCTGTAAAAGCAATAAAGAAGTGTCCTCAGGTGAAGATTAAAAAAGAATTTTTTTTGAAGAAAAGAAAATGCTTTAGTTTAAGCAGTCAACTTGAAGTTTTTCAACATTGCTGACATATAGAAGTAACAGCCACCATTAATTGTCTACCAGGTGCTAGTACCATGCTAGGTTCTTTGTATACTTTATGTTAATGCTTTAAAACAAACCTGCCATGAAGATGTTAGTGTTTCCGGTGAGGATGCTAATACCCAGGTGAGGACACCTGATTCACACAAAGCTACTCATCCCATACTTAGCTGCAAACCCTGTATCCTCTTACCACCATGGTACACACCAGGAAACCCGCCTAGTGCTCAGGACCTGGCACTATTGTCCCATAGTAATTGATGCCTGGAGCTGAGCTAAATGTTCACAGTGATATTGTTTGTTCTCACTGCTCTGTGTGGTAGGGAATTACCCTCAATTTATGACAAAAACTGAAAAAAATAAAAGAAACTTGGAGAGTAAAGAAGGGAGCAGTCAGCCTCAAGTCTTCTTCATTGCTGGGCTTTTTACCTGAGTGAAAGAGCTGTGCTACCGAGTACAGCATAAGTGTCTGCTCTTCCTTCAGGTGAACCAGTGCACTGTCATAGCATGCTTTTGTCTTGCCCTGTAGTAAATTCTAGGATTGTATTTATGCCCGGAAGGTTTTAAGCAATTTACCAGGAGCAGAGTGCTGTCCTAGAATTAGCATGAGAATGAAGTCAGAAGGTTTGAGTCACGACTACTTTACTACCCACAGTCTAACCTCAGGAAATCACTCCTCTGCCCAGCGTCTTCACAGGCAAAATAAGGCTGGTGTTACTGTGTAGCTCACCGGAGTGCCAACGTAGCTAATGTGTGACAGTACTGGATTAAAGCTAAACACCATACAAATAATGATGTGAGTAATATATTTGGTCAGTTGTTGGTTATTCTAGTTAACAGGTTTATTTTTTTCAAATCTGCACCCAAGGACATTTTTCCATTACTTTTAGAGAGAGAGGAAGGGGTAGAAAGAGAGAGTGAAACATTGATTGGTTGCCTCCTGTACACATTCGGACTGGGGATCAAACCTGCAACCTAGGTGTGTTCCTGACCTGGAATTGAACATACAACCTCTCAGTCTATGTGGTGATGCTCCAACCAACTGAGTCGCACCAGCCAGGCAATGGATATATTCTGAAAAATGAGATTGAGGTTCCTTACAGCTGGAGTCAAATCTGGCCTTAGAATAAAGTGGTTACTTCATCTTTGGTCCTGAGTGAGGAGTAAGTCTGCAGCTGCTTTTCTATAAATGATTCTTTCTCTTGTAGAACACAGAAATAAGTAAAGAAAGTTTTTATTTGCAGCAGCAAGCAGTCTGTTAAGCTTGTTGACTTACCTCTTAGATTGAATTTGAGCAGACAGAAAATTAGTTCAGCCCCTTATGTGTGTAGGTGTGGAAACTGAGGTGCAGAATGTTGACGTCACTTAGCAGTTAGGGGTGGGAGTCCAAGGCCAGGTTGCAATACTGATGTTCCAGGGCAGCACCTGGCTCACTGCTGTTTCACATGTGGGCCTGGTCCCACTTGTGCAGATTTGCTCTTCCTGGAAAGCCATAGGCCTTCAATAAATGTGTTGAGTAAATAATCTAAGAATTAACCTAGAAAAGCAAGACTTTTTTTCTAACTTCTAAATGTTCTATAATTACACCTAAAATGAAATTTCAAATTGCTTTCTGTGAAGAAAATATTTTTAGGATAAATGTATAGGCTTTAAGAAATGCAGTATTTAAAAATGATTAATATTTGAGAATTTGGTTAGATTTTGATCACCTAATGCATTAAGTATGTTCTATAAAATTTTATAAAAACAAACATAAATTGTTCATGGGCTTTCTTAACAATTTATCCATTTACAAAGATGCTTAGGAATGGTTTGCTCTCTCACAAGTTTATTTTGCATGAGAAATTGCTTGATAAATATTTACTTTTCCTCTATTATTATATTATAAGCATTAATTTTGGTTGCAAGTAACAGTAATTAACTGACCATGCCTTCAGCACAGATGGAAAAAATGAGAGAAAGTCCAGAACCAGAGCAGCAATGAGGACAGGCAGCATGGCTTTCTCTCTGTAGCACAGATGTGACTTGAGAAACAGTTTGGCCCAGGAGGAAACAGACCCACTTGGTGTCAACTATGGCCAAAGGGGCAGATGGCATGCTAGACACTGAGAAACTGCAAGTCTGGTTTGGACAGTCAGGTACTATGTTTAGAGTAAATCTTTCTGTTTTTAAAATCCTTGCCCTGATAGATGCGATGTTTAAAGCGGAGAGTTATGCTGCCACCATGGCAACCAGATTAGATCTGGCCTCATTCTTTCCCCATCAGTTGGGATGTGCTCAGGGAATGGAAATTAACTTTTGTATTTTAAGGTAAGTAAAAAGTAGGTGGTGGTGAAGATTTTCATTAGTCCATGGTCAATATGCATGATTTTCAAAATATTTTTGATTCTTTGAGTCATTGATCTGCTCTATAAAATATGAAAAATTAAATGTTGACTACTAGTGAAATACAGTCCAGGTAAAAAGATCTGCCATAAAATATCAGTTAATTGAAAGTACTAATACATAAGGATGAACTTTTACAGTTTATCATTTGATGTGAAAGACTAATAAGGGGATTTCACTTTGCAAATTTTGAAACTTTATTTCTAGACTGAAGAATGTTAACAAAAGTGAAAACTGGACTGAGCTGCTGAAGGGAGGAGGAGAATAGAATGTACAAGGACAATCATGAAACAGTTGTGGGGTTTATTCATTCATTTTACTCTATATTTCAAAAATGAAATTTCAATGTAAAGTAAGCACACTATTATAATTTATTAAGTTCTGAGAGGACGTACTGGGGTGGTGCAAATCTTAGGTGAAGTTATAATTCTGCCACTGAGTTTGCAGAGCAAATTAATTTTTGAAAAATATACTACAACTAATTATATCATAGAAGAGCAAATTTGGTCATACGAGCAGAAAGTCAAAGTAGCAGGCTCACTGTAAGTACTAAGGCTAAATGTCTTCAGGAAGCAAGTTACATGGACGAATTTATTTTACTTTTCTAATTCCTTTGTAGTATGATTCTTATGACAATTTCATTTACATATGTTTTTAATATCTGACAAAGGAATGAAGCTAATGAATGACATTTCTGGCTTCCTGGTAAGGTCATAACACAGGAATGTGCATGGGATAAAAGAGTGTCCCACACCAAGAACATTATGCTCCCTTCATCTGTGATGTGGCAACTTGGACTCTTTTGACAGTTGACGGTGCCGTGCCAACATTCCTGGAGTGCAGAAAAAGCAGGTCAATCCTAGAAATAAATATGTGGTTGATACAGTAAAAAAGCTATTGAAAGGACATACCTGTGAAAGCCATGAAGAACTTCTGATCAATATGGTGGACTGAGATAGTTTCCACACCCTAAAAATGCTAGATGAAATATGTGGGAGGGAAAAAGTTTTAACTACATAAGAGCAAACACAAGAAAGAAAATTCCTCATGTGCTAAAGCAAATGAAATCAGAGTAAGAATAAGCAGCTGCTGACGAGGTAGGCAGGTAACTGAGGTTGCCCAATCAAAATGTGCCCCCTGCTAGCCATGGTGATGAGTATAAGAATGGGCAGGTACGCCAAGTCCACCACTATGTATCTTCCCTGGAACTTTTTTTCCTGGAGCTACCAGCAAAATTACTTTTTCTCTTTCCATTGGAACTGCCAACTAGTAAGGATTTTGATACGGGGTTTAAGGGAGTTGCCTTACCCACCCTGTGGAGAAAGTCCTCCCTGGAAAATGAAGAGGAAAAGAGTTACCTGATGGCATCGTTTAAATATCTGAAGCAAAATGAAGCATCGTTTAAATACCTGAAGCAAAATGAACCCCTGGAACCAGCCAAGTATGTGAGTTGATAAATCCTTTTGTTCTTAAGCTAGTTCAACTTGAGTTTGTATACTGACCAAATCAACCACCACCTCTACTTCCCAGTCCTTCTAATTTTCCCAAGATAACAGCTATCAACAGTTGGTGAGGATCTGTTATCTACAAATCTTTTTGTAAAAAATTTTATACACTCCTCTATGGTGCTTTTAAGACCACAAGTTTCGCACACTTCCCATCACAAGTCAGGCCTGATTTCTCCTTCCCTGGCCTCTGGTTGAGCTTTCCCACCTGCCCTCAGGAGGAATGTGCAGCAGACATGACACCATGGAACTTCCAAGGTTCCTTCATCTCCACAGATGGTCACCCTTAGGACATAGCAACTTGTGAAGGCCAGACAGGTATTCCTGCTATGTCTTCAGCTGAGTCACAACTTGTAGCCAGTGCCAACCACCAGACACATGAGTGAGTGAGCCTGCAGATGATGTCAGCCCCAGGTGACTGCCATGTGAGCAGAGAGGAGCTGTCTGCACCCACCCTACTGAGATCACAGATTCCTAGCAAATTAATTATAGGGTGGTTTATTACATAACAGGAGACAACCAGAACAATACCTATGCAAAGATAGTTTTCCTTTGCTTTTCACATAAACGTGATTGTACCCTATGTATTGATCTTCAGCTAGCTAATTGTTTTCCTGTGTAACACTTTGCCTTGAAGTTTTCTCCATGTCAATACATTAAGAATAATTAGCATATAATTAACTACTGCAAATAATTTTGTCCTATACCAAAATTTGTTTAAACACCTCTATTTGAAGAATATCTTTATACTTGCTATTTGAATCTTTTCTTACAGGTATATGGCGTATGTATTTTCATTTACTCATGGTATCTATTATATCTTTCAGTGAAATTTTATAGGTTTCTTCATATTTCTTATTGATACTCCTTATTTTAGTTGCCACCATATAGGGAACAATTTTCATGATTTTGCTTTATTGGCTATAATTTGCATGTAAAAATAGTAGCTAATTGTTGTATGTCAGTTTTTCATCTGGCCACTTCGGTTCCTGAAATTTCTCATTGGTTCTAGAAGTTTGTCAGTTGACTTTGAGGTTTACTAGGTAAAGGATCATCACTATGGAATTACCAGTGCCTAGAGCATTTCTGTGGCTGAGGTAGGCATTCCCACTTAGAGCCTGTCTCTACCTTTCTTCAACAGAGTTTTGTTCTGAGTCTAATGGAAATGCATTTTCCACATTATTCTAATATTGATAGAGATTTCTAGTAAATCCTGTTTGTTGAGTACAGGAAAGTTCCCCCTGTGATTTCTGGTATTTCCAGAAATTATTGAATTTCGTCAGATTTTTTTTTTAATGGGGGTGGGGATGGGAGCAGCAACATGTGGATCTTCTTCTTTCTAAAAATATAGTATATTTTCTAATTTCAAAAAATCTTAGCATTGTTGGAATGAACTCTTCGTAGACATGATTTTCTTTTAAGGCACTTCTGTATTTGATTTGATAGTCGGCAGCCGTCCATCTCGAGAGACGATGGTGTAGCTTCTTAAGAGTCTATCTGCACCGCCGAGAATGGCTGTGCAGTCCGACTCGGGAGTGACACGGTATCTGTCTCCTCCCGTGTTGAATCGACATCTTGTGATGACGCTGGAGTGTCCTCTCCAGTGAAGCTGAAGCTACAGAGCCTGGGCAGGGTGATATGGAGGGTCTGCTGTTGCCCATGCAGCAGACCCCCCCTCTCTTCGCAGCTGAAGGATCCAAGGGAAAGACGAAGTCAATACAACTTGGCTTCAGGTGCGCCGCAGGAGTTGCCGGTGTTGACTACAACGTCAAACCGCCTTAGGGACTCCGGCTCCGGATTTTCTGTCAGGGTTTACTCCCTTAGCCTTTCCCCTGAAGAGGTATGCCGCAAGGCAGCGGAGGTTTTTTGGAGTCAGAGTTTTCCTTCTCTGTTGATTTGATAACATTTTAGTATTCTACTATCTCTGAGATAAAGCTTTTTATTTAAACATAGTTATTCTATAATCTTTGTATGATAGTTTTAATGTGTTTTATTGATTATATTTTACAGTTGTCCCAATTTCTTTGCCCTTTGTTCCCCTCCACCCAGTGAGCCCCCTCCCTTCAGTTGTCCCCACCCCTTAGTCCATGCCCATTGGTTGTGCATATAGTTCTTTTTAACATCTTCCTGTCTACTCCACTCCCTCCTACTATGCTTTTAATTCCTGCATCATCTCCCTCCCTTTCCCCCCTTCCCCTTCCCTGCTGACCTCCCCCCAATTTGTTCCCCATACCTATAATCCTTTTTCCACTCTCATTGCCTACTTACTTTGCCTTTGTTTCGATTCCCTAGCTTCTGTTGTTGGTTCTTGTGATGCAGTTTTCATTTTAATGTTCATAGTTTTGATCCTCCTTCTTCTAAACAAGTCCCTTTAACATCTCATATAACAGTGGTTTGGATCTGAGGAACTCCTTCAGTTTTACTTTGTAGTGGAAGCACTTTCTCTGCCCTTCTATTCTGAATGACAGCATCGCTGGATAGGGTAATCATGGCTGTAGGTTTTTGCTTTTCATTACTTTGAATATTTCTTGCCAGTCCCTTCTTGCCTGCAGTGTCTCCTTTGAGAAATCAGCTGATAGTCTTATTGGGACCCCTTTGTATATAATTCTCTTCTTCTCTCTTGCTGCTTTTAAGATTCTTTATCTTTAATTTTTCACATTTTGATTATAATGTGTCTTGGTGTGGTTCTCCCTGAGTCCAATTTATTTGGAACTCTCTGTGCTTCCTGGACCTGGAAGTCTATTTCCTTCCCCAAGTTAGGGAAGTTGTGCTTCATTATTTTTTCACGTAATTTTTCAATTTCTAGTTTGTCTTCTTCACCTCTGATAACCCTATAATTTGGATATTCGCTCTCTTATAGTTGTCCCAGAGGTTTCTGAGCTTCTCCTCATTTTTCTCACTTTTTGTTTCCTCTTTCTGCACTGGTTGACTGTTCCTTCCCTATGTTCCAATTTGTTGATTTGATCCCTGGTTTTTCTTCTCACCACTTGTTTCATATGTGTTTTTGTTTATTTCAGCAGGACTTGTCTTCATTCCTTTTCTGTCTTAAGTCCCGCTGTTATTTCTGTAGCTGTCTTATAACTATAGCTCTGAACTGAACCTCAGAAAGATTATCTATCTGTTTGCCCATTAATTTGTATATTTGCTTTCTGGTCAGCTGTGTGATTGGTATCTTTATCATTATCCCTGCCATCCTGACAGGTTTGCTTACCTTTCCTTCTTGGGTGGGGCTGTCATACCTCCTATGCTATAGGGGGCGGAGCCCCATGCACTCATCACTGTCGGGTTACCCTTCTCACCACACTGTGACACTTTTTGTGGGGGCGGGGGTCCAAGATGGATTCCTGCTGTTCACTCTCTGCTGAGAGACTGGGAACCTCCTCCTCTGTCCACACACCCTCTGGGCCTCACAGTCTGAGGCAATGGGGGTCTGTCTTCCCTGCATTGGAATCGCAAGCTGACGGGTCTGACCTGCAGCCGGGGGTCCTCCCCTGGTGCTTCTCGCCTCCCCTTAAATATGGGTGTCTGTGCTTATCGCAGACCCACTGCTTGTTGCTGCAACTGCCGCCGGCAGCACAGCTTGATCTTACCGCCCCGGCTTCACCCCTCCTGCCCGTCCGGACGAGCACCACTTCTTTATAACTTCATATGTTGGACTTCCATGTAGCTTTATTTTCTGGAACTTCTGGTTATTTCTGGTTTTGCGGTAGTTGTATTCCTTCTTAGTTGTGGAGGGAGATGGAGCATGTCAGTCTAGGCCTCCATCTTGGCCAGAAGTGTGTGATAGTTTTAATATCTGAAGTCTTTGAGGATTTTATTTTGCTGTTGTTCTCGGTTGTAGTACCATGTTTCTTTTGTTTAGTTGTTTGTTTACTTCTTTTCTTAAAGATTTTATTTATTTATTTTAGAGAGAGAGGAAGGGAGAGAGAAAGAGAGAGAGAGAAACATCAGTGTGTGGTTGCCTCTTGTGTGCCCCCAACTGGCGACCTGGTCCACAATCCAGGCACATGCCCTGACTGAGAATTGAACCAGTGATGCTTTGGTTCACAGGCCTGTGCTCAATCCACTGAGCCACAGCAGCCATGGCTGTTTACTTCTTTTTACTGTGAAACAGCTAAATGTCTTTAGAATTTTATGTGTAGGAATTCTTGTGGCTTCAGTTGAAGGTGAGTTCCTCCATTGGGGATTTTCTTTTTTTTTTTTTGCCAACATACTAACAACCTGGAAACCAGGTTAAATTAAAATCCCAGCTTGTGGTTTTTCAAACCACACAACAACTAGTATAAATTCACACCACAAATACACATGAAAGCTGGTTGTGTTTTCAAATTTCCCCCCTTCATACAGGGCCAAGAGTGAAAAAGAACTTTCTTTGCTGTGCTGTTATGCATGGCAAATTTATTTTTCATTCTAGCTTTATACGAGTGGACTATGCTGGATCTTCCAACTGGGGCAGCACTGAGCTAGAACCTTCAAGCAATGTTCCTTAGTCTGTGTGGCCTGAGAAAGATCAGGAAGCTCTGCCTAGGCTGTGTATGCTCCCCACCCCTCTGCACCTTGTGCCCCATTCAGCCATCTAGGAAGAAGTCCAAGGCTCCAGGGTTTGGCCTAAAGGGAAGAAAGACGTTGGCACTAATAAGGATTTCTGCTTCTCTCCCTCTCTTTTTCCCTCCCTTCACCTCTCTCTAAAAAAATAAATAAAATCTTTAAAAAATACACCAAATTTAAACAATTTAAGGCCTAATTCTATTCTTGCCAATTTAGTGAGAACTGCACTACAGTATTTTATAAATAGTTTAAGTTTATTATGCATACTTCATAATTTAAAATTAATTTCATGGCCTTTTCTAGTATATATTCTAGCGTTGGTAATCTAAGTTTCTCACTTTATTTGAAGTGTAGTGTGATTGTGGGATGATAAAGTATCTTTTGAATTTTGAAAAGGGTTAATAAAACTTCATTATTTTTTAAATGTTTGTAAAACCAAGACATGTTCTTAAAGTCTTCACTTTGCTGTTTCACAGAAAAAGATATCTTGGAATTGGCCCTTCGATAATTTATGGTTTGAAATTTGTATCAAATTAAGCAAATTTATCTCCTTAATCCAGGCACCTTTCTAATACATGTTATTCCTGAGTAAGGTTTTTGGTCCCTCCAATGTAATTTGAATGTTGCCAAGTTTTATTTGGGAAGAAAGTGCAGCTCCCCAAGGCACTATATATGGACGTGGCCAATTCTAAGGCATATGTGACTCTTAGGACCCTGCTCCCTTGCCCCTTTTCTCATGTCTCCACCCCTACCCCTTGCAGACATCTACAGGAGGACCAGCATGCCTCTGGGACACCCTCTTCTCTCCTCTTAACATTTTGCTAGGTCCTTCTTCAGTGAAATTGGTGCAATTTTCAGTCAGTAGATGTTTGTCATGGCCCAACCATGAGGGCTCAGCCCTTGGGTAGAAGTGAGGCATCCTGACAGTGGGGCTCCAATACCAGGAAACATTGGCTCAGCAGACACTGCAACTCTCCAGGTTGAGAGTCCTCCATCAGATCCACTTAGGTGGTGGTTTTTCCCACACTCATTGCAAAGAATTGCAATGTGGCGTCTGAAATCAGCTACAGGGCTGGATCTCCCCTGATTCTCAGCTGGTTTCCTTACCAAAGACTTGGTGTTTTAATCTGAAAATGGGGAGAATGACTAATATCTCCTGCCATGCTTAATCTAATGGGGTTATTGTGAAAACCACATGAAAAAATAAATTGAACAAAGGCACTTGGTAAGTTATAAAGCCTTATCATCTCAAATTATATATCAAAGTAGACTTCTTTCCCCAGCCACTTTGTGAAATTCGAATGCTGGGTTGCTTGGATGACCCCTGGTCTTGAGCAGTTTTATGAAGGGCTTCTACTTCCTTACTGTCTCCTAGATCTTCCAGGCTTCCAGAACAGGGAAGTACATGTTCATGGTCACCACAGTAGCATCCACTCAAATCTACTCTCTCTGAGCAGCACCAAAGGATTCCACCACTCCTCCTTTTCCTTCCAACAAGTCCCTCCTTCAGAAAAACTTATCATTCTCAATACCTTTTCCTTATGGTCTTTCAGGGTTTTTTTTGTTGTTGTTGTTGTTTTAATCCAAAGAGCTTATTTAAATGCAGTGGATTTCTAGATCAGGGAAGAGGTATCTTTGAATATGGGGAGAGGATATGACCTTTTATTGGCTTTCAAATGTCACTGCATCAGCTTCTTTAGCCCTTGGGTTTCAAGCAGCTTGGGTCTACTGGATCTGTAGTTAGCTAAACCCTATTTAGCTAGAATCCTATTCAGGATTTAGTTAGCTAAATCCTAGTTAGCTAAATCCTTCGCTAGAATTCTATTTTAACAAACTCAGAGAAAACTTCCATTACTTCCCTGAAGGCACCCTCCTCTGATGGGAGAGGGTAAGTGAATATAATTATCAGAGTTTAATTTGCTATAGTCTTTCAAACTTTGAAGATGTGCTTACTGATTGTCCCATAACCTCACTTTCAAAAATCGTCTTATGGAAATAATCAGAAATGTCTGACAATATTTACATATAAAGGTTTATATACATTTAAGTTTTAGTTATACTTTGTTACTATTTATGATCACTTTAAATAAAAGTTAGAAACAAGCTAAATATTTAATAATAGGAAAACTGTAAAAATGTATGCTTAACTGGATAATGGGAATACTGTACAGTCATTAAGAATTTGTATTTGGAGAACACTTAACGAAATAAAGCTGTATACATAATCTAGGTTTTTCTTAAATGAGAAAACAATATGTAAATGTTTTTATTTCAAGATGGAATTTTCAGTTTGTCTCTTTTTTCTCCTGAATACCATTTAAATAACCAAAGAAACATGAAAATAAAAATTTAATTTTCAATTTTGGAGGAGAGGAGAGGAGGAAGAAGGGAGATCCATGCGGTTTGCAAGGAGGGCAAAGGAGAGCTCCATGCTGCTTTGAAAGGGAGAATACAATGTGGCTTTGAAAGGACAAAGCATATGTTTTCCTGGACTGATATACGGAGGCTGATGACATAGTACCCCAGATTCTGAAGGAGACAGCTGACAGATAAGGGATGGGGAACTTTTAGGCATGTTTTTGGCTTACAGCCTTCTGGGGAGCAAGGAAAGTGCTGGGTCCCATGAGAAAACAGGGCTCTGAACTGAAGTGCTCACTGCCCTCCCCAGGTTGGAATATTGTAAATAAAGACCTGTTTTCCTAAAAAAAAAATTAATTTTCATATGTAAAAGTTACCCTACAATGGAAAACGACTAGCTGTATGAGATGAATCGTTGGAGTTCATGGCCCCCATGGAAAGAATGAATATGGCAGAGGGTCTGTAAAGGCTGTAATTAGTATTCTTAGAGCAATTTGAG
Source organism: Furipterus horrens (assembly GCF_987537825.1). NCBI lineage: Eukaryota > Metazoa > Chordata > Mammalia > Chiroptera > Furipteridae > Furipterus > Furipterus horrens. Next base: position 69,738,382 of record NW_028327182.1, read on the forward strand.
AAGATATTTTTCATGCTAAAATAGGAACAAGTAGCTATAAAAAATAGCCACCACAAATCTTCAAATGAAATATGACCCAGAAATTCTACTTCTAGGACTTTATCCTACGCATAAACACATTGCAATAGCTGTGCAATGGCTATTTGAAGTTGAATTGCATTTTGAATAGCAAATTGAATGGCATTTAGAATTGCTATGCCAATAGCATATTTGTAATAGCAGAAGATTTAATGCAACACGAGTGTCCGTACGTTGAAATAAATCACAATCACAATAACAAAAGGAATCTGGGAGATATTTATTTACAGACAAGGAAAGATTTCTAAGATCTATAGCTAAATGAAAAAAGCATATGTAAAACATTGTGTATTATTCCAGTGTACTAAAATGAATCTGGTGTTGCATGTGTGTACACAATGATAATGCATATATGCAAAGAAAAGACTGCAAGTCTTGATATCAGCATGTAAAATTACTTGTTTTATATTTTGGGTTGTAATCCAACACTCCATTATTTTCTGTTTGTTTTTATTTTCTGGATTTAGCTTTTTATATTATTATCTAGAAAGTGGAAAGATTCTGAACAAAATTTTTCCCTCTTTGACCCCTCCACCCAGCACCCCCCCACTCCCTCAGGGAATCCCCACACTGTTGTTCTAGTCCGTAGGCTATGCATGTAAGTTCTTCTGCTACTCTGTTTCCTATCCTGTACTTTTACATCCCCATAGCTATTCTATTACTTCCAAATTGTACTTATTAATCACCTCACCTCTTCACACATTCCCCCACAACCCCTCCCATCTGGCAACCATCAAAATGCTCTCCATATCCATGATTCTGTCTGTTTTGTTTGCTTAGTTTGTTTTTTAGATTCAATTGTTGATAGATTTGTATTTTTTGCCATCTTTCATAGTTTTGATCTTTTTCTTAAATAAGTCCCTCTAATATTTCATATAATAATGGTTGGTGATGATGGACTCCTTTAGTTTTTTCTTGTATGGGAGCACTTTATCTGCCCTTCAATTCTAAATGATAGCTTTGCTGGATAAAGCAATCTTGGCTGTTTGTCCCTGCTTTTCATGACTTGGAATATTTTTTGCCTATCCCTTCTAGCCTGCAAAATTTCATGTGAAATCAGCTGACAGTCTTATGGGAACTACCCTGTAGGTAACCAACTGCTCTTCTCTTGCTGCTTTTCAGATTCTCGCTTTATCTTGAACCTTTGGCATTTTAATTATGATGTGTCTTGGAGTGGGCCTCTTTGCATACATCTTGTTTTGGACTCTCTGTGCTCCCTGGACTTGCATGTCTATTTCCTTCACCAAATTAGGGAAGATTCCTTTCACTATTTTTTCAAAAAGATTTCCGATTTCTTACTCTTTCTCTTCTGGCACACCCATGATGTGAATGTTGGAACACTTGAAGTTGTCCCAGAGGCTGCTGACACGGTCCTCATATTTTTGGATGTTTTTTTTTCTGGTTGTTCTGATTGGTTGTCTTTTGTTTCTTTATGTTCCAAATTGTTGATTTTATTCTTGGCTTCATCCACTCTACTGTTGTTTCCCTATAAGTTGTTCTTTATTTCAATTGGTGTATCCTTTGTTTCTGAATACATCTTTTTTATGTTGTTGAGGTCCTCACTAAGTTCCTTGAGCATCCTTATAACCAGTGTTTTGAACTCTTCATCTGATAGATTGCTTATCTACATTTTGTTTAGTTCTTTTTCTGGAGTTTTTTAAAAATTTATTTGTTTATTTATTTTATTTTTAGAGAGAGGGAAAGGAGAAAGAGAGGGAGAGAAACATCACTGTGTGGTTGCCTCTCACTCACGCCCCCAACTGGGGACTTGATGTGCAACCTAGTCATGTGCCCTGACTGGGAATCGAACCAGCGACACTTGGCTTGCAGGCCAACGCTCAATCCACTGAGCCACAGCAACCAGGGCCACTTTTTCTAGAGTTTTGATCTGTTCTTTCATTTGGGCCATGTTTCTTTGTCTCTTCATTTTGGCAATCTCCCTGTGTTTGTTTCTATGTATTAGGTAAAGCTCCTGTGACTCCCTGTCTTGGTAGATGGCCTAATGTAGTAGATGTCCTGTAGGGTCCAGAGGCACAGCCTTCCCTATCATTCAGACTGGGTACTCGATGTGTGCTTTTTGTGTGGGCTGAGTACATCCTCCTCTTGTACTTGAGCCTTGATTGCTCCTGGCAGGTCAATGGGAGGGATTTACCCAGGCCAGTGAGGTGCAAGGATTGGCTGAGACCACTGACCATCAGCCTCCAACCTCTGTGGTCTGTAGTTGTCCACTGGATGCACAAGTCCTGGGGTTTCCTGGGTGTTGCAGGTCAGGGTCAGCCTCCACCTGTATTCTGCCCAGGGCCACCTTGCCTGAGCTATAAAGCAATCTAAGATGTCTGCTACTTGTGCTGGGGTTGGAGATTCCCAGGAGAAGCTAAGCTGTGAATCTAGGCTGTCTGCTGCTAGTGCTGTGCCTGAGACCACTTAGCAAGGGGTATGGAGGCTAGGGGCTCATGGAGGCCTGTTGTTGCTTGTGTGAAACAATTTAGGAAGTTGTGAAGCTTAGGATGAGTGGGATGGAGCTTCAGGGGATCTCTGAGGTGGAGCAAACACTGTTTAGTGTTAGCCAGTGATGAAGTCTCAGATATGGCAGCTGCCTGCCTGCTCTGTGGTTCAGTGGTGGGAGGATTCAGAAAAGAGACATGGTCTCTGACTGCCTTTCTGTCTGGGAGAAAGCTGTCCCCCAGCTCTTGCCTTGATGCCATACACTTAGTTCCTCCCTCTATGCCACTGGTTCCTTTCAAGCTGCTACCCTGATGCTGCAGCTCAGAGGGAGGGAATCTGAGTAGGTAAGTCATGTGTGCACTCCTTAAGAGGATTGCTTGGGGCTCCAAAAGTTTCTTCCACTGACTCAATCCCTGCTGGTTTTTGAAGCCCAATGTTATGAGGACTTATCTTCCTGGCACTTAAATCCTGGGCTGGGGGGCCTGGTGTGGGGTTAGGACTCCTTGTTCCTGAGATACCCCTCCCTAATATTTATCCACCACACGTGGATGTGGGACCTGCCCATCCCACATCTCCACCCCTCCTACAGTCTGGATGTGGTTTTTTAATTCTGTAGTTGTCAGACTTCCTTTCAACTCAATTTCTGATGGTTCTGAGTGATGGTTATTCTATAATTTAGTTGTAATTTTCATGTGTTGAGTGTGGAGGTGAGTGGGGTTTGCCTATGCCATCATCGGACTGGGAGTCATATCTATTTATTGCATTATTTTATTGCTCAAAATGTGCAGCTTTGGCCCTTCGGAGCTCTTTCAAGTTGGCTCCTGTATGCCTTTGACATACTCCCATTCTTTTGTTTTTTTGAACATGTTCTTACCAGATCCTCCAGGCTCATCTTGTCCTTTCCCAGCCCCAGTGCTAGAAACAATAATTTTCCCAAGGGACCTGATTCCTTTTATTGGAGATGATGTTTAGACATCGATGACTGGGTGCTAGGTGTGCTTGTTGTTATTGGTTATCATTCTTTCCAGGCTCTCTTAGCAGATGAAGCTAGGAGATGGATGTACAAGGTCTGTTTGAAAAAGCCCAACCATTGTTAATATGAGAATGATTTTCACAACATCCATGTAACCTGGCAGCCAAGGAGAATGGACTGAAATGCACATGCATGAACAATGACGACTTCACTGGACTAGTCAGTGGGAGTGTTGGATGCCATGGAGTGAGCTATTGCACTCAAAATGACCGACCAAGTAATGCAACAAATCTGCATCAAATTTTGTTAAGCTTGAACATTCCTCTGCAGAAACTGTTCAGATGATTCAGAAGGTCACAGCCATGGGCAACTGGTGATTGGCAGCTTCATCATGACAATGCACCCTCTCAAGCATCACATCTTATGCAGATTTTTTAAAGTATATTTTATTGATAATGGCATTACAGTTGTCCCAATTTCCCCCCTTCACCCCTCTTTCCAGCAATCGTCTCCCCTTAGTTCGTGTCCATGGGTCATGCACATAAGTTCTTCAGCTTCTCCATTTAATATAATATTCTTAACATCTCCGTGTCTATTTTGTACCTACCAATTATGCTTCTTAAACCATGTACCTTTTCTCCAATTCTCCCCCTTACTCCTCCTCACTGATAATCCTTCAAATGATCTCCATATCTATGATTCTGTTCCTGTTCTAGTTGTTTGCTTAGTTTGTTTTTTTAGATTCAGTTTTTGATAAATATATTTTTTGCCATTGTTCGTAGTTTTGATCTTCTTCTTTTTCTTAAATAAGTCCCTTTAACATTTTATATACTAAGGGCTTGGTGATGATGAACTCCTTTAGCTTTACCTTGTCTAGGAAGCACTTTATCTGCCCTTCCATTCTAAATTATAGCTTTGCTGGACAGAGTAATCGTGGTTGTACGTCCTTGCTTTTCAACACTTTAAATACTTCTCACTAGCCCCTTCTTGCCTGCAAAGTTTCTTTTGAGAAACAGCTGGTAGTCTTATGGGAACCCCTTCGTAGGTAACTCTGCTTTTCTCTTGCTTCTTTTAAGATTCTGTATCTTTAGCCTTGGGCATTGAATAATGTGTCTTGGTGAGATCTTCTTTTGGTTCCTGGACTTGTATATCTGTTTCCTTTGCCAAATTAGGAAATTTTTCTTTCATTATTTTTTTCAATTTCTTGCTCTTCCTCTTTTCCTTCTGGCACTTCTATAACTCGGATGTTGGTACATTTAAAGTTGTCCCAGAGGTTCCTAAGCCTCACCTTGTTGTTTCAATTCTTGTTTCTTCATTCTGTACTGGTTTACTGTTTACTTCTTCCTTATGTCCCAATACATTGATTTGAACCCTGGCTTCCCTTCATTGTTGATTTCCTGTATATTTTTATTCATGTCACTTACTGTAACCTTCACTTCTTCCCTATGTGTTTGCTGTACTCAATCATTTCTGTGAGCATCGTTATCACCAGTATTTTGAACTCTTCACCTGACAGGTTGGCTATCTTCTTTTCACTCAGTTCTCCCTCTGGAGTCTTGATCTGCTGCCTCTTTTGGGCCATACTTCTCTGTCACCTCACCTTGACAGCCTCCTGTGTTTGCTTCTGTGTCTTAGGTAGAGCTGCTGCACCTGCTAGGTTGTAAGGGGTGGAGCCTTAGGTATTCATCAGTACCAGGTGACCAATTTCATCACGTTGTGGTGCTATATGTGGGGGAGGGATCTGAGAGGGAACAATGCCGCTTGCTCCCAGGCACTTCTCCCACCTCCTGTATGGGACTGGCACCTCTCTAGCTGTTGTGCTGTTGATCGTTCCCAGAGTGGGTGGGTTTGCATATGTTCGAGGACTATGGGGGTCTTTGAACAGACTCTCCTGAGAGATGGGCAGTTTCTTCTGCCTCCCCCGTCCCTACTGGTTTCACAGCCAGAAGCATTGAGGCTTTATTTTCCTGGCACTGGAACCGTGAGCTGCTCTGTCTGGTCTGGGGCTGTGATTGCTCCCCAGGTGTCCCTTCCAGCATTTATAATGTGATACCGCTCATTCCACTGGCCAGCTGAAGCCGCTGTCTTGCCACTTCCACCACTGCCTTGCCTTTGCTATACCACCTCCTCTTCACCCCAGCTCCCCAGCTCCCTGTCCACCCATCCTACCTGTCTGGATGAGTATTACTTCTTTAATTCTTTGGTTGTTGGACTTCCATACAGTTCAATGTTCTGGCAGTTCCGGTTGTTTTGCTGTTGTTGTTTTGAGGTATTTGTAATCCTTATGATTGTGTCAGGAGGCAAAGCATGTTTATCTATGCCTCCATCTTGGCCAAAAGTCCAGCAGGAGTATTTTTAAACGTATATTTGCTGGTTCTTTTCTCTTAAAAATTTAAAAATACAATAGATATACTATATTTATAAAAAGTAAAAATCTACTTTGTCATTTTTCTAATTTTAGTTGCCTACCAAATAAATGCATGTTGCTTTTATAATGAGAGAGAAGCAATAAAGGTTATATTTTTATTTTCTGAACCTTTTGTAAGTCCATCAGTTACAAGGTGAGTCTGTAGGAGCCCTAAGGGACAGAGAGGTGAACTGATTTGAACAAGAGTTTTTCAGTAAGTCTTGTAAGTGGTAGGAGTTATCCGGTAAGTGTAGAGATTAAATATTCTGACACTTAGTGGTCAGAACCCTTGACACTCCCACCACAGTGGCCATCTTCACTGTTTCTGAATGACATGCTTGCTTATACTCTTCAGTGAGGGAGGCCTCTAACACATACAAGTCCTTGGATGGAGTATTGATTGTCTCAACCATTCAAAATGGGTTAAGAATCAATTTAGAGTATTTAGAATATTTTTTAAAAAATATTCTTTATTGATTATGCCATTACAGGTGTCCCAATTTCTTTTCCCTTTGTTCCTCTCCACCCAGTGACATCCGTCCATCCAGTTGCGCCGCCCCCTTAGTCCATGCCCATTGGTTGTGCATATAGTTCTTCTCAACATCTTCCTGTCTACTCCACTCCCTCCTACTATGCTTCTTAATTCATGTACCATCCCACTCCCTTTTCCTGCTTCCCCGTCCCTGCTGACCTCCCCCCATAATATTCCCCATACCTATAATTCTTTTTCCACTCTTGTTGCCTACTTAGTTTGCCTTTGTTTCTATTCCCTAGTTTCTGTTGTTGGTTCTTGTGATGCATTTTTCATTTTAATGTTCATAGTTTTGATCCTCTTTCTCCTAAACAAGTCCCTTTAACATTTCATACAACAGTGGTTTGGATTTAATGAACTCCTTCAGTTTTACTTTGTCCTGGAAGCACCTTCTCTGCCCTTCTATTCTGAATGACAGCTTCGCTGGATAGGGTAATCATGGCTGTAGGTTTTTGCTGTTCATTACTTTGAATATTTCTTGCCAGTCCCTTCTTGTCTGCAGAGTTCCTTTTGAGAAATCAGCTGATAGTCTTATTGGGACCCCTTTGTATGTAATTCTCTTCTTCTCTCTTGCTGCTTTTAAGATTCTCTCTCTATCCTTAATTTTTGACATTTTGATTATAATGTGTCTTGGTGTGGTTCTCCTTGGGTCCAGTTTATTTGGAACTCTTTGTGCTTCCTGGACCTGTAAGTCTATTTCCTTCCCCAAGTTAGGGAAGTTCTGCTTCATTATTTTTTCACATAATTTTTCAATTTCTAGTTCTTCTTCTTCACCTTCTGGCAACCCTATGATTCGGATGTTGGCCCACTTATGGCTGTCTGATAAGTTTCTGAGCCTCTCCTCATTTTCCCCACTTCTTGTTTCCTCTTTCTGCACTGGTTGACTGTTCCTTCCCTATGTTCCAATTTGTTGATTTGATCCCTGGTTTTCCTTCTCTCACCACTAGTATCATATATATTTTTGTTCATTTCAGCAGGACTTGCCTTCATTTCTTCCCTGTCTTGTTTAAGATCTGCTGTTAGGTCTGTAAGCAGTTTTATAACTAAAGCTCTGAAGAATGCCTCAGAAAGATTTCCTATCTGCTGCTTTGTTAGATTAGATATTTGCTGTCTGGTCAGCTGCATCACCGGGATCTTTATCATGATCTGTACCATCCTGACCATTTTGTGTTTACCTTTGCTTCTTGGACTGGGCTGTCACACGTTCTATGCTCTAGCGGGCAGAGCCACGTGCACTTGTCACAACTGGGCGACCCTTCTCACCACACTGTGGCATTTTCTGCGGGGGTGGGAGTCCAAGATGGATTCCTGCTGTTCACTCTCCGCTGAGAGACCAGCAGCCTCCTCCTCCATCCTACACCCTCCGGGCCTCACAGTTGAAGGCAATGGAGGTCTGCCTTCCATGGCTTTGGAATCGCAAGGTGACGGGTCTGGTCTGCAGCCGGGGGTACTCCCCAGGTGCTTCTCACCTCTCCTTAAATACGGGTGTCTGTGCTTACCACTTTCCTGCCACCATCGCTGCTGCTGCCGTGACAGCATAGCTTGACCTCTCCTACCCGGCTTCGCCCCTCCTACCTGTCCGGACGAGCACCACTTCTTTATAACTTCATATGTTGGACTTCCATTTATTTTCTGGAACTTCTGTTTTTTGTTTTTTTTTTCTTCTGGTTTTGTGGTAATTGTATTTCTTCTTAGTTGTGGAGGGAGACGGAGCATGTCAGTCTAGGCCCCCATCTTGGTTGGAAGTCTCCTGTGTTTGTTTGCTTCTGTGTCCCAGGAGGAGCTATCGCTCCTATTTCGTTGTAAGGGGCGGAGCCTTAGATATTCATCAGTAACGGGTGACCTGTTTCATCATGTTTTGGCGCTGGATGTGAGGGAGGGGTCTGAGAAGGAACAATACCACTTGCCCAGCACTTGCCCCTTTTCCAAGCACTTCTCCCACTTCTGCGCCAGACGAGCACCCCTCTAGCTGCTGCCCTGGCTGTTCCCAGAGTGGGAGGGTCTGTGGATGTTCTAGGTCCCTGGGGGCCCTTTAAACAAGTGGACTCTGCTGAGAGACTCGCAGTTTCTGCCTGCATCCCAACCCCCACTGGTTTGCAATGTCAAAAGCAATAAGGCTTGATTTTCCCCAGTGCTGGGACAGTGAGCTGCAAGGTCTGGTGAGGAGCTGGGAACATTCCCCAGGTGTCCCTCCTGACTTTTTAAAACGTGTACCTGTGCTTTCCACCAGCCTGATGCTGTTGCCACTACTGCCACCACCACACTGTGTTCTTTCCGCCTCTCCTACCTGTCTGGATGAGTATTTCTTCTTTATATCTTTGTTTGCTGGACTTCCATGTGTTTTGATTTTCTGGAACTTCTCGTTGTTTCTAATTTTGAGGTAGTTGTACTCCTTCTTAGTTGTGGAGGGAGACACAGCATGTCTGTCTATGCCTCCTTGTCAGAAGTGTATTACATATAATTTTTAATTTTTTTAAAGTATATTTTATTGATTATACTATTAAAATAGTTCCAATTATAATTTTTAATTTTTAACTTTTTATCTAAAAAGTTACCATTTTCTATGTATGTCACAATATACTTTTCCCTTCCTTTTACCTGGGCTTACTTTCTCTTTTTATATTTAACTAAATTTTATATCTTTCTCTAATAAGACATTTTGCTCAGTTTAAAATTTAATTATTTTCCTGATAGATTTGTTTCTTTAACATCTCCGTCTGTCTATAGTTAATTTTTATCTTTTACACATGTCTTCTTAAGATTCTATTTCTTTATCAAAAAGATCCCTTTCAGGATGCTTATCACTGTCCTTCCATTCACAGTGGTTAAGCGCCTGGGTTAAGGAGTACTGCTCAGTGGTTAAGGGGGTAAGTTAAGAGGTTCTGCTCTGCTCCCAAAGCACGTGAGCTACCTGGGGTGGACACAAGGGTTAAGGGGACAGTGTGGTGGGTGCAGCGAATACCCAGGTATCTGAGTGGAAATTGATGTTATGCCTGAGGAAAAAGAGGAAGGAAGGCTGTTGATAATGATCACTGGATCCATCACCCTAAGACAACCTTGCAGCCATAAGGAGTAGGTACTCCAGGAATAAATCGGAACTGTCAGTTCAGAAAAGAAGTTTGGAGCCATGGTATAAAATGCTCCAGAATAGTACTTAAATAGCATCAAATATGGTAGAAAACCAAATTATATCAAGGGGTGGATGGGGTACAGTAGAAGATGATGGTCTAAAAATCAAATTGGCACTCAGGTAAACAGGCTCTTTCAAATAAATAAAGGGAAGTTGATTTTTAAAATTTCTTTAGGAAAATTTGGATGTACATTTCAAAAGCCTAAAAATATTATCATCATTTGATTCAGCAATTACATAATGGATATTTATCCTAACAATAATAATAGCTAATATTTACTGAGGGCCATAAGTGCTATTGTGAATGCTTTATGTGTATTTGTGAATTTAATTCTACAGCAACACTATGAGGTAGAAATTATTATGATTCCTATTTTCCAGTGGGGGGAGGGAAGCACAGAGCAGTGAGAATTGGCAAGAAGCAATTAGTCAAGGTGTCTAAATGCTTGAGCCCCTCAAATTCTAACAGAATTTGAAATCTAGAAAGTGGGAAAATTCTGAGGCTCAAACATTGAGTTCCTGGCAGGCTGGGGCAGGGGGATTGTGAAGAGGAGGCTGGGGGTACATGTCACCACCCTACACTTATACCTGGCTGTGCATGAACAGGTGAAGAGCAGGGGAGAAGGAGCTTGGTTGATTCAATCACCTTGAGTCCTTGAACTGTAATAAAATACAGTGCACCCCTGTCAGACGTGATTCATGAAGTGTTATCTGGTCCCTGTAGTTTAATCAGATAGAATGTTGACACATAGAAGATATTCCCAGCGGATTCATTAATTGAGTTGTCATTAATTTTTTTTTGTATTTATAGCCTTGTTATAAGTGTTAGTTTTCTGCTGCCTTGGACTTTCTCAGAGAGCTCTAATTTTATTTTATTTTATTTTTTAAAAAGGTGTACTTGGTCTGCAGCAAAAAGGTTTTCAGTTAAGTAACTGCTTAAGGCTGCTAGTTATTTAATAGATGACTAAAGAACAGAAATCTTAAGTCTGATTCTAAGTATTATGCTTTCTTCACTAGGGGAAATGATCTCTATTTTAAAAGGATGTGTTTAAAATAACATTTTAAAGTGTATATTTGGATTTGGGATAATAAAGAGCTAAAGTTTAATGGGCGAAATAATAGGAGGAGTTAAAAGATATATAAACAAGTCATTTTGCTCTCTCTGGGTTTGTTTTTACCTACTTTATTAATAAATTTTAGGACAATGTTATTCTGCTCCAGAAGTTCCCAAATGTTTTTAGTTCAGGACATCCTCTTAGTGTTATAACTTTTCTTTTTCATTTTTAAAAGGATTTTATTTATTTATTTTTACAGAGAGGGGAAGGGAGGGAGAAAGAGAGGGAGAGAAACATCAATGTGTGGTTGCCTCTCGCACGGCCCCAACTGGGGACCTGGCTTGCAAGCCAGGCATGTGCCTTGACTAGGAATCGAACTGGTGATCCTTTGGTTCACAGGCCAGCACTTAATCCACTGAGCCACACCAGCCAGGGCTAGTGTTATAACTTTTCATAGTGCCCATTGGTCAAAAGAAATGCCTACAGCCCTGACCAGGTAGCCAAGATTGTGGGTTCAATCCCTGGTCAGGGCATATACAAGAATCAACTAATGAATGCATAAATAAGTGGAACAAAAAATCGGTGTTTTTCTCTCTCTCCTTTTCTATCTCTCTCAAAATCAATAAATAAAAAATTTTTAAAAAATACCTTACAATTCTGTTTATTTAATAGTGGCATCCAAACAACTTAATAAGTATTTGTGTATTCACTAGTAGCCATTTGTAAAAATAATATAAATCAAAATAAAAAATAATGTTTCATGCCATCCTGAAATAACCATTATTTCTCGCTAAAGGGCCAGCACAGCAAATGGTCACTGCATGATTTCTTTTTTATTTTTTATAATTTATTTGTTTGTTTGTTTGTTTATTTATTTATTTTTAGAGAGAGGGGAAAGGAGAAAGAGAGGGAGAGAAACATCACTGTGTGGTTGCCTCTCACTCGTGCTCCCAACTGGGTACCTGATGTGCAACCTAGTTATGTGTCCTGACTGGGAATCGAACAAGCAACACTTGGTTCGCAGGCTGACGCTCAATCCACTGAGCCACACCAGCCAGGGTACTGCATGATTTCTTAGTCCTCAGAATCGTTGGACATAGCACCCTCATTTCCTGTCCCACATTGATTTTTGCCTGGTTCTTGCTTTTTATTTTTAATTTAATTTTTATTTTTAATGCAATATTACATATATAGTTTTGGGTGTACAACATCGTGACTAGGCACTTACATAACTTACAAAGTGATCATCCTGATGAGTCTAGTATCCATCTGACTGGTTCTTGCTTTTTATCACAGGAGCTGAAGAAAACCCACCTCCACAAAGATATGATGTCATCTAAAGACATGTATCCGAAATCTAATGTTGAAATTATGAACTCTTTTCTTTCTTTCTCTTTTTTTCTTTTATCCCTTTTTCCATTTAAAGTGTGAACCCCTTCAAACTACTAGTTCCTGGGAACATTGCTCTGTATTGTAGAAAATAAAAAGTATCCTGCAGCACACTGGGGATCTGTGGTTCTCTCAGGGTTCCTCAGTGCACAGTTTGGGAACCACGGGAGCAAACTCAGTTTCAAATTTGAGCCATCACCTTAGGAAATGTACAGGCATAAATTAGCTGGAGGAAGGCTCCTCTTCGGTTGTTCTGTAATTATAAAGATTTGTTAGTTTGTAAAACACTTTCCAACGGCAATAAAGGTCAACCAAAATTTTTCACTTCCTTGTTCCTCTGAAAGCATATAGTATGAATTAAGGTCTTCCTTCTTGGGTGAAGAATATCAAGTAACAATGAAAATAATGTTCTGACCTTTTCCTGTATTCAGCCCCATATCGAAAATCATGATGAAGTTTTCTCATTCTGAAGCCAGTTAGAAAGGCACCCTTTCTTGAAGGCTGCTCAGGTTCAATGACTAGATTTAACAACTAAGTCCTGGCAGTGAGCACTGGACAAGCAGAAGTCTTTCTTAGACCCAAGGAGGTCATTCTTCACCATGATTCCTAGTGTACTGTGCCCAAGTTCCTATGTGTGATCAATACCATTGGGTAATTATTATGCAATAAAGGTAATTGGACTCTATATAAAGCCTTATTTATATTTTTCCTAACTGAAGACCCAAATGGGCCTTTGAGGGATTAAAATATTGGAAGCTGCAATGATTTGAACATCTGAGCAAGATGGTGTATGTGAAAAAAATATATCTGAAGTCCTTGCTTGGGTTTTATAAAAGGAGATCAGGCAGATGAAGCTCTCTTTCATATTCACACTTTGGGGAAAAAATTAATATTATTTAAATGATTTAAGCCTTCAGTTGGCTATATATCTCTTTGATCCATGTTCTTAATTTGAATTTTTTCTTATTGACCAGACTTTTGAGTCCTTTTCAGTTTTGGAAACCCTTCTGATATTAAACGCTCCATGAGCTCAGTGTAAACATATCTGCTCCTCTTCCCCCAACTTATCAACTAAGAGTTCACCAATGTGAAAGAGAAAGAGATGGTATCTTTGAATAGACATGTAGAAAATCCCTTCCACAAATTCATATCTTTTCGATGATTCTTAAATGTTAGATGATGAATATATTTCCATGAAAATCCATTTAATGCATGATCCACAACATTGGGGAAGATGGAGAGAGAAAAGAAAATATGTCCTTGATTTAAACCCAAAGAGAGCAGCCAGTTATATACATGTGGATTCTCACTAACCTATTTTTAAAAATAAAATTTTTATATTTCAGTAGCCTTTGCTTTAGAGAGTTCCATTTTATCCATAGAGGATATGTTCCAAGACCTCCAAAATCCTACATATATTATGTTTTTTCCTATATATACATACATATGATAAAGTTTAATTTATAAATTAGGCAGTTAGAGATGAACAACTAAAATAAAATAAAACTATAGCAATAAGCTGTACTCTAAGTTATGTGAATGTGATCTCGCTCTCAAAATATCTTACTGTACTGTATTCACCTTTCATATTGTGGCGATGTGAAATGAGATGAAGTCAGGGGAATGAGGTAGGCATTGTGACATAGCCTGAGGCTACTATTGACCTTCTGACAATTTGTCAGAAGGAAGATGGATCATCGAGCTACAATGATGTCCATGGCCGGATGTCAGGAGCAGACAGTGTCGATGGTTGCGGAAATTTAATATTTTTGGACTGGGGTTGACTGTGGGTAACTAAATCATTGCACATGGGGTGGGGGCAACTATGGCATATAAAAGTTGCAAAGGAAAATATTCAGAGAATTCCCACATACCTCATCCCATTTCCCCTATTGTTAACATGTTATCATGCATTTGTCACAACTAGGAAAACAACACCAACACTATTACTATATATGGGGGTTCTTACTATCATCAAAATTCAATCTCTCTGTCAGTTAAATATCCTCTCCCCTTCTAAGGCTTGGCTTTTAGCTCTCTTAGGTTTTATATAATAGGCAGAAGTTTTAATTAAAATGTAGTGTAAGAGATGCACCTTTTATTCATGGTAGTGTGGTTTGTGTCCTGCCTAAAATACCTCTCTCTATTTTCTGGTCATAAAGACATTTTGCTATATTTTCTTTTTTTTAGTAGATTTTAACTGTGATGAAATACACATACCATTTTCCATCTTAACCATTTTAAGTGTACAGTTCAGTGATATTAAATACATTCATCATGTTGTGCAACCATCACCATCCATCTCCATCACTTTTCATCTTACAAAACTAAAACTCTGTCCTCATTAAATGACGCCCAAATTTCCCCTCCCCCCAGCTCCCAGCAAGCACCATTCTATTCAATACTTTCTATTTCTATGAATTTGACTACTATAAATACCTCATATGAGAGGAATCACATGGTGTTTTTCTTTTTGTGACTGGCTTATTTCACTTAGCGTGATGTCCTCAGGCCCCATTCTTGTTGTAGCATGTGTCAGAATCTCTTTCCTTTTTAAGACTGTATAATATTCCATTGTATGCATTTAACATATGTTGCTTACCCATTCATTTATAGATGGAGACTTAGGTTGCTTCCACATTTTAGCTATTGTGAATAATGCTGCTATAAACACGGGTGTAAGAATACCTTTTCAAGACCCTGCTTTTAATTCTTTTGGGTATATACTCATAAGTGAAAGTGCTAGATCATATAATAATGCTATTTTAAATTATTTTCAGGAACCACCATTCTGTTTTCTGCATTGTACCAACAATGCACAAGTAGTTTAATTTCTCACCAATATTTGTTATTTTCTGTCTTTTTAAAAAATAGTAGTCATCTTAATGAGTGTGAGGTAGTATATCATTATAGTTTTAATTTACATTTCCATAATGATTAGTGAAATTGAGCATCTTTTCATTTGCTAATTGGCCCTTTGTATATCTTCTTTATTCATGTTTTTTGAGTAGGTCACGAAGCTTGAACATGAGATCTATTCACGTTTTGAATAGCTATATGAAGATAAAGTTTTTTGTCCTAATGGCTATAATAACATTCCATCTAATGAATATGTGACAGTTTATTTATCCTTTTTTATATTACAACCATGCTTGCACACATTTCTTTGTGTCAGCTGTCAGTATTGGTTAGAGTGTATCTCAACGGACTTATTGCTAGATTTTATGACAAATGCATTTATATTTTATTATAGGCTGCTAACTCACTTCCCAAATGGCTCTTCAAATTTATACTACTGCCAGCAATATATGAAAGTACTGTGACTGTTACATTGTCACAGGAGAGTCTGATTTTTTAAAATTAATCTTCACCCAAAGATATGTTTAGTGATTTTTTTTTTTTGAGAGCGAGAGAGACATCAATGTGAAAGAGAAACACCAACTGATTGCCTCCCATACATGCCCCAACCAGTGATTGAACCTACCACCTTTTGGTGTACGGGACAGTGCTCTGACCAACTGAGCCACCCAGCCAGAGCAGGAGAGTTTAATGTCTAAGAGCAAGGTTCTGGCACCACCATGTCTAAGTTCAACTCTTGGCTCTGCCACATACTAGAAGTGCCACTATTATCTTTCTGCTTCATTGATGAATGATATTTCATTATATTCATCCATTCTCCATAGAGGGGCCTTTGGGTAACTTCCAATTTTTGGCTATTACAAATAAAGCTATTGTGAAAATTCTAGCACATGTTTTGGTGAACACATGTATGCCTATCTGTTAGGTATAAACCTAGAAACAGGTTTGCTTTGTCCTAGGGTAGGCATTTATTTAGTTTTGTAGGTATTGCAATGCACTTTTTCAAAGACATTTTACCCACTTACATTCCAGTCACTCCACATTTTTGCCAATACTTGGTATTGTTAGTCTTTTTCATGTTAGTGTTGGGTTTATTGTAGTTTTTTAAAATCGTTGGTATGGAAGCTTACAAGAAGAAGAATCATTGCAGCAAATGTTAACAATACTCATTAGCCCTTGCCCAGGCAAGTGAGAGTTTTAAGATGTTGACTTTGAGTATGTCCCATCCTGCTGGCAAGAGAGAGACTTTGCCAGCTCGGAATGGCAAAATTGCATTTCTAACTGCAAATTAATAAATTGGCATCGCTATTCTATACATCTAACTTATGAACTTGGTTAACATGAGCTCCTCCTGAGAGATTAATTGTCCCATTGTGAGTACCTAGGTCATGGGAAGAATCAATATTTATAAAAATCAGAATAGTGATTCCAATGAGGTGGGGTGGGTAATGGACTAGGAGGGTGTGTGAGAGAAAATTTTTAGTGCTGAGAATTGTCTAAATCTTGGCCTGATGTTTAAACGTGGGAAAATCACCAAGGTATACACTTAAGATTAGTGCACTTTTTTTATACTGTGCTGTGTGCATGTAGACCTCCATTTTTGAAAAGTAACTTAGTTTTCTTCTCTGTTGGACAGAGACCGCTTTCAGCCTGGGCATCAGGACAGAGGAGATTGCACTGTCAGCTCTGTGTGAGGGAGGGCATGGGTCTGAGAGGAAGGTTTGAGGAGACTAGTGGACAGGCTGTAGACAGCATCAGGCTCCCCTCCACTGAGCTGTTGGAAATCCCATCTAGTGCTAAGGGAAGTTATAGGACCAGGCATGGAGGGAAGAATATAAGCTTTTCTGTTTTCTGATGTGTTAGCAGAAGGAACAAGTTAAGAAAAAGGTGTTAGCTTCAGATTTATAGGGCACCATGCTGGGTTTGCCAGTAAAAGAAAACCCAATTGCTCAGCTAGACTTTGAAAAATATTATTTGGTCCCTGAGTAAAAACAGATGTTGTTTCCTGTCACAGAAATCAGCTATACGTCTTCCAACTGCCACCAAGCAGCAAGTGCTCAAAACTCTCATATTTCTTTCTCAGAATCAGATTCACAAGGCAAAGTCAACTGAAAAGAATTTCAGCTTCATCACCTTCTCTGTCGTTGCCTTATGAAAAGTGGGCTGGAAAGATTTTTTTCCTACTGAACTATATTTCATTAGTATTTCCCTTCCCTTGCCATCACAGATGGACACATAATGACTGTGCCACCTAAGACTCCTCTCTTCAGAGCAGCACTCCAGAGTGAGATATTTCTTCAGAGAAACCCTCTTTCTTCTTAAGTTTAGGGTTGGGCTGCTGGATGATTGTTTGATTGCTCCCTCAGCTTCCACTGATCTAATTTTTCCACTTTTGGAAAGTGGCAGTCGCCTCCTTACCCAGGAAAACAATAATTTATGCTGGAAATGTAGGTCAGCATATGCCAATTTAATACTTTCGGTCACTGGAAAAACCTTCTGGGGGGCCAGCTCTTGGCTAAATTGCAAAGCAGACAGTCTCTATGGCCATGCTTCACCTTGTCTGTCTCCTCTGGGTTCTCTGTCCATGCAGCCCTCCTTTTTTTCTTCCAGATGCTCCTTGTTCCACCTCCACACCCCCACCTTCACCGTGTGCTGGCCTCACACAGTCTTCCTTCCATTATGTGGACCCAGTTACACCTTCTAAAGGGTTTTCATTCAGAACTGGATTTCTTTGACATATTAATAAGCTTATCCCGTAATAAACTACAGGACAAATAATAATACTTGCTCTGTTTTGGCAGCTTGAACTATTATTTTGCCTTTGATTTATGAGGAATCAGATCCAAGGTAAATGTTGGTCTTTTCAGATGTTGCTAAAGGCATGCTGATCCCCAGCTGGCGACATGAGGGCGCTCAGACCCTTGAGCTTGGCTCTCACACACTGCAGCAGAATACACAAGAACCTCACAGCACCTCCCTGGCTTCTCAAGCTGCTGTGAGAGAGCAAAGTAATGAAGAGAACACTCCCAATGGGAATGGTAGAGAGAGTGTCTTTGGCATGGAAGACTCCCTAGCCCTGGACTATAGGCACAGTCTATGCACTGACAGCTTGGGGTTCTTGCCAGAAGAGCTTTGGTTCATGCCACTGCTTTCGCCCAATAGACCTTTTGCTCTTCTCTAAAGCAGTGAGCTGCAAAGAGCAGTCCATAGGATAATCCACTGTCCAGTAGAATTTGCCATGATGAAGGAAATGTCCTGTATCTGCTCTTCGCAATATGATAACCCTTACCTACTGAGCACTTGACATGTGGCTGGTGAAAATGCATGATGAAATTTTAATTTCATTTACTTGCAATTAATTAATTTACTTTCAATTAATTTAGTTTTGTTTAAAGAGCCATGCGTGACTAAGGCTACTTTATTAAACAATGAATGCAACTTTGGGCTTTATGGATATTTATTTTTACCTAAAAAATAAAGACACTAACTTTGACTAGCATTTAAATATTCAGAGTGTCACCAGGGCCCTAGCTGAGTTAGTCTTTTGGGTGGTCATGGTCACATGAATGTGAGGGTGTCTTGGCTGGAAGTTTCCAGTCTGAGGGTTGACAGCAACACCTTAGTGGCTTTTGTTCAGAACCTTATAAATAGCCTAGGTGTGTCTGTTTTACTGGATTTTCAAATTTTCTGGTTTTAAGTAAAACTAATCCTTGCAAAGTGGAGCATTTACTTAAAAAGAATCCTGCACAGAATTGCAGACTGATGATCATGTTGATGAAACAAACCCAAGCAACAAACAAGGTGGCAGAAGTCGCTTCTACTCATACTGCAAGCTTCTGTGGGCCAGTCTGCAGGGAAAAACAATAACAACTGACTCAAGTCTAACAAGATCATAAGATTCAAAATGATCAAGGTTGTTTGAACTACATTCACAATCATTGAGGATAACCCTCTTCTAAGTGTATGTCACGCTTTGAAATATTAGCTCATAATACTGTGAAATCAATGAGATGAGCAAGACACTTTAGGACTAAGCACTTGAAAACAAAGACAAAATTTTTCCACTTTTAAGATCATAAATACTTTCACTAAATGTTTGATACATTTCTGGAAACCTCTTTTGAGTTCTTGAACTTGGCAGCAATTTTAGTCCAATACTATTGAGGAATCCCTTCCAACTGTGATTCAAATAGCTGAAATACAAAGAAAATAATAGGGTGGCAAAAAATGCATTCTTTTGTCATAAAATATTGTTGGAATGCATGATGAAATAATTGCTGAAGACCAAAAGAAATAGCTTAGAACACATTACACAGTATGGGAAATTTACTCCACAGTTGCATAAAGGGATAGATGTTCCTTTTTTAACTTTTTATTTAAAATAATTTCATATTTACAGAAAAATGGCAAAACTAGTAGAGAGAGTTCCCATAGACCCTTCATCTAGTTCCCCCTGATGGTAACACACAACCCCAGTACAACAATCAAATCTAGGGAACTAGCATTGACACATATTATCAACCAATCTGCAGACCTTTCCATATTTCTCAGGGTTTCCCACAGATGGCCTTTTCCTATCTGGATCCTGTCAGGATCCATATTGCATTTAGTTGTAGTGTCTTCTTGGACTTTTCCAATTTGGGACTCTTTCTCAAGTCTTTCTTTGTCTTTCATGATCCTGACACTTCTGAAGACTAGTGGTTGGTTATATTTTAGGCTGGCTCTCCCTTTGGATTTGTCCATATTTTCTCAGGAATGGATTGAGGTTATACATCTTTGGCAGGAATGCTACA
This sequence comes from Furipterus horrens, assembly GCF_987537825.1. Taxonomy (NCBI): domain Eukaryota; kingdom Metazoa; phylum Chordata; class Mammalia; order Chiroptera; family Furipteridae; genus Furipterus; species Furipterus horrens. The sequence continues at coordinate 69,758,043 of NW_028327182.1, forward strand.
GACATGATGTTGGGTCCTTCCCAGCCCCTCATCTAAGGGACACATGAGATCAGTGTGTCTCACTGCTGGTGATGTTACCCTTGATCTCCTGGTGAAGAGGTTCTGTCTGCCAGGTTTTCCCTGTAAAGCTACTGTTGTTCCTTCTGTCATTAATAAAGTAACTTGTGGGGAGACACTTTGAGGCCACAAATATCTTGTTTCTAATCAAGGTGTTTATCTACACAACGTGTCTTGACTCATGGCATTTGCTGTATTCTGTTTCAAAAATTAAATTTATTGCACTGCATGATATCTGCATTCAGCAGTTTATTCCTGCTGGGTGTTCAAAGGCCAGTGTGATATAAATTCAGTATCTGGCATCGTTGGTTTTCTTGGCTTTGTGCATGTTAAACCTGGTATTTTTACTGATACAGTATTACTGAAAAAAAAATTAAATTTAAAAAAGACCTACTTTCCCCTATGTATCTAAAAAAATGTGCCATAGAACATATACTCTTAACAATAAATGACTTATTTATGAAAATAAGAATTCTAATGGAAAACTGTAACAAATCTCATTGACTGAAATTGAAAAGGAAAGGGTCTGGGGTGAGGGTGCAGTTTTGACAATACCTGCAAAGCTCACTCATTGTATCTGAGCTAGTGATTTATTGTCATGCTCTCTGAGCCCAGAGTCATCCCAGTGCCACTGGTGTCACCAATGCAGTTATGCTGGTTTAGAAATAAAAATATAGAATAACATTTATAGTACTCTTAATAAGGTCAGGAATGACCATGAAAATATTTTGTACTTCATGGAATTATTCTGGTTAAATTGTAGCAAGGTAATGAAAGGAGTGTTGAACTTAAAGATAAATAATACAGATTTCTCTTATTAAAAAAATCAGACAAAAACCATAACTACTCAAAATTTGTGACTTATCATTGGGAAAACAAATGGCTGCCAGAAAGATGTTCCTTAGCAGATATTTTAAAAATAATAATAAACACTGTTAATTTGTGTCTTCAAGATGAAGGTAATTTTTTAAAATAGTAAGAAAATGACATCTTTTTAAAAGAAACTTGAGAAAAAACTTTTCGAAACAGGCTAAAAATTATTATTGTTGCCCAAAATAACATGTGTCATCTATAAAAATGTTCCTGTCTGCATACTTTAAAAAATAGACATCATTTTCTGTCTTATTTAACAAGCGTCCCAACAATGGCGGGTTGTAATTCCACTTGTTAAAAAATGTCAATATGTAGTGCTTTATGACTAATTTGCAAGAACAACTAATTGACATCAGGAAGATGAAAATTTTCTAGCTGAGTTTCAACAAAAAAATGTTTGTGAAATTGCCAGATAAAATTGAAAAATGAGTAACATGATTTAGTAAGTCAATCACTCATTACTATTTAGATTTGCCCTTCTCTGAGGAGTACTTTTGACAAATTGGACAACCATTAAAATCAAAATCAACAACTAAGAATCAGACCTTCAAATGCTGTCTCAGAAAATGTTAAACTAACAGAATCAAAAATAGTGAAGTGTGTTCAATCATAACACTCTCCACAAAAATACATTCATAGATAATAGTACTATTTTTGTGCACTTCTAAAGGTTTCTATACTATAAATAAATAAAATAACACAAATTACTTTAGAGCATTATTTGTTTAATCTTCAACTCATTGTTTAAGCATTTTTATTGTTGTGTATGTTTTATAACATGAGTAATATGTTAGCATGGTAGACTTATGTATAGTTTTTAAATATGTATTTATGCATTAGGGAAGTTTGCTCTAATGTTTTCACTTATGGGGATGTGAGATCAAAAATGCTTGTAGACCACTGCTGTGATTTCAAAATCTGATTGTATGTTAGAATGAATTTTTTACATGCATTACTTCATTTAATTCTCACAACCTATAATAAGAGGCCAGTCTTATTAGAGAAGTAATAGTTATCCCTAGTTTTTAGTTCAGGAAACCTGAAACTGAGAGAAGATGCTTTAAAACAGTAAGGGATTTGCCAGAACTGAAAGCCTCTTCCACTCCATCAGTCAGATGCATAATGGAAGCTGCCCTCACAGCTTTTTGGTGTGTTCTGAAATGGGCTTTTCCCCTCAGTACGGATGCTGAAATCCGTATCATGCATCATTAAAGGAATATTTGTTAATGCTGTTACGTGCTGGGTGTCCAATAAATAGAAGTGGAACTTGGGATTTACATAGCAAACCTGTAAATATACACCAACAAATATTCAGCGTACAAAGAGTTGTATAGTTTGCTTTTCCCTAGGGAAGCAAAATCATTCTAAGTTGTATATGCAGTAGTCATTATGTCCCCAAGTAGGATAACATTAGTACTCTTAATCATTGCATGTGTGCATATGTGTGTGTGTGCATAGGACCTTGCCATATATTGGTTCATCCCATTATCATAAGGGCCCCTTAGACTGGGTGTTACTACTCCACTTTAAAGAGGAGGAAACCCAGGTATGGGGAGCCTGTTTGGCTGAGAATGGCAGTAGTGGAATCCATTGAGCTGGAGCTCTGTCCACGAGAGTCTGTGCGTTCCCTAATTCTGGTGCAGCAGAAGCCCAGCAGCTTCTTCTACTGTAAGTCTGCAGCAGGGCCACATTAGAAAGTCTCCTTTTGGGTGTCATGAATTTGGTCTCTGGGAATCTCTCAATGCAACTATCTTTTGGGAGAAGGGGTGAAGGGTCTATTATCACCCATTTACACCTAAGTATCATTTAACCTATTTGATTGTTTCCTACATAGTCAAATGAAGGAAATTTTATGCCAGAGAAAATGGGCCATGAGCTGTGCATATTCATAAGGGCAAACTAGAAATGGGTGGGGCACCAGGCACTGTGCGCTGGAGTATTTATTTGTAGGGCTCAACAGAATTTAAGGTTCCAAAGTTATGTCATGAGCATAATCACATTTGGTATTTACACCAAGTGAGGGAAGAAAAGAGGTGATTCTGAACCCCCATCTCGCAGGTAAATTGAGGCTCAGAAGGGGAATTTATAAGACTCTTTCAGCATCACATGACTTGTAAGTGGTCCCTCCAAAACCCATTCTGAACCTACTTTTTCTTTATCTCTGTTATTAATACTTCATTTCAGTGGTTCTTACTGGGGCAGATCTGCCTTCTCAGGGCTGTTTGGGTTTCTGTGGGGGCATTTTGGTTGTCTCAATGATGGCTGGCACTACTTGTATTTAGCGGGCAAGGGCCAGAGATGGTCAAGGTTCCATAAAGTACAGGGCATCCCCACACAGTAAGAACTGTCTTATGGCTGCCCCACTTTACAGGGGCCAGCTGGGCATTTGTGAAGACTGGTTTTACCATGTGTTTGTTATGACCTGAGCCTAGAACACAGCACTGCATTACAGGTGCTGACGACTGTAGAGGGGTGCCAGCTGGAACCAGAACCTCGCTGGAAAATGATGCCGGGGCCCACACTGCCAGGGAAGTGGGTGGAGAGTTCTGTGTACGTTTTCCCTTTTCACATTCTCGGTCGCTCCTTTGAACTGCCTTTGCTTTATATTTATTTATTTATTTATTTTCCTTTCCTTTATTTATTTATTTGTTCCTTCAACCAATTTTTGTAGTGGAATCCAATTTGAAGAACAAGGAAACATTGCTAAAGGCTTATCAAGTTGATTGTGAGTCTTTGAAGTACATGGATGTGAGAACTAGTGGAAAGAGAGCATTTTGCTTGTGTGTTGTTCTTTAATTAGTTTAATTAATTAATTTGTGTCGGGGGGGGACCCCTGCTCTGGACTGCCTTTGCTTTAGAAGTTTTTGCTCTTTACCTCTCTGCCTACATGCAAAAGCACTTTTTTAAAAGCTATGACGCCGTCTAGGGAAGTTTTGTAATTGGATGTTCTTGGGCTCTAATCCTGGTTCTCCCACTTTCTTGGGCAAGTTTCCAAACCTCTCTGAGCCTTGGTTTCTTTGTTTGTAATCTGGAGTAGAATCCCTGCTTCATTTTGTCATCCAGAAAGTCAGTTGAGACAGTGCCTGTCTATAAAACACATGGACCCTTATACACCTTTCCTCCTTCCCGTCTGCCATCTTTCAGCTGAAGGAGGATTCCAGTTTGCTTCCTGTAACTTCACCCTCATTTAAACAGGAGCAGTGTATTTAGCATTGAGAATACCTTTCCCCCCCTGTAGCTGTCCTTGTTTAAAACAAACAAAAATAAATGCAATAAATGCATGCCTACCTTTCTGAGCATTTCAGGGTCTGGACTGCTTTGAGGTTCTAATGCAAGTGTCTACACAGACAAACCTGCCCATGCACTTTTACACATCAGCCTAGCTCCATCCAGGAAGGTGGGTGGCTGTGGCTCCAGAAGACACATTCAGCCCTGGGAAGGCTGCCCCACGTGGTACATGAAGACCTGGTGTGGACCATGGGGCCTAGGGCACAGGCAGGGTGGGGATTGGGCTGCCTGGCTGTGAGCATGTGGCAGAGAGGCAGCTGCTTGCACACAGGGAGCCAAAAACTTTTAACTCCACCCGCAAGCACATGTACTACCAGGGTTGATGCCCGTCGTCCTCCCCTCCTCTGTCACTGATGTCTCTCCTGAGGCTTCTGCTGAAGCAAAGAGGACCCTCCGTGGTCAGCATGTGTGAATAGCTTTCACTTCCATTGACAGTTTCACCACTAAAAGGCCTCATTAACGCAAGCATTTGTGGGTGACCAAATAGTGTTATTAACTTGGGGGATTTCCAGTTTGGTCTGCATTAGACCATGACCAAAGAAATTCATGCCAACGACAAGCTACATGCTTGAGTTTTCCCACTTAAAAAGTTACTTTTAGGCAGAAGTCACAATACTCTTTCCAAGGAATCGTTGTCTGGTATTGTCCAGACTGCAGGGATTTTCCAAATACACACTGGATGAGTGGCGCCTCGTGGGCTGGGACTGGCTCAGAGAGAGAAACAAATGAAACTGTGTCATAAAAAATGAAGCATTGGCACAGCCGAGAAAAAGGACCTGCTTTTCCAATGGGAAGTAATCCAAAAGCATCATTTGGAATCTATATTGATTTTTCTAAGGTCTTTCCAGGAAAAGAAGTTGAATGTTCAGGTAAGCTTTTTTCAATATGAGTACTGTTTCTCTTCCGTCTTAAGCGTTGCTCTGATTGCTGTAGGTCTTTACTGGTAGTTTACACACAGGCTGCTGGGCACCTCAGTGGGCTGCTGAGCTAAGGGAGTCTGTGGTCAGGACCCATACACATACAGCTTCTGTCATCCCTCTGATCACACTCAAGTACAGTGAGTCTGAGAAAACAGCTGGGAAAGAGCGGGATGTGCTCTGGTCAATCACATCTAGTTCCCTTGTACAGTATGGGTCCTGGAGAGGATGCGAGAGGACCTCTGGGGAACAGATGTCTACCTGTAGGGCCAGGATGAAAATTCCTGATTTATAGTCACGGTGGTTGCTTTGTTTGTAAAAGCAAAATAATAGAAATAGTTTAATGCCTGTCAGTGGGCTGGTTAAATAAAAGTCGGTAGAGCCATATAGTAAAATATATAAAAGCATTCCAAAGAATGAGGATGCTCTATATATACTGAAATTAGACAATTTCCAATATATTTTTCATCATAAGGAAATATGCATAGTGTGCTCTCATTTGTATAAAATATATTGTAGCCCTGACCTGTGTGGCTCAGTTGGTTGGGTGTCATCCCACAAAGAGAAAGTATACTGGTTTGATTCCCAGTCAGGGCACATGCCTGGATTGCAGGTTTGGTCCCCAGACAAGAGGCAACTGATTGATGTTTCTCTCTCACATCGATATTTCTCTTCCTTTTTTTCTCCCTCCCTTCCCCTCTCTCTAAAAATAAATAAATAAAATCTTTAAAAATATATATTGTATATGTGTGTACATATTGGATCTATATATAAATGTATTTTTACAAAGATAATGCATTGCAGAAATGTTACCATAAAACAGTCACTCCAAGAGCAGAGGAGTCTTCCCCCATTGGCCAAAATGGTGGCAGGGGGAGGTTCTTAGACCAAGTGCCTGAAAAACTAGCAAGATAATGGATAGAAAAAAGAGCCCTTCTTCCCTTCAGTACCAGATTGAAGGTGGGACAGGGAAAGGCAGACGCATGTGCCATAGAAGTCAAAATAGCACAGGGAGAGGTTCTAGACCAAAGAGACCTGTCAGCCTAGCCTGGGGAAAGAAGGGATTGGTTGGGAGGTGAATGCACCGAAGTGCAAAAATGTTTGGGAAGTTGATTGATCATTTTGAGAGAGTACCTGGTCCATAACACACCCAGGCTAATATAATCCCAGAGGAACCAAAGAAGGTCTCTTTTGCTTGTGACCTGCACTCTCAGGGTGCATTCAGTTGTTTTCTCTGGGCATGGGCCATGTGGCCTTAGCAGCCTCCAGGAGAGAGTCAGTCTCTCTCTCACCCTCTCTCTCTCTTGCCCACCTGGCGATGCACTTGATCATGTGTTCGCAGCTGCATGGCCCATGGCTGTGCGGGCTCCACACGCAGGCTCCAGGAGGGAGACTGAAATGAACAGTAGCCAGGAACAAGCTAAGCTACCTGGATGGGGACTAAGACCGCTTAGCAGCCACCTGTGGGCTCCAAAGGACTGCACTTTAGAGTGGAGCGGGAACTCTGGGCACTGGTTTTTGTCTTGACCTTGCTGAGGATGGCTGGACTTTCCATGGCAGAAAGATGAAATGGTCTTTGTGATGGGAGTCCACCATTCTCGCGGCACCTGAATAAACCTTTTGCACCAGCATCTGCCTCACGAGTGTCGCTTTTGTGGCAACACGCAGCTGAACCTCTGTTTTTGTTTGGTTACATAAATACTTGCATTGCCAAAAAAACTGCCACCAGTGTTTTAGCTCTGGAAAGAAAAAAATAAGAACCTGGGAACAGAGGTGGTGCTGATGCATATATTACATATTCAAAGAATAACAACAACAACAAAGAGTAAAATAAAATAATTAAAAATTTTCATTTACTCTTTCAACAATGTTTACTAAGCACCCCTGTGCCTTATCCTGTATTAAGTGATAGGATAGACAGAGAGCAAGTCACACCAGGTTTAAAGCAAAAATACAACTAGAAGACTAAAAATTGAGTCCTGGGTGGAAAGTTTTACTGTGTGTGAAGCCTAGAGCCCAATCCAGCGCAGCGCTGTAGATCTGGGATGTGTGTAGGAGAGGCCACACGGGGCTCTGCTCCATGTGGGGGAAAGCTGTCTGAGAGGTGCCATAGACTGACAGTTGTATCTGTGCTGACTGATTAGAAGCACTGGGCTGGTTAGGGGTCTCTGCGTTCGAGGAATTCTCACTTTGGGAACCTGGCCACCATCGGGTCCACTCTGCTGTCAGCAGGCCAGGCACCCAGGGAAGCCTTGTCACTACATCTCTGCCTGCAGAGAGCTTAGATTCTGGCATGCAGTTAAAGAGGAGCTGTTTTTCACAGCCTGGGAAGGACAAAAGGCAGCCCTGCCTGAATGTGTTGGTGGTTGGCTGGTCTCATGTTTGTTTGATACAATGCAAGACTGCTGGGGGAGTGTGTCGTGCTGACAAATAGAATATTCTAGTTAAGAGAAAGGCTTTCATTGCATGCATTGATTGCCAATTTGCAAAGAAGGTAACAAAGCGCCTTAGCTACATAAAATTTCATTTTGCTTTGATGATTCAGAAGATACCTCAATGCCTCAGGGTTATTGTTAGAAACCAATTATGGTTTTATGAGTAACCAAAACCTTGCATAATTAAACATTTGCCTGGAAATGGGGTGTCCTGCCTCAGCATCCCCGACTACACACCTCAGGGAGTGGCCTGGGCCTGTGGTCTCTCTTGGCTCACCATGACACGGGCAGGTTTCCTTGTCTCAAAGTCTGAACAATGCCAAAGTGATAATCATCCCCCACGGTAAGCCAGCAGCAGTTCGTTAATTTTAAAAGGCTTGAATCTTGGATCCCCAAACTGGACTTGTGTGAGTGGGTTGTGGTTTCCAAGCCCTGCTCTGAAACAAAAGGAAACAGGTCTCCCTCATGGCCTGAGCTGCTGGGTGCTTGGCAATTCACCCATGTCATTAGAGGGCAACCGCCTGAATGCACCTTGGCAATGTTGCCATGATTAACAGTCTGCTTCCCAAGAAGCCTGTAATTCCTCTGACTCTCTCTCTTTGACTCTACAGTATGGAATATTACTCATCATATTTGCCTCACAGATATTAGTTAATTAAATGCTTTGAGCACCGAGAGTAACGTAAATACTACTCAGCATCAGGCGGGCTTTTCTCTCTAGTTAGCTGGGTTGTGACTCACTTTAGAAATGCTAAGGACATTTACTTAGCCTTTCACAAAAACTTTTAATCCCCGCAACAATCCTTAGAAGTGGGTGTTGTAATTTCCTTCATGTTGCAGGTGAAAGAAAGAACTCAGGAAGACTGAACCTCTGTCTAAGGCCACACAGCTGAAAGCCACAAAGCTACATTTGACCCCAGTTTGTGGTGGCCAGAGCCCTGTGTGCACCACTCCCCGCCTCTCCAAGCTGTTTACAGATAAATGGGGCCACTGCACACTACAGGCGTTCAGGAGACACACTTTCACATTTCTCATGAGATGGACCGTCACAGCCTTCCTCTCTATGGCTCTTGACCTTTGTGTAAGTGCTGGGGCCTCCAGCAAAACACAGCAAAGCCCAGCTCTGTATCCCCGGTTCTTGTATAAATAAAGGGATCTCCACCAAGCAGAGACCCCTGCATCCTGGGCCTCCTGCCAGGCAGGGGCTGCAGAGGTCATTGCTGCCTCTGCCAAGAGCCAGCTCAGAGTCACCCATGCCCCACATGGGGTCTGAGTGTAGCAGGCCACCAGCATCTTACTTCACGGAAGAGCCTGAGCCTGTGGGTTTGAGACCAGCTGGCTTGTTGAGATCTTCATTTTATCCACCCAGAGTTCCCCTCCGTACTTATATCTGCCCATTTCTCCCTACTCCATCCCCATCTGTTCTGTCCCATGTCATTCCACTTACTGCTATGCTCTTCTCATTTCTGTTTCGGTGGACTGTTGGACAACCAGTCACCGTGATTCTCTTCCTCTGTCTGGTAGGGAACTCCTCAGCTCTCACTTCTGTGTTCTGTTCTCCCACCTCTGCCTCATGGAGTTTGCCTTCTCTTTAGGGAAGGCAGCTGGCTTCCCACCATGTTCCTCTCAGCAGCACATGTTTGCTGCCATCCATCTTGCAGAAGTGAAGGCAGTTTAAAGGCAGATACAAAGGGAGCAGATCAAGAGGAATCTCCAGAATCAGAAGTAAAATGGGGCCGGGCAGAGGGGAGGTGCCGTCACAGGTGGTGAGTAGAAGGATGGTTGGGTCAACCTGGAGGAAGACATGCAGGCAGTTCGGGGAGCTGGAGGGGTGCTGAGGCACCAGACCAGAACCAGAGAGTAAAATGGGGGCTGAGAAATAGGGAGCCCTGGAGAGAAAGGGTTGCTCACCTTACAAAGAGCCCCCCAGGGGCAGGCTAACCCTACAATTCTTCATTGTTTCTTCAAGACTGTTGATTTCCTTTAATTCCAAATGTTCTTACCTCTGGAATAAGATATTCACAGAACCTAAAAGGACCTTTGTCTTACAAGTGAAGAAACCGAGGCTCAGAGTCATCAAGTGATTTACCCCAGGTCACACAGCTTGGCAAATCAGGGACTTGAAAGCAGGCTTCCCAGCTCCTGAGAGCTCATTTGCAATGTCCTGTGGTCCCCACATAGATAGGATCAACTGTGATGGGCTGGTGTTCGTTTTCTATTGTTGTGCACGAAGTACCACAGCTTAGTAGTTTGAAACAACACACCCATTTCTCACAGTATGTGTGGACTGGGAGATTGGCAACTGATTCGTGGGTCCTCTACATTTTCCTAGTTTCTCTCTCCTTTCTTCCAGACTCAAACCTCTTAGCTTCAGATATATTTTCTTCTTTAATCCGTGTAACGCTGCTGTGTCCTTGGCACATTTGGTTCTGTTCCAGGGTAGGGAGCCTTGAGAGAGTTCAGAAGAGGGCCTCAGCAGTAATTCTCTCACAAGAAGATGTATTTTTGCAACATGACTCAGTATCTCATTTGCTGCAAGGAACTTTCAATGGACTCTTATTGGGAAGTCTTTACGGGATATTATAGCTAAGTGGCCTTTTCAAAACAAATCATTAAGATTGACTAGTAAATGTACTGCTTGGTGGCCTTTTTGCACCCTTGTTGGTAAAGAAGAGAGGAAAGAACTCTATTTTTGAGTATCATGTGTCCTTTCCTTGTGGCCATAAGAGTGTGATGTATCTGTTTTAATTTAGTTAAGGAACAGTTTTGTTCTAGGAAATGACAAAATAGCATCCCAGAAACAACTGATCATGGATCCTTTGGTTAAGCGACATCTCACAATCCATTTAACCTAGGCTTTTGAAGGGAGGGTCTCAAGCAGGGAAGGGAATGACAGAAAAACAAGACAATCAATCTACATGGAGTGCTTCCATGATCAACTTACACCAAAAATGTGTGGCAGGCTCGCTCTTCAGGTGACAAAGCTTTGAGGCACTGACAGTGCAGACACAAGAAGGGCAGGATCCACCCACCTCCTGTTTGCTCCAAAATAGCCTTTAAACCAGTCTGGCTGTCTGCTTATAGCTCTGTGACCTTGACCGACTTACCTAAGCCCTCTGCCACTTCAGTCATTGGGTTGGCACATAGGCAACCACTATTCATTGGAGAGTCAGAGAGCAAGCCAGTGTCATATGGGACAGACCTGTGTTACTTGTGACATTCCTTTGGTGGGGCTGCCACATTTCAGGTTCTGCCCCAGTCTGGCAGGCCCAGAACTTCAGTAATTGGTAAAAAATAATTTATCAGTTGCCAAAGAACTGATATTAAATAGTCCCAAAAATCCAAGGAGGATGTATGAGTTTACAGTAAGTAAAATAACCCAGTGGACAAAATATAAGTGTTTGGGGATTTTATATGCCCTTCTCTCTTATTCCATTGGATAGCTATAACAAAACACCAGGGACTGGGTGGCTTTTAATAACAGAAATTTATTTCTCATGATTCTGGAGGCTATAAGTCCAAGATCAAGGTGCCGACAGATTCTATGTCTGGTGAGAGCCCATGTCCTAGTCCACAGATGGCATCTTCTCATTGTGTCCTTCCATGGAGGAAGGGAGGAGGGAGCTCTCTGGGGTCTCTTATATAAGGGCACTAATCCCATCATGGGGCTCCATCCTTATGACTTAATCACCTCCCAAGGGTACCCACCTCCTAATTCCATCACCTTGGGGGTTAGGTTTCAGCATATGAATTTTGGGGATCACAGACATCCAGTCTATAGCATTTCCTTAAAGGCAAATTTACATGTGGAGACAAAGGACAATTAGAGGTTTGCTTGGAGCATGTATTTTGAGCTGGGTGGTCCAGCTGTAAGACCTGATGCCTCCACTGGCCACGTAAGGAGGCACCACTGCACACTTTCTGTGTCCCATGTGAGACTCTGCTTGGTGGCCTGCTGCTCTCCCATGGGATGTGTCTAGTCAATTACTGCTAGCTTCCATGCATTTGTGCATTTCCCTCCTATTGCATGATAATCTTCCATTATGTTTCCTTAGAGTTTTATCACCTACATATGCATCACTATATACATATATTCTGTGATTTTGTTGTTTGGAACCCTATACAAATAGCATTGAAATTTATGACTTGTTTCTTTTGTTCAGGATACCTATGTACATTAACATAGCTTCATTTCATTCTCTGTTAAGTACTATATAGTACCCTATTATATAATATAACCACAAGTTATTTATCCATGTTACTACTAATGGATCTATTAGACAATATCTGATAGTGGTGGTGCCACTTTTCATTTTCACCAGAATTGAGTCTCTTTTTGTTATATCCACCTCCCTGCCAGCATTTGGTATTGCCTGACTTCTAAGTAAATATGGTAGCTTATTGGTTTTAAATTTCCTTGATTGCTAATTAAGTTGAGATCACATATATTTACAGGCCTTTCTGTTTCTTTTTTTTTTTTGTGAACTGATAGTGTTTTTTGAATATTTTTCTATTAGGCTATTTGTGTTTTTCTTGTTGATTTATGTAAATTCTTTACATATTCTGGACATTAATTTTTTGCAGTTGTATGTGTTGTCAGCATCTTTTTCTACTTCCTGGCTTGTCTTTTTAATGACTTTTTTTTTTGTTTAATTTTTTCTTTTTCTTTACTGTGATAAAAACAGTTAACATGAGATATACCCCCTTACACATTGAAGTGTAGAGTACAGTATTGTTAATTATAGGCACAATGTTGTACAACAGATATCGAGAATTTAATCATCTTGCTTTTCAAAATCTCTTCTGATATCTTTTGATGAATAGAAGTTCTTAATGTGTGGTGATTGCAGAGGTGTGATGGAGGTGGAAGAGGGTACAGAGGGAATAAATAGTAATGGAAAAAATGCAATAAAAAAAGAAATTCTTAATTTTAATGTACTTTAAATAATCAGTTTTTTCCACAGTTTGTATGTGCAGGTGTATTAAGATCCTTCCTTACCCTGAGAGTGTTCATATTATCTTATGAGTTTTATAGATTTTTCACATTTAAGTCTTTAATCTATGTGGAATTGATGTTTTAAATATGGCATGAAATAAAAACATAATATTATTTTCCTCCATGTTTAGTGTATTGCCTCAGACTACTTATTAAATAGTTCTTATTTCTTATTTATTAAACAGGGCATACCTGCTTTAACATAACTGTGTTTCTAAGTTTGAGTAGTCTTGGTTCTTAGCTCCTTTTCCTATTCTCCTGCTTCTATGTGTGTCTTCATGCCCAAACCATGCTGTTCTAACTACTTAGCTTCATGAGTTCTCTTCATCTTTTGGAGGACATGTTCTCCAGCCTTGTTCTTCTTTCACAGGGTCTCAGTTACACTTAGTCCTTCATTTTCTCCACATAAATTTGAGAATCAGCTTTTCAAGTTCTACCACCAAAGACAAGCACTGCTAACATTTTAATGTCATTTTGATGATCTTTTTATATACATTCTATTATATATAGAATACCTATTGAATAAATATATACATATGTAGAGTGTGTGTATATATACATAATATTTATATGTGCTACAGATCATATGGTATCAATTTTAAGATGCTCATTTTTTCACATCTTATGATCTGTGGATTCAGGACACTTCGTCTAGTCACTCTGAACTAGGCAGAAGTCTTAACTCACTGCACTGTGCCCTCATCTACATAAAACCTTCAGAGCCTCTGTGGAGCCAGGAGTGGAGTGCCCCTCATTTCATAAATGCTCCACAATGCTCCTGCTGGTGTAGATGTGGTATAGGGAGCCTGACTGCATGCCTGAATAGGATGTGGTTTTTTTTGTCTTTTTAAAAAATATTTATTTATTTAGAGGGGAAGGGAGAGAAAAGAGAGGGAGAGAAACGTCAATGTGTGGTTGCCTCTTGCGCACCCCCAAATGGGAACCTGGCCCACAACCCAGGCAGGAACTCTGATGGGGAATCCAAACAGTGACCCTTTGGTTCGCAGGCTGGCGCTCAATCCACTGAGCCACACCAGCTAGAGCAGGACCTAGTTTAGAAGACAGGCAGGCTCAGAACTTAACAAAGAGGAAAGGAATTTCAACCAATATTTCCCTTATTTTCCCATTTATGTATCCAAAGGAGTAATATTTGTTAAAAAAAAAAAAACTATTTCTAAATAAGTAAAAATATAACTCGACAAATATAAAGTAAAAAATTTTAATGTTGAGAAACAATGTTTTTTAAAAATCTAATTGTGAATAGTTTTTTTCTTCTCTTAATTTGATATAGGACAATGGGATGTCTCTGATTTTCTGAAGTTCCATACAAATTGTCTGTGGGTGGGTTGGTATAATCCATTAACACAGTTTAGCACTGATTAACACCATGGCCAGCTCTTCATGGAAGTCGGGGCTTGGGCTGGGAGGAGATGGATGATTCATTTTGCTGAATTGCAGGTTCACAGCAGGTAGAGGGCCTGGAAACCCCTTACTCTCCCCAAGTAATTGGGAATTGGCTGTGGTTTTGTTTTATGGAGATATTAGTGAGTTCCCCTAATTATCATGCCAAGATTAATTGAGGTTTAATAATTATGTCTTAAGTACCATATGTATTATTTTCTTTTTTTTTTTTTTTAAGTATATTTTATTGATTATATTGTTACAATAGTTCCAATTTTTTTTTCCCCTTTGCTCCCCTCCGCCCAGCACCCCCCTTCCCCAACAATCCCCTCTCCAAGTCCATGCCCATGGGTCGTACATACAAGCTCTCCCGCCTCACCCTTTCATATATTCTTCTTCTTCTTTTTTAAAATTAATTAATTAATTAGTTAAATATTTTAACAATAAAAAATAACAATTCCTCCCTCTCAGACTTAAGACCCTTTACAATCTTATAAAGGACAATGGATGAAGGTCTCGAGCTCCTCTAGCTGCTTCAAGCTGGACATGGTCGTCGTCCTACCTACCCGTGGGTCAAGAAATCCCTAATAAGAGTGAGGATGTGGAGGGGAGGGTGGCCTTCCCACAAGGGGAAGGATCGTGCAGACTCCAGGTTGGTTGGCTGTCTCTGGACAACGGCATGCTTGGTTTGACAGGCTGGCATCCTTGTTGTATTCTGGGGGCAACAGGGTTAAAGGACATCATTTAATCCGTAACCACTAGATGACAAAAGACAGGTATTAATTTTTCAATGTCCCACATTAGGGAAAAGAAGGGCTTCTTTGGAGGAAGGTGTGCCAGGTACATCTCACCTGTCCAAAACCCTTTTGCCCATTATACTTATTTTGGACTGAGGGAAATATTTTAGGTTTCCCCCATCTCAGGCCTCTGGGCTTTTTCTGTCCAAGCCATTAGGATAGAAAAGAGAAACCAGTTTTAAAGTGAAGCCCACAGACCACCCCGTTCTTCACCAACCCAGCCACTTAGTTCAGCCAAACCATTGAGTCTCAGGAGGCAGCAATGCAGACAGGATTAAGTGAGGCCTATGCATACAGATAATCACTCAGGTAATGAGATTGTAGGCTTATGCCCTTTGAAAACAGAAAACACATGTTAATTTATGTAACATAACCCACATACAAGTCTCTAAATCTGTAGGACTGTCTTATCGGAAGGAAAATCCTTGTCCTTCTAATATTCACTGAACTTGCATTTCTATTCTTTATATTTTTATTCCCCCCCCCACTAAAAAATTTTCTGTTTGTTTGTTTTTCCACTACAGTTGTCTCACTTTTTTTCCCCCTCTTGCTTCCCTGCACCCTGCCCCCCCCCACAGTCAGTCCCCACCCAGTTGTCCATGTCCATGGGTCATTCATACATGTTCTTTGACTAGACCCTTCCCCTTCTTACCCCTTCTCTCCCTCCCATCTCCCCCTTTGTTACTGTTAGTTTATTCCTTGTTTACATACCTCTGGTTCAATTTTGCTCATTTGTTTGTGTTGTTCATTAGTTTCCTGTAACAGGTGACAGCATAAGGTAATTTTCTTTTGTTGCCTGGCTTATTTCGCTAAGCATAATTCTCTCTAGTTCCAATCATGTTGTTGCAAATGGTAGAAGTTCCTTCTTTCTTTCAGTACTTATTCATTGTCATTTTCCCCCTTTGTACTCGTGTTCCTCTCTGTCTCTCTGTTTCTTCATCTTCTTAAAGCAGACCCTTTAGCATCTCTTGCAATGCTGGTTTGGTGGAGATGTATTCTTTTAGCCTTCTTTTGTCTTGGAAACTCCTTATTTCACCTTCCATTTTGAATGAAAGCCTTGCTGGGTAGAGTATTCTTGGTTGTAGGCCTTTGTTTTTCATTGCTTGGAATATTTTTTGCCATTCCCTTCTGGCTTGTAGTGTTTCTGCTGAGAAATCTGATGATAGCCTTATTGGAGCTCCCTTGTATGTTATTAGTTGTTTCTCTCTTGCTGCTTTTAGGATTCTCTCTTTGTCTTTGAATGTTGGCATTTTAATTATGATGTGTCTTGAAGTGGGCCTGTTGGGGTTCATCTTCATTGGGACCCTCTGTGCTTCCTGGACTTGCGTGACTCTTTCTCTCGTCATGTTAGGAAAGTTTTCTGTCATTAGTTTTTCAAAGAGGTTTTCTATCCCTTGCTCTTCTTCTTCTCCTTCTGGAATTCCTATGATACGGATATTATTACGTTTCATGTTGTCCTGCAGCTGTCTTAGAACCTCTTCAGTCTTGTTCAGTCTTTTTTCATTTTGTTGCATTGTCTGGGAGTTTTTGTGTAGGTTGTCCTCCAGCTTGCTGATCCGATCTTCTGCTTCCTCTAGCCTGCTTTTAATTCCTTCTACTGTGTTCTTCAATTCAGAGATTGTATTTTTCATTTCCTCCTGGCTCTTATTGATAGCTTCTATGTCCTTTTTCATGCTCACGTAATTTTCTGTGAGTTCCTTGTAGTTTTTCTGGAGTTCTTTGAAGTTTCCGCTGAGCTCATTCAGCTTCTCCATAATCCATGTTTTGAATTCCATATCTGATAGTTCGCTCCCCTCTATTTCATTTAGCACTCTTTCTGGGGATTCTACCTTTCCTTTTGATGGGAGGTTGTTTCTCTGTCTCCCCATTTTTTTGACTCCTATTGTTTGTTGGTGCTTCTTGGAATCCATATGTATTATTTTCTTAAAATACACCCTAAACTGACTTTGCTTCCAATTCCCTTCTTTTGGTATGTGAGTTCAGGGGGGGGTTAACAGATGTCCAGCAAGGTGCTATGGATAGTTCTGCTGCCGCCTACTGGTGAAGGTAGGCATTGTAAAACACCACCGCAAAGACAGTCTATGGGGTACCTTTCTTCCACAGGCCACACAACTAATTAGATGCAGTCTGGGATTTTTCCTATAACATCTAAGATTTGAAGTGAACACTGCCTGGATATGTGACTCCAAAGAAATGGTGGTATTGCTATTAGATTCAGGCTATTTTTGAGCAGAATTCCTTTTTCCCTACTGTTCACCGGGTATTAAGTATTTAGTGAAATTTTTGCTTTTCCTGGATACCTGACAGTATAATTATTTCAAATGTAATATTTTATGTGAAATATTTGTAAACTTACTAATAAATTTGCTGTGTTTAGGTGCATTCTATATAACAATATTTAGAAATACATTATATTTGCTTTTAGCAATCTGGCTTTCTGGTTTTCTTTTTCAGGTGTAGTAGAAAATTGCCCCACATCTAAAACTTACAACCTCAACTGTATTCTAACATACAGTATGACTTTATTTATGTATGTTTACAGCTATAATACCACTTGGAAACAGCTTTCAATACATAAATTATAAAAATTCTAAAGATTTTGTTTTTCAAAAAATGTTTTTGTAGGGTTAGGACCATGTCTGAAATGCCAAAAAAATATTTTAGGTAATGGTAGGCTGGCCTGGGAAGTCCAACAGCTGTCCCCTGGGGTTGTTATTATAGGGAGATGACTTCTGATGGAATGATGAAGCCGTAAATGAATTTGTGACTCAGTGACATTTAAGGACTGTCTCTCTCTGTAGAAGTTAGCTCTACATTTAAAATGTTACACTGAGCTGGCCCCGCCTATCCATCCCAGCATCTACCTAACAAATCTTTGGAAATAAGAGTTTTTTGTTGCTGAGAGTTTAACTGTTTAAGTTCGAGATAAATACATACTGAATGGGAATACAGGTTTGCAAAGTGCCTTTACAGTGGACAGCTGCTGAGGGATGCATGGCAGAGTCTGTGAAGAACGGCTTCCTTGCTCAGAGTTATCCTCTGTTGCTCTGTCCTTGACTCTGGATGGCCCACTTCCCACATACAGGGGACTGGACTGGTGTAGACACTGCTGGGAATTTGGGGTAGGGCTTCACCTTTCGCCCATTGATCTCTACATGTGGTTGGAACTGTTCCATGTAAATCAGAGATCAGTGACAGCCATTGTTGGGGGTAGGGGGAGAGATTGAAGGAAGCAACTGCACAGAGAAAAGCAGATGAACAAAGAGAAAAAGAACTCTGTGGTTTCTGCAGTTTCTGGTTTGAGGCACTTCCTGAGGCTTTGGTGCATTCCAGCTTTTGTGTTCATGAAACAGCCCTTGTACTAAATGTCATTCTTTTGTTTCTTGCTTCAGCCAGCCTGAGCTTGTTTGCAAGATTATGAATGAATACAGTGGGTGATGCATATCTGTTTGATGTTATAAGAAATGTGTCTCATGTAAGGAATCAGCTAGTTTAAACATTGTCAACTCCTGTTATTAGATATCAAAGGTTATTTAATAATGGATGATCATTTTTCATAATTAGAAAAACTAAACATCAAACCTTCATACATTGAATCTAATATTGATGGAGCAGTGTTACTGGATGGGGAATATATTCTGGAACCTTGGGTTGTTTGTTTGTTTTTGACACAGGAGAAGTGGCATTAAAGTAGCCGAAGGAAATAGGGTCTCCTTCAAAAGATAGGTTAGCTAGTCAGTGCTGGCAGTGTCCAACCCAGATTTCCTCTGCTTGGATCTCCCTTCTCTGGAAACTCTGCTCTGACAACCCCACATCACTCACTGTGGGCGGTTTATCTCCTGTGTCCCCTGTACTCTGCCTTTATAGCACCAAATTGTAACTCCTGTTTGCTACATGCCAACAGAAAGGTAAGCTTCACAAGGTATGGTCAGGTCTGCATTACTTACCCATGTGTTTTGTGTGCCTGCACACACAAGGTGCTAAAAACAGAATGAAGGACTTCCCATGTATCCCTCTGTTCTTTTCACCTTTGTTAGCGTAACTCAGCATCCTCAGTGCAACCTCCATGGGTTCACTCATAGATGGACTTGGTGGCCCTGCTGTGGATGGCTGTGGGCTCGATCTGGGAGCAGGCACCTTGACCCAGGTAAATACGCTTCACAAGGGCCTAGGTGCCCAGGCTGTAGTACTCTTTGATCATATCCAGTCCTCACTACATGTTTTCATTCAAATGTCTGCCAACTTGTACAGAGTTTGCTTATGAGCCACTCATAATGTTTATAGAAATCTGATGAATAATTATGATTCTATTGTACATTTTACTCCTTAGAAGGAAAAGTCTCAAAACAGCTTGAACAACTTATTGAAGGAATTGTCTGACTTTAGCCTGAGGTCAAGATGGTTAACCAGGAGGCTGGTTCTTGGGGACCATGTTAATCAGGGTTCTTCAGGGAAACAAAATCAATAGGATATATATATATAAAGAGATTTATGCTTTGGAAGGTGTGGCTCAGTTGGTTGGCCACCATCCCCTGAAGTGAAGGGTCACCATTTCAATTCCCAGTCAGCGCACATGCTTGGGTTGCGGGTTCAGTCCCCAGTGGGGATTCATATAAGAGGCAACCAATCAATGTTTCACATTGATGTTTCTCTTCCTCTCTTTCTTCCTCCCTTTTCTTCTCTCTTTTGGGTGTTCAGTGTGGGGGTTCAATTTGTTGACAGGGAGTGCCACAATGTGGTATCTTTTGATTAATCCATTTAAAGGGGGGATGACCTGAGGCTAGTTTAGAACAACTTCCTACAACAGGCTGATTATAATAGTGGGGGTGGAGACTAGCATTTGTTGAGCAATTTAATCCACCAACAGTTGTGGTGAGTATTGTTTTTTCCACATCAAGACTAGGAAGATGAGCACTGGCTTCTGAGACCAGCTACAGCGGTAAGAAATGGAGCTCAGCTTGAATGCATCCCATCCAGTGTGGCATCCTTTTTTTTTTTTTTTTTTTTTTTGCAGGGTTGTGGGTGGGTAGGGGTCCATTCTCTTTAGCAATAATGTGTGAGGTGAAGGGACATTTGGGATTTTCAAATCTCAGCCATCTGAAGGGGAGCTCCCAGTGTGCCCAGTCTGATGTGAATCACACAGATGGGGACTTGTTTTCCAAGTGGCTGGTTTTCCTTAATGAATCTTTTTGCCAGCTGGAATTGCCTCTGGTTACCCTTTCCTGTTACTGTCAGGCCCCAGTCAGTGGAGGTTCAGTCTTCTGGGCCAGATGTTGACAGGCAGGCTTAATGTACATCCCCAAGATAATGACTTTCAAAATTGGCTACTTGTAGGCGCAATTAGCTATCTACAAAAATTAACTGATAGCCTCCTCGCATTATGTCCCCTAATAGAAAATAAGGGTTCACATTGCTGATAGTGAATTTGACAATGTGGGGTTTACTGAGGAATCCATTTAAAGGAAGGTGACTCTGAAATCCTGAGGCTCATTGAGCACGTAGAGGGGGTAGAAACTAACCAAGGCACCAGGCTGATACGTCTTCCCCTCACTTGCCTCTTAAACTGCCCTCTCTTTCAAGAAAGTTGCTATTAACGTGTCTCCTCTGTCCAGATACCCAAACCTGGCATTCACCAGCTACAGTTGAGTTGGGTTACCATGGCCTCTTAGAAAATGTAAACGTACTCTGGGATTAACCCAGTGAGTCAGTTGCTCAAGGCTTAAATGCAGACACACAACAGTTCCTCTCCTCCAGGCAGATGGGCCTGAGGGAGGAGGTTCCTCACCAACATGAAACCACCCCATTTAGTACATGCTGGAGGGACACAGGTCCAGCTTTCTCCTCCAGACTTCTGTTTCTCTCCCTTTAGAAACCCTGGGAATCTTACCAAACATACTTGACCTAAGGAATATATTATGAAATGATAGTTGAGTATTTAAAGTGACAATAAAAGGCATGAAATCCCAACACAAAACTTCGGTTCTTCAGATTGAGACGATTTTTAAAAATTTAATTAAACATTTGATTAATACTTTGCTTTATCGGCAGATCTAGGAAGAACTTCCTCCTGTTTATTATATTGAAAAGAACCAACCAAATTTTGTATTAGCTTATTTATAATTTTCTCTCAAGATTTCTCTTTACAACCCCCTTTAATTTGTACAGCCTCCTGCAATATACACAATCCCTCTTAGTTTGTTTCTTTTTAATTGATTCAGAAGTAAAACAGTTCTTTTCCCTAAAAAACAAATAAACAAACAAACAGAAAACCAGTTCCCAGCCGGCAGAAGGAGATTTACCAACAGCTATCAAAGCAAAACTCAGCCGCCATGGCCTTTTCCCCAGGAGACCTCTGGAAAGGAGACCTCTCTAACAGGTCACTCCTCTCTGCCTGATGACTTCACAGATCCTTCCTTTCCCTGCTGCACAAAAGGAAGTCCATCCTCAGGAAAAGGACACAGTAGCTCCTTTTCGTAAATGCTGTGGGGCCCTGGTTAGAAGATACTTCCTGTACACTGATGGGGCATTTTTGCGAGGTCCTGATAGACTGTGAGCTCCATAGGGGCATTCTGTATCCTGCATTTTGGCACCCCCAATACATAGGGTGCAGATGCAAGATGCTGGGTAAATATTGGAAGATCCACGCCAAGTCTGGGAGAACATGGAGTCATGCGCACACCCTGGGCTCCCTTCTCATCTGCCATAACCTTGAAGGTTTCTGCCAAGCTCACCCTCTGGTCAGCATCACAAAGACTCCACAGGAGGGTGCTCCCAGAGAACTTCAGGGCTCCCAGATCTTTGGATTTCTTTCTGGTAGTTTCCTGAAGGAAAATTTTCAGGTTGAGAGGGAGAAGGATCAGGTTTGATAGCTTATGACTAATTGCATAAATATATTTATACTTCAAGTCAATCCACTGATCAAACATGAATCTCATTCAATGCCGCATTAAAAATTAAACTCAGTAGAAAATACATTCTGTCTGAGGAAGAAAGCTTTAGATAGTGACAGCTCACCATTATATCGTTTTTAAAAATCCTTACTCGGGGATATATTTATTGATTTTAGAGAGAGAGGAAGGAAGAGAGAGAGAGAAACATCGATCAGTTGCCTCCTATATGTGCCCCAATCAGGGACTGAACCTGCAACCCAGATACGTACCCTGACAGAGAATTGAACCTGCAACCTTTTGGTGTATGGGATGATGTTCCAACCAACTGAGCCACCCAGCCAGGGCACCACAGTGTCATTTCTTACTTGTGTCATCATCCACAACGCCATCCATCACTATTAGGAACAGAAATTATCCCAGCGAGGCTTATGTCTGGCCCATCACCAGCCCTTTACTCCCCCTGAGTTCTGAGGCTGGTCTGCTGCTGATATACAAAGGAACCTGTTCCTCTGGGCTTCTCAGAGGCCTGAAGTGACGGGTGTCATGTCCAGTGTCCAATGATGGTGGACAGACACAGTGTTCCACGTGCAGGTCTCCTGATTGATGGGAGCCATGTCTAGTGATGGTGGGACATCCGTTCACAGGTCTGTGGAGAGCTGCGGGAGCTCCCCAGCTGTGTTGGAATGAGTTTCACCATTCAACCAGTCCTCCCCTTCTTCTTTCCATGCTGTGCCAATCCTCCAAGCAGAGCAATTTCTTCCTGCCATACTGCTCCTGTTACTGGGGTGTCTGCCTTCTTGGCCTCCCTGATAAATTGTAGGCTCCTTAGGTTCTGGGCCCATTGAATCCTCTAGATTCCAAATCTGGGATTCCTGCACTGTGTCTTAAATAAAGTTGGTCCTCAGGAATTTAATGGTTGGATGGATGGATGGATGAATGATCCAGCTTTGCTTTTTATATTTATTACAGGTTAGAGGGAGAATTACCTTCCCAAGCCCCCAAATCCAAATTTCTCCCCATGTAGGCCTGAAAGTTCTTATAAAAACTCCTGGCAAGGAAGACAGCTGAAAGAAAGGGAAGGGAATTAACACCCTCTTATCCTCCTGGCCCTGAGCTGGGACTCAACCTGTGTCATCTTTTTTAAGTCTCCTTGCAAACCTGGGACAGGCTCACCAGATGTTCAGCTGTGCACACCAGCAGGGTCCTCTGGAGGTGCAGTCAGTGACGCCCCCCCCACCCCAAGGCTGCAGCCTCTGCTGCCCAGAATCGTCCTCTTATTCTTATTCCTGCCCTGAGGATGGCCATTAACTTCTAAAAGTTCTCTCTCCCATGTGACCACATAGCAGTGCACCACAGCAGCTCTGTCATTTGTCAAACCCTGCGATGCCAGACAGTTTTATTTCTTTCAAAGAAAGGTTAAGCAAATCAAGTTTTCACAGCCCATAGCCGATCTACTGACAGGCACAAATTGCTTAAGGAGAATTCATCTCACTGTGGGTAAAATCTATCAATCTGGGGATAGCTCCTCAGCGTCTTCTTCTGGGAGCAAGGGACAGAGGAAGCAGAAAGGGCAAAAACACTTAGAGCCTCTCCAGGCTCTCCAGCGACAGGTCCCAGGCCCTGCTGCAGAAACTTCTCGAGGGCAGAAGTGTTTCTAGTTCATGTTGGTATCTCAGTCCCCTCTCCATGTGCCCAGAAAGAGTCTCAAATGGAATAAAGCATGGGTAACTATCTGCTGAGCTAGATTAAGGTGTAGGAAACTCCTGAACTGTGTATGGCACACACATGGAAATACGTGCCTGCTTTCCTCACCTCTGGTGGGCCCCCTGCTGTGCTCCTCACCTCGCACCCCTGTTTTAGCCTCATATGGGTCCTCCTCACCCTACAGCCTAGTGGCAGCCCAGCTCTTCACACACCCTGGCTTTGCCCCTCCCCACACACTCTGCTATTCCTCACACCTTCATTGGAGGCCACCAACTGGGCAGTAGGTGCTCCCTGGTATCTTCCTTTCCCCATGACCTCTGGTGCTACAAGCGCCTATGAATGCCTCTGGTGACTTTGTCCTCCTTGTCTGCAGTGACTGGACCTGAGCTGTGATTGCACTTGAATTGTGTCCAGCTTCTCCCAAAGCTCACAGGATTCAGAGAAGAACCTGGTGTCAGGGCCATACCGGCCAGGAGGGGACCAGCTGACCATCAGGCCCTCTCTGGGCACACTGAGCCCAGAAATAGGGAGCAGGAAGTGAGATGACAGAGCTAAGCTGGTTTTTGGACAGAGCAAGAAGAGAAGGCCATCACCCCCTGGCTGTCCTCATTCTCTCTATTAAACAAACTGGAATTTGGCTCTGTGGCTTCAGTGACAGGGATGAAATAGAGTGCCTGAGTAGTCACAGCCACCTCTTTCTTGTGATCCCCTGCTCACACCAAAAATCTGGCTTTAGTGGGGGGACTTCTCCTTTCTGTCACCTCAGGAGCAAAGGAGAATGGGAGACCAAAGGCAAGGCAGGGCCTGGAGGAATCAAAAGATAAGTAGAATTACATTAATGAGGCAAGAGAGTATCTGGGGCAAGAAGACACAGTGGTTCTAGAGGAAAAGAGATGAGACAGGTGTGGCAAAGATGCTGGGTTTGGAGAAGAAGAGAGAGGTTTTCTGTCCAAATATGTGTTTGAATGCAGGGAAGGTTGGCTGTGATCAAGAAATAGCTCCCCTCTGTCATTCTCTGCAGAGACCCTTATAAAGGTGCCAGTCTCTCTGGATGCTGGACTATCATTGCTATGAACACCACCCTATGTGGAACTGCAGCAGACATCAGCTGGGTTTCATGTGTCTCACTTACAACCTGAAAAAACCCCGAGTTGGTGCTTGTAATGGGTTGACTTGTGTCCTCAAAAGGATGTGTTGAAGCCTGTACCTGTGACTGTTACCCTTTTTTGGGAACAGGGTCTTGGTAGATGTGGCCAAGTTAAGACATAGTCGACAGGATGGGCTCTTATTCCAATGTGACTAATATCCTTAAAAGAAGAGAAAAATGCCATGTGAAGACAGAAATATGGAGAGAATGCCCTAGGAAGACGGAGGAAGATATTGTGGTGATGCATCTACAAGCCAAGGAACCCCAAAGGTTGCCAGCCACGAGCAGAAACTGGAAGGATTCTACCCTAATGGTGTGGAGAATCTCAGAATTAAGTATCAATTGATGTAGCCTCCTCTCCCTTTACACCTTTCCTTTTCTCCCCAGGCACACAGCATGATTTTCCATGGTGTCTGTGGAGGCAGTCTAGCATGACATGGTTCATTTGGCTAAGATGAGATATAATAGACACAAAGATACTGCTATTTCTCAAACTACACTTTATCTACTTTTAAGTAAGGTTCTTGAATTGTTTGAAGGATCCAAGACCTTAAATGATGGGGAAAAGATAAGAAAATTTACTTAAAAACTAATTTTTATCTCAGGTCTAAGTGCAAAACTATAGCTCCAGAAGTATCATGTTTCAAGTCCAAGCACCATATAGTAAGAGGGCCTCAGGTTCACCTTCTATTTCATAGTATGTTTGAAGCATTTTGTCAATAACATCTAATACCTAAGTTGGAAGGATGACAGCTCAATTACATCTTTAGTCTGACAATGAAGAACGGAAACAATGATTCGTAGAAAAAGACAGATGCATTTACTTGTTCCAAATTACAGATCATCCACCATGGATCAAGAGCTTATTAGGACATTTTCATTTGAAGACAAGGTAATTCAAGATAATGGTGGTGACATTTCAACTAATCATTGTCATGATTGTAGAGTCTCAGAAGCCTCCTGGCTGGTAGCACCAGAAACAACTGCTTCTTTAGTATGTGTCTTGTGTATATGGTATATGTCTGGTATTTATGTGTCTTATATCTTGTATGTATCTTGTGCATTATATGTATTGTGTGTCTGTTTTGTGTGTAGTGTGCTGTTTGTCTTGTGTGTTGCATGTGTATTGTGTTTGTATGTGTGGTTTATCTTGCATGTTGTATATGTTTGTGTTGTGTGTGTTGTATGTTTGTCTTCTGTGTTGGCTGTGTATAGTGTATGTGTTAGTGCATTGTGTGTGTTGTATGTGTACAGGTGTGCACATGCTATCTTCAAGATTAGGTTACTCAAGTGCCTTTACAAAGCTCAGTAAAGTATCATTTCTACAACTATGTCAAGCGCCCACTGACCACCAGCCCTTCTATACTATGGAAATATTGTTTAATTTGTCCATTGTTGGTTGGGAAAAAAGTCAGAAACTTATGTTCTTAATCATCATAACATTAGTGTTTGTTGTGGCAAATGAGGCAGTAAACGTGTTTTAGCAGGAGTGTGGATAGGAGCAGTAATGTCAATAAGACCACAAATTTGTTCCTTTGTTGGAGCTGCTGCTCTGGAGTATAAATGCCTGCTTATTTTTGGCAGAAAGAAACATGGGGTAGACAAATAAACTAATGAAATCATTTATGCATAGAGGTTAGTGGGAATGAAGAGAAAGAGATAGGAGAATAAATCTTTTTTTAAATTATATTTCATTGATTATGCTATTACAGTTGTCCTGCTTTTTCCACACTTGCCGCCCCTCCACCTAGCACCGCCCACTCCCTCAGGCAATTCCCTCCACTTTTTCCTGTTCATGGGTCATGTGTATAAGTTCTTTGGCTATTCCATTTCTTATACTGTACTTTACATCCCCAGGGCTGTTCTGTAACTACCTATTTGTGCTTCTTAATCACCTTACCTCTTCACCCATTCACCCATACCCCCTTCCATCCAGCAACTAACAAAATGCTCTGTATATCCACAATTCTGTCTCTGTCCTTGTTTGCATAGTTTGTTTTCTAGATTCAATTGTTGATAGATTTGTATTTTTGCCATTTTATTGTTCATAGTTTTGATCTTCTTCTTAAATAAGTCCCTTTAATATTTCATATAATAATGGCTTGGTGATGATGAACTCCTTTAGTTTTTTCTTCTCTGAGAAGCTCTCTCTTTATCTGCCCTTTGATTCTAAATGATAGTTTTGCTAGGTAGAGCAATCTTGGCTGTAGGTCCCTGCTTTTCATGACTTTATATTTCTTGCCAATTCCTTCTAGCCCAAAAAGAGTTTTTTGAGAAATCAGCTGACAGTCTTATGGGAACTCCCCTGTAGGTAACTAATTTCTCTCTTGCTGCTTTTAAGAGTCTCTGTTTGTCATTAACCTTTGACATTTTAATTATGGTGTGTCTTGGAGTGGGCCTCTTTGTATCCATCTTGTTTGGGACTCTCTGTGTTTCTGGACTTGCATGTCTATTTTCTCACCAAATTAGGAAAGTTTTCTTTCATTATTTTGTCAAATAGATTTCCAATTTCTTGCTCTTTCTCTTCTCTTTCTGGAACCCCTATGATGTGAATGTTGGATCTCTTGAAGTTGTCCCAGAGGCTGCTTACACTATCCTCACATTTTGGATTATTTTTTCTTCTGGTTGTTCTGATTGGTTGTTTTTTGTTTCCTTATGTTTCAAATAATTGATTTGATTCTCAGCTTCATCCACTCTCCTATTGTGTCCCAGTGAATTGTTCTTTATTTCCCTTAATGTATCCTTTGTTTCTGATGGGATATTTTTTATGCTGTTGAGGTCCTAAATTCCTTGAGCATCCTTATAACCAGTGTTTTGAACTCTTCATCTGATAGATTGCTTATCTCCATTTTGTTTAGTTCTTTTTCTGGAGTTTTGATCTGTTCTTTCATTTGGACCATGTTTCTTTGTCTCTTTGTTTTGGCAGTCTCCCCATATTTGTTTCTATGCATTAGGAAGTGCTGCTTTTACTTTGTGTCTTGGTAGTGTGGCCTAACATAGTAGGTGTCCTTTGGGTCCAGTGGAACAGCCTCCCCTGTCACCCAAGTTGGGTACTCGAGGTGCACCCTTTGTGTGGGCTGAGTATACCCTCCACTTGTAGTTGAGTCTTCGTTGCTGTTGGCAGTTCAAGGAGAGTGATTTACCCAGGCCAGTCAGCTGCAAGGATTGGATGTGATCACTTACCACCACCCTCCACCCTCCGTGGAAGATGAGCTGTGCAGGGACAGGGTGGTTGGTGGTGCTCCGACGTGGTCTGTAGCTTTCCACTGGATGCACAGGCTCTGGGGTATCCAGGGTGGTGCAGCACTGGGACCCTAGGATGGGGGGTCTGGTATGGGCCTGGGATTCCTTGCTCCTGAGATATCCCTGCTAAGTTTTTATCCACCACACATGGGTGAGGGACCAGCCCATTCCATATCTGCACCCCTCCTACCAGTATGGATGGATGTGGTTTCTTTAATTCTGTAGTTGTCAGACCTCCATTTAACTTGATTTCTGACATTTCTCAGTGATGGTTGTTCTATATTTCATTTGTAATTTTTAAGTATATTTTATTGATTATACCATTAGAGTTGTCCCTTATTTGTAGTTTTGATGTGGTTGTGCAAAGAGGTGAGTCATTATGCCTGTGCTGCCATCTTGACCAGAAGTCAGGAAAATATCTTTTTATATCGTTTTAAATTTTAAATTATAGTCAATGACTATATACTCAAGAAAATAAAATTAAATAATCAAGGAGGGGTTAAAACACTACACTGAATACAAACAAAAACAGTAAACCTTACTGTATTTCAAATGACTTCACAGTGAATAAGAATAGAACCAACCTAAGTAACTTCCAAGTCTTAGTTTGAAGGAGGGAAATAAAGGAGCTTCAGGCAAACCTTGAAATCCTAGCAGATTTGTTTCTCATGGTACAGTGAGTGTGGAGATTCTGAAACTATTTTGGGTATGTTGTAGGATTGAACAAGTGATCAAACATATTGATTTTATTAGTAGCCAGTGTTCTCAGTGTTAGAAAGGGAGATAAAATTATTGAATGAGAGAAGGCAAGGAAAGACCCTGTATCATAGTTCATAGGAATAGCTATGAATCCTTAGAATAAGAATCAGAAGTAATATTTTCCAATGAAAGAGCCTAAAAACAATGACAGTCCAGAAGCAACAAATATACTTCATGTGAAGATCTTGATTTCTAAATACTGTTCCATACTGAAAGAAATTGCAGCTCATTGGAGAAATGGCAGATTCCAGGGAAGGGACAGGAAAAGTACAAGATAAGGTTGGAAAGTCTTGGTCCAGAAAGTAAAGAAAATGATAAAAAAGGGGGTGGGGGGGCGGGAATATGTTAAAAGGACATAAAAGTCAGCCTAAAGAGACTTACTACTGGCAAAAGCTGGGACAATTAACTACATAAAAATGAATAATAACAGTAATGGATTATAACCCATTGAATAAAATAAGAATCCACGAGTCCACCTTAGAAAGAAAGAGAGAGAAAGATCAAGAAAGAGAAAGAAAAAAAGAAGGAAATGAAAGAAGTAAGGGAGGCAGGGAGGGAAGGAAGGAGGGAGGAAAGTAGGAAGGAAGGATTACTTTAGTAAAATTCCAACAAATGAGTTTAGAAGAACTGATGAAATTTGAAAATCAACATTTTGCAAACACCATGTGGATATTTAACCCAGGCAAGAGTCATCAATAGATGCTAAAACTATTCAGCAAAGCATGATGAGGAACAATATATTTACATGGCTTCAAAATAATCCCTTCCACATACATAAATTGTTCATTAATCATGAAGGGAAAATAAATAGTAGCTCTACAGTGGAAATAACTGACAAATGTCTTCTTAACCAAGTGATCAAAGTTAAGATTACCTGTAAGGGGTACTGTATATCATCACTGATGTCTCTTGATAACAATGTACTAGAAAAACCCAGCATCATTTCTGGGATATTTCAGCCCCCAAATCTGAAGCTAATCATGAGGAAACCAGACAAATCCAAATCAAGGAAAATTCTACAAAATAACTTGTCTGTATTCATAAAAATAACAATGTTTTAGGGACAAAGGAAGGCTGGAGGTCATTCCAGATTAACAGTGACTAAAACAAACAAACTGCAAAACAACAACAAAACAAAACTCAACAATTAACAATGCATAATCCTGGGTTTGACCCTTTTTAAAATTGCTGTAGAGAACATTATTGAGTCAATGGTCTTTATACGTTCTTTGGTATTCTTTATAGCAATGTGGACTACAAATTGGATAATAGCTTTATGTCAATGTTAAAGTTCCTTACTTTGATAATTACACTGGGTTTTCACAAAAGAAAATTTGTATTCAGGCATACTATATTTGCAACTCACTCTCCAGTGGTTCAGAAGAAAGATAGGAAGATAGATAGACAGACATAAAATGTAATATAAAAACCTCTGGGACACCAACCACAGGGACAATTAAAGAGTTCATCACTCTAATAAGAGAACACTTTGAACTTCAATAAGAAAAATTGAACTTGCAGGTCATACTTCATTCAATCCACAAAATATAACAGGCTCTATATTAAGTCTATCTAATTCTATGCATTTCTATATACCTCTATCTATCTATCCCCTCTATCTATCTATCTATTCATCCATCCATCTATTCATCCATCCATCTACCTATACATTCATCCTTCTGTTTCATTGCAGAATGGAACATCTAGGGAAAGATTTTAGTTATAAAATATATAGGAAGTTTTATTTTGGGGTCACAACTGCATATTTGGTCCTGCAATATACCAAACAGAAGCAAGCTTTTTTAAAAGGACCAATCAGGAGCCATATTTATCTCATGGCCACTGGGCACTGAGATTCTCATTTTCCATCTCCAGCACAGTATCTTTGGCTAATCTAGTGATATTCTTTGAATTGACTACAACCACAGGCCTAAATTTCCAAAATTTAAATAATAGCTAAGTTGGGCTTCAGTCTGACCATGAAGTAATTTGAGAGTGTCTCTGGCTAAGTGTCTCCATAACTGCATGGTTCCTAAATTTCTATTAGTTGTATTTCTCTTGGCTCTCATTTTTACATTAAAAAAAAAAAGAAAAGAAAAGAAAAACATTGGGTACCTCATTAAAAACAGTGATTATTGGATTTAGTTTTATGTTTGATTTTTCTAACTTTTAAGGATTCCAATCTATCAGTTGTCCCTTTTGTCTCCTGTGGCTTGGAGTCCTCCCTCCCTCCTACCTTTTCCCCTAAAGATGTAAGTATGCCCAGGTCCCTCCCATCCTGAAACACCAACTCCTCCAACCCCCTTACCCTATGTGATTCTAAGCACCTCCTTTTGGATTTAATATTAATGAGAGCTCCTTAAATTCATAGCCTCTATTTATCTTTCATTTGCTCATCAATCTTGCTATATGGCTTTGGTCCACGTCATTCTACAATCCCATTCTCATAAGTGGCCTCTTTGCTTCCAAGTTTGATTGGACACTTTTCCAGTTCTTATCCCACTTGATCTTTCAGCACCTTTGGCATTATTGAGCACACAGTCCTTGAAATCACTCTTCCAGTTTCCAATCCACCCTGCTCTCAGCTCTCATCCAACATGTTTGCACACAGCTTGCCAGTCTTCTTATCAGGCTCCTCTTTATCTGGCCACATTTTAAGTGACAACTTTTTCTTTTTTTTTTTTTTTTTCTACACAACCTCCCTAGATAAAAATCATTCATTCACATCATCACCTAGAATGTGAATACATCTAAATCTATCTTTTTAGATATTCTTGAGTCCCAGACTAAAATATGCATTTATTCACTGCCAGCCTGATATTTTCATCTGTATTTATTATGAGTTGAATTGTTGAACTTAAAAGAGGTTGAGGTCCTAACCTCCCTGGTAACTTGTGAATGAGACCTTATTTGGAATTATAGTCTTTGAAGATGACCAAGTTAAGATTAGATCATTAGGGTGGGACATAATCCAATACTACTGTGGCCTTATAAAAAAGGGAAATTTGGACACATAGTCAGGTACACACACATCAGAGGAACACCATGTGAAGATGAAGGCAGAAATTTACAAGCCAGGGAGAAAATCCTGGAACATATCCTTCCCTCACAGTTCTCACAAGGACTGCCAACATTTTCATCTCAAACTTCTGGTCTCCAGAACTGAGACAATAAGTTTCTGTTTTTTAAACTCCCAGTTTGTAGTATTTGTTATGGTGGCCCCAGGTAACTAATACAGGTGGAATAGGTAATTCTTATGTAGTGCTTCCCATGGGCCAAGCACCTCTTAAGGATGTTCTGTGCATTAACTAATTTAATTCTTATACTAATCT
Organism: Furipterus horrens; assembly: GCF_987537825.1. Classification (NCBI taxonomy): domain Eukaryota; kingdom Metazoa; phylum Chordata; class Mammalia; order Chiroptera; family Furipteridae; genus Furipterus; species Furipterus horrens. The sequence continues at coordinate 69,789,882 of NW_028327182.1, forward strand.
GCGAAGCAGATACTGTCTCCCCATTTCACAGCTGGGTATGAGTCCAGGCAATGTGGTTCTTTGAACCTGAGCCATAACCTTTCTGTTGTCTCTTTTCCCACTAGACCAACCTATCTAGGCAGCTCTGAGGACCTCTTCTTCTCATGTCCCCTCCCCACTCTTCCCTAGGTGAAGAAGAGGTGAATCAGGCAAATGCATTCCCTCAGTTTTCACAGTGAGGGAATCTGGACTCAGGTCTCATTAAAATATCTTAATCTGCTGCTATTACATCCAGACTGTGTTTTAGAAAGAACTCCATCAATGGTGTGCAAGTGAGATAGCAGCATTCAAATGAAAGAGATAGTTACAGTCCAAGAAGAGGTAGTATTAGTGAGGAGGTGGGAGGAGATATTTCAGACACACTCAGAGTTATAAGAACTGTGATTTGTCATGAGGCTCTTGGGTGGTGAGGAAGGCAGAGGAGTCAGAGACCACTCACGTCCTCCAGCTTTGAGAGCTAGGTGGCTGTAGTTCCCACTTGCCAGGACAGGAAATATAGGAAAATGACTGGTTTTGAGGATTAAAAGAGTTACCCAAGTAGAGCCTTCTAGAAATCAGATGAATATTTAGATCTGAAATTCAGGAAGGGGTTTGGGACTGGAAAACAGAATTCAGAATCCTAAGTAGACAATGATGTTCACAGACATGGGATAAAGGGGCTCCTGGAAAGATTTCCTTTGGACTTGTTATGCCTTCTCTCACCTTTTCCTACCTACCTTGTTGAGGAGTGAATAGTTACTTGAGGGAAGGAAAAGGCTGACCTACCAGCTCAGCTTAGAGATGATACCTTCGGATAGTTGGACGAGGTCTTCAGAATAGGACTGTTTACAAGGTGGAGCAGTGTCTTGAGCACCCACAGATGACATTCAGTGGCTGGCAATTGCAGGATTGTTCTTAAAGTTGTAAAAGAGTGGGGAAGGAAGCATTGCCAGGCTACACAGGGAGAGAGTCAATGGAAAAAGTCACCATGAGCAGAGCCAACCTGAGTCAAACCCAGAGGAAAGAAGCTGGGAATAAAGATGGGGCCTCTTCCTTCTAATATTCTAGGCCCTCCGCTCTCAGAGACAGACCCCAGGTCAGGGTTCAGGACCCTGAGGAAGCTGTCTGTGGTGGTCAGCCTTACAGGGCATGAGCAGGAGACAGTGGTATGGAGGGACCCATGGAGTTTCCAGACATCAGCTGGGCAAAAGGATGTGTTGCATAGTTAAAACAAACAGCCCACTTAAAAAGATGAACAGTCAATGTACCAAATTGCATACATAAGGAAAACCCCCCCCACAAAAACCTTACAAGGAGAATTTGTTAAAATCCCAGTTCCAGAGAAAAGCTTTAATACCTCTCTCTCAGAAAAGACCAGTCAAGAAGGAAATGAATAAGGACTTCCAGCCAAGATGGAGGTGTAAGTAGATGCTGTGTCTCCCTAAATAACTAAGAAGGAATAATACAACCACCTCAAAACCGGAGACAACCAGAAGTTCAAGAAACTCAAGCTGCATGGAAGTGCAACAAACAAAGATATAAAGAAGAAATATTCATCCAGACATGTAGGAGGGGCAGAGCTGGGTGAGGAGAGGATGCAGTGTGGAGGCTGTGGCAGAGGTGATAGTGGCTGTGGCTGGATAGTGGAAAGCACAGTCACACATTATAAAAGTCCGGAGAGACACCTGGGGAGCGCTCCCAGTAGCAGACCAAACCATGCATGTCATGGTTCCAGTGCTGAGGAAAATAAAGCCTCACTGCTTCTGATGGTGAAAACCAGTGGGGGTGGGGGTGGAAGAAGAAACAGCTGGTCTCTCAGCAGAGTCCATTTTTTTTTGAGTCCCTCATGGTCCTAGAACATCCACAGACCTACCCACTCTGGAAACCACAACCAGGGCAACAGCCAGAGAGGTGAAAGTCCCATACGGAAGTGGGAGAAGTGCCTTGAAAAGGGGCAAGTGCTGAGCTAGTGGCATTGTTCCCTCTCAGACCTCTCCACAACATACAGTGCCACAATGTGCTGAAATGGGTTGCCCCACACTGATGAATACTAAGGCTCCACCCCTTACAATGGAACAGGTATGACAGATCTACCTAAGACACAGAAGCAAACATAGGTGCCTGTCAAGTTGAGGTGACAAAAAAGTATGACCCAAAAGAGGAAACAGATCAAGGTTTCAATGGGAGAACTACATGACGAGGAAATAGCCAACCTACAAGATGAGGAGATAGCCAACCTAACAGATGAAGAGTTCAAAACACTGGTGCTAAAGATGCTCACAGTCTTGACAGATATGCTTGAGTATGGCAAATGCAGAAAGGAAGAAGTGAAGGCTATGCTAAGTGAAATGAAGGAAAATCCACACAAAACCAATGGTGAAGGGAAGGAAACTGGGGTTCAAATCAATGATTTGGAACATAAGGAAGAAACAAACAGTCAACCAGTACAAAATGAAAAAAACAAGAATCAAAAAAAAAAAAAAATGAGGAGAGGCTTAGGAACCTCTGTGACAACTTTAAACATACCAACATTCGAATCACAGGGATGCCAGAAGGAGAAGAGGAAAAACAAGAAATTGAAAACTTATGTGAAAAAATAATGAAGGAAAACTTCCCTAATTTGGTGAAGGAAATAGACATACAAATCCAGGAAGCACGGAGAGTCCCCAACAAGCTAAACCCAAAGAGGACCACACCAAGACACATCATAATTAAAATGACAAAGGTTAAAGATAAACTTAAAATCAGCAAGAGTAAAGAAGAGAGTTACCTACAAAGGGATTCCTATAAGATTATCAACTGATTTCTCAGAAGAAACTTTGCAGGCAAGAAGGGACTGGCAATAAGTATTTAAAGTGATGAAAAAGCAAGGACCTACAACCAAGATTACTCTATCCAGCAAAGCTATCGTTTAGAATGAAAGGACAGATAAAGTGCTTTCCAGACAAGGTAAAGCTAAAGGAGTTCATCATCACCAAAGCCCTTATTATATGAAATTTCAAAGGGATTTAGTTAAGAAAAAGAAGATCAAAACTATGAACATTAAAATGACAACAAACTCACAACTGTCAACAACAGAAACTAACAACAAAAGAAAACAAACTAAGCAAACAACCAGAATAGGAACAGAATCATAGGTATTGGGATCTTCTGGAGGGTTATCAGCTGTGAGGGGGGAAGAGGAAAATGGGGAAATGGTGCAGGGATTAAGAAGCATAATTGGTAGGTACAAAATAGATAGGGGGAAGTTAAGATTAATATAGGAAAGGGTGAAGCCAAAGAACTTATATGCATGACTCATGGACATGAACTAAAGGGGGTGGAATTGCTGGAGGGAAGGGGGGTACTGGGCACAGGGGAGTAAAGGGAAAATAAATTGGGACAACTGTAACAGTATAACTGATAAAATACAATTAAAAAAAGAAATAAACAGACATTTAAGATTCAGATAAGAATTACCACATGTGTGCATACATATGTGTATATATTATACATTTTTTTCCTTACAACTACAGAAATTCCCCAAATTTCATCATGTGCTTAATACCAAAGAAGTTTATCATAAATTATAATAAATAGAGTTCTTACAGGACATACTGATCAAGAAATTGATAATAAGAAGCCAAAACGTTTATTCACTTGGAAACTTGAAAACCACTTTTAAAAATGATTTCCTGATCAAAAGGCAAGTAACTTATAGGTGACTAGTTACATAGAAATCAATAAAATGAGATTATGTTTCATCCTAAAACCTTTCTAATGATGTTAAACACATAGTAATAGAAATAGTTATAGCTTTACCCATAACTACTTTTATTGCTAAGCTAGAAAGTTTGAAATGAATAAGTTAAACATTCAGCATAAGAAACCAGATAAAGAACAAACAAGATAATAAGGGTAAAATTAAAAGTGATACAATTATTAAAGTAGAACATAAAAACTTAGAACTAATAAACAACACCAACAGCTTCTTATTTTAAAAATGTACTTAGAAAAAATAAGCTCCTGGCAAGCTTGACTTTTTGGAAAAATGAGAAGGAATATGGACAATCAATTTTCAGAACAAGAAAGAAGAGGCAATAACAGAGATGAAGGAGATGAAAAAATATTTAAAAACTAGACAATGGTTTGTTAATAAATTTGAAAATTAAATGAAATTAATGACTTTTTAGGTAAACCATAAGTCTGAATAAAGCAATAACGATAGAATACTGTGAATAGCAAATTCACCACTGAAAAATGTAGCTGGCCACATAGACTTCTGGTCAAGATGGAGCATAAGTAAACACAGTTCACCTCCTCACACAACCACATCAAAATTACAACTAAATTATAGAAAAACCATCACTCAGAACCATCAGAAATTGAGTTGAATGGAAGTCTGACAACTACAAAATTAAAGAAATCACATTTATCCAGACTAGTAGGAGGGGTGCAGACCTGGAATAGGCTGGTCCCACACCCATGTGTGGTGGATAAAAATCTGGGAGGGATATCTCAGGAGTGAGGAGTCCCAGCCCAACACCAGACCCACCATCTCAGGATTACAGTGCCAGGAAGATAAGTCCCCATAACTTCTGACTAAAAACCAGAAGGGATTAATTCTATGAAAGAAATTTCAGGAGTCCCAAGTAGTTCCTCTTAAAGAACTCACACATGGACTTACTCAGACTCACTCCCTCTGAACTCCAGTACCAGGGTAGCAGCTTGAAAGGCACCAGTGGCATAGAAGAAAGTACTGAATTGTCTGGCAACAAGGTGAGAGCTTTCACCTAGAGAGAAAGGCAGGTAGAGGTCATTATCCCTATTCTGAACCCTGCCCCTCACAGAGCCACAGAACAGGCAGGCAGGTGTCACATCTGAGATTCCATCAACCTCACTAACACTGTTTGTCCCATCTGAGGCTCCATGCCATCTAACTTATGAGCCCACTCACACTGTTAACAGTGGATATTTCATATAAGTGGCTGGTCTTGGCTCTGCTTCACACTTCCTAAACCTTCTCAGACAAGCAACAGCTGGCCTTAGTGAGTCCTCAGCCCATGTACCTCTTGCTAATTGGCCCCAGGCCTAGCACTAGCAATAGCCAGCCTAGATTCACAGCTTGGCTTCTCCTGGGAATCTCCAAGCCCAACACAAGTAGCAGCCATCTCATATTGCTTTATAGCTCATGCAGGGTGGCCCTGGGCAAAACACAGGTTAGCACTGACCTTGGTCTGCACCACCGGGAAACCCTAGAGACTGTGCACCCAGTGGACAGCCATGTTGGAACACCACAACCCAGCCACTGCACAGTTGATCCTCCACAAAGGGTGGAGGTTGGTGGTCAGTGGTAACAGTCAGTCCTTGCAGCTGACTGGCCAAGGTAAATTCCTCCCATTGGTCTGCCAACAGAAATCAAGGCTCAACTACAAGGGGAGGGTGTACTCAGCCCACACAAAGAGCACACCTAAATTACCCGATTTGGGTGATAGGGGAGGCTGTGTCACTGGATCCTAAAGGACATCTACTGCATTAGGCCACACTGCCAAGACAGGGAGTCATAGCAGCTTTACCTAATACATAGAAACAAATTCGGTGCGGCTGCCAAAATAAGGACACAAAGAAACATGCCCCAAATGAAAGAACAGATAAAAACTCCAGAAAAAGAACTAAACAAAATGGAGATAAGTAGCCTATCAGATACAGACTTCAAAACACTGGTTATAAGGATGCTCAACAAGCTTAGTGAGGACCTCAACAACATAAAAAAGATCCAGTCAGAAAAAGGTACATTAATTGAAATAAAGAACAATTTACAGTGAAACAGAAGTAGAGTGGATGAAGCCGAGAATCAAATCAATGATTTGGAACATAAGGAAGCAAAAAACAACCAATCAGAACAACCAGAAGAAAAAAGAATTAAAAAAAATGAGGATAGTATAAGCAGCCTCTCTTCAAGAGGTCCAACATTCACATCATAGAAGTAGAGCAAGAAGAGAAAGAGCAAGAAATTGGAAATCTTTTTGGAAAAATAGTAAAAGAAAACTTCTCTAATTTGATGAAGGAAATAGACATGCAAGTCCAGGAAGCACAGAGAGTCCCAGACAAGATGGATGCAAAGAGGTCTGCTCAAAGACACATCATAATTAAAATGCCAAAGGTTAACGATAAAGAGAGAATCTTAAAAGCAGCAAGAGAAAAGAAATTACTTACCTATAAGCGAGTTCCCATAAGACCGTCAACTGATTTTTCAAAAAAATCATTGCAGGCTAGAAGGGATTGGCAAGAAATATTCAAAGTCATGAAAATCAGGGACCTACAGCCAAGACTGCTCTACCCAGCAAAGATCCCATTTAGAATTGAAGTGCAGATAAAGAACTTCGCAGAGAAGAAAAAACTAAAGGAGTTCATCATTGCCAAACCAGTATTATATGGAAATATTAAGGGTATTTAAGAAAAAGATTGCCAGATGGGAGGGTGGTATAGGGTAATGGGTGAAGAGGTGAGGTGATTAAGAGGTACAAATTGGTAGTATAGAATAGACAGGGGGATGTAAAACAGTATAGGAAGTGGACTAGCCAAAGAACTTATACACATGACCCAGGAGCGTGAACAATGGTGTGGGGATTTCCTGAAGGAGTAGAGCAAAATAAATAAGTAAATAAATAAATAAATAAAAATTGGTGCAATGTAATAGCATAATCAATAAAATATAATTTTAAAAAAAGTTAAAAAGATGCCAAAGACAGATGATTTTTCAAGTAATTTTACCAAATATCCAGGAAATATATAATTCCTATTTATACAAATTGTTCTAGAACAGAGAAAAATATAAACAAATATCAATTATTTAATAAAATCTTCACAAAAAACTAATAAAGATGCCCCTCCCCAAATGGACACAGTGACAGACATTCCTTTCTTAGGAGCAGATCAAAGATACCAAGTAAAATATGAGTACACTGTATGCAGCAATATATTAAAAACATACACTGTGGTGAAGTAGGATTTATTCTAAGAACATGGGGAAGCTTTATCATTAAGAGGTCCATCAACACAAATCATTACTTCCAGTATACCGAAAAAGAAAGGTCATGTGATTTTATCGCTATAGGACCAAAATGCACCTGATAAAATTCAGCAGATTTCCTAATCACAAACTTGATGTAAACAGAAAAAGAAGAGAACTTACATAATATAATGAACGTATTTTCCATGTCCCAACAACAAATATGATCCTAAATAATGAAGTACTAAAGTATTAAAGGCAGAAACAAGGGATGCCAGCTGGGTGGGGGAAAGGGGAAAAGGGAGGAAATGGTGCAGGAATTAAGAAGCATAGTATGAGGGTGCAGAATAGACAGGGGGATGTTAAGAATAATACAGGAAAGGGTAAAACCAAAGAACTTATATATACGATCCATGGACATGAACTAAGGGGGAGTGGGCTGGCTGGAGGGAGGGGGAGTGGTGGGTGGAGGGGAGCCAAAGAAAAATAAATTGGGACAACTGTAACAGCATACTCAATAAAATATACTTGAAAAAAAGGCAGAAACAATTTAGAAATGCCCAATATGTAATATTGCTTCAAATATTTCAAAGAAATTAAGCAAGAGAATTGTGTTGATAAATATTGTCAAAGAAAAGTCAAACAAACACTCATTTTATTTTTTTCTGTTTTTAATTGTTGTTCTATTACAGTTATTCCAATTTTTATTTTTTTCAAATGGCTAAAATGTAACTTGATTTTTTACAGCTTTATTGAGGTATAATTGGTATAGAAAAGCACATCATTAATGTATACAGTTGTTAAGTTTGGATATATATATATTTGTGTTACCATCACCACAATCAAGGCAATAAACATATCTGACATTTTGAAAAGCTTGCTTGTGTTTCTTTGTATTTTTTTTGTGGTAATAACACTTACCATGAGAGCTACTATGTCAACATATTTATAAGTGCACAATACCTTATTGTAAATTGTAGGCACTATGTTGTACAGCAGATCTCAGGAATTGCTTATCTTGTATAACTGTAATTGTATACCTATTGAATAACCACTCCCTATTATCATCCTCCTCTTATCCCCCGATAATTCTACTGTCTATTTCTATATGTTTGACTATTTTAGATGCCTCATATAAGAGAAACATCAGTATTTGTCCTTCTGTGAGTGGCTTATTTTACTTAGCAGAACATCCTCCAGGTCCATCCATATTGTCATAATGGTAGGATTCCTTCTTTTGTAAGACTGAATAAGATTTCTTTGAATCTATATACCACATTTTTAATCCATTCATTTGTTGATAGACATTTGGGTTGATTTCATACCCTGGCTTTTGTGAATAATGCTGATATGAATATGAAGTGCAGATATATTTTTGAAGTGAATTTCATTTCTTTCAGATAAACACCCAGAAGTAGGATTGCTGGATCATAAGGTAGTTCTATTTTAATTTTTTGTAGGCGCTCCATACTGTTTTTATAGTGCCTGCATCAATTTATATTCCTATCAACAGTATACGAGAGTTCCAATTTATCAATTTATTCACATCCTTGCCAATGCATCTTTTTTTTTCTTTCTTATAATAGTCATCCTAATGGTGTGAGGTGATATCTCATTGGGGTGTTGATTTGCATTTACCTGATAATTAGTGAAAAATGTTGAGCATCTTTTCATGTACCTGTTGGCCATTTGTATGTCTTTTCTGGAGAGATGTCTATTCAGGTCCTTTGTCTATTTTTTAATTGTTGTTTTTGCTATTGAGTTGTAGGAGTTTCTTTCATATTTTGGAAGTTAACCTTTTATCAGATATATAGTTTGAAAATATTTTCTTGCATTCTGCAGAAATATTTCACTTACCCCCCTGACCCACATTATCTGATCTTTTCATTCTGATCAAATATGGCAGGCACTAGTGACAGTTCTTGCTTTTTAAAAAAATTGCTTATCTCTATTCATTATGCTGATTAATTAATTGAGTCATCTTATCTCTTTAAGGATGCACTTTTGATTTTGGCAGAAATGCATTCCATAAATAAAATAAGCTTCAGAGAAAATTTTCCATTCTTTACAAAATACAGAAATTAAAAGCAGGGTGGGAGGAGCATACCTGATGGCTTCCCATATGACAACATATGCAACTTCAGCAAATCTGATGGTTCAATTTCAGTTGCATTTTAAAGTCCCTTTAGAATGCTTTAACTTCTTTTCCATGGGTTGTCTCTCTCAAGGTGAAATGAATTACTCCCTTTCCATTTTCAAAAATAGCCTCTAATACTTTAAATATCACAATTTCAATTTTAAAAATTCACATACAGTGAAGGAGCCAACTTAATCAAATTTGGTTTCCAAGATTGATAGCTAAAGTAATTTGAGTAAAATTATGATATTAAAGGCGACCTGGACTGTGGTGGGCATTTGAGATAAATCAAGAGAATGCAGTTTCCCCAAGGCTTTCTGGGTAGCTTTGTTAATTATGAGAGCTGTGCCCCAGCTGGTGGGTCTTGTCCTTGACTCACTACTCCTGGAGGCAAAATTACTCTTGGCCCCCTGCGGGCCCAGACTTCCTATGTAATGCTAATTTCCCCGTCATCTTGTTTCCCTCTTTCTGTGCAAGTTTTCAGCATTTTTTAAAAAAGAAATATCTTTTATAACTTGGCTATATTTTTTATCAGACAGATGAGCACTTTTGTATTTGGGGAGGAATGAGGAAATATTAGTCTCTTTTTAAGACTTAAGTATTTGTGATATGCACATTACCTGTGTCACTTAATTTTCAACAGCAAACGCCAACCAGGTGCATGGTAAGGTACTCTGTCTACAGGTAGCTAAGAAAGGAAGAATTAGTTTTCACCCTCTTTGAAGACCTATAAACATAAAACTAGCCTTTGCTTATCACAGCTTTCTATAATTTTCACCAAAATTACCTTTCCCACCTTTGTTCCTAACCCTTCCCACACAAACATTTTTTAAAAATGAGTGTGCCAGAATTTAAATGTTGTCTTCCTTTTGGAGATAAGGAGAACCAGAGTCTGGCACCTTAAAATATGCTTGGGAGGGGCATAGATTACTTTAAGCTGGTTATTTTTTGGAAACAAAAGACTCAGAAAGAAACTTTGACCTTCCCCCTAATTGCCTTGAAGAATTCAGACAGAGGACATGCTCCAGAAAGGGAGCTATCACCATAGAAAACTACAGTTCAACAGGAGCTAGTGTGATAGATGGAGAGGACCCTAGCAAGGCCAATTGATCCAAGTCCTTGTTGTGTCCCTTCGCTTCAAGATAGCCCAGCAAACATTTATTTAGCAGATATTCACTTTTCCATCCCCATATGAATTTTCTTCTTGCCCTTTGAAGTCTCCTCCCTGCCACTTTCTCCTTAGCTTGAGGTGGCAGGTGAACCTCAACTGCCCAGTCTATCCTTGGGTCTCATATCCTTATGGAACCCTCCTACCACCATGTATATACGTAATAAATTTGGTCATTTTCTTCTGTTATTATTTCTCGTGTTTATTAGATTATTATTAGTTCAGCTAGAAGAATTTAGAAGGTAGGAGGAAAATTTTTTCCCCTCCCCCACAGGAGATAATACCAAATATAGAAAAACACATCTACTCAAAGATGTAAATAACTTCATTATTTATGCTGTAAGATGGAATTATCTGACCTCCTTCCCTTTCTGAGGCAGAGTGCATACCTATACCTCTACTAGGGATCCAGGTCATACCAAAAAGTATAAAAAATTGGGATCTATTGAAAAAAAGAAAGAAAACCACGGAGACTTATGAGCACAACAATATACTGGAGGTGATTTCATGGTTTTGTGGACATCTCATCCTAATGGGAAGTATGTTTTCCTTCTCCCTTCATATGCAAGACCTTAAAGGTCTTGAAGCCTCCTCCTTAAGGAGGAGAAAAGAGAGGGGACTGAGACTCTCAGTCAGGGACTGAGTAGGAGAAAAACACAAAGGACCTTGAAAGAGGGTGAAACAGGAAAAGGCCCTGTCTCCCTGGGCCCTGGGCCTTGTATCTCAGCCTGGCTGGAGCATCCTACCAACAGCTCCCTCAAGGCATGTGAGGCTTTCTTGCCAGAGCTGCTGTCTTGGTGTGGGAGGGGTTGGGTTACCACTTACACCCAACAAGCCAGGGAGGGACTTCTTTCTGACTTGGTAGGATTTGGACTGGTTTTGCAACAATGGGATTATTATTAGACTCATGACATAAAATAGGGGTTACCTAGAGAATAACAAAGCCAGTGTTTGGGCTGGGTTGCCTTGCGTGATCTGTTGGAACCATGTTTTCTTTCCTTCTCTCACTTGTGTCCTATCTGGGGACCCACCATTGTGTGTGTGCGTGTGCGTGCGTGTGTGTGCGTGTGCACATTCACACCTAGATTTGTTTTGTATCTATATTGAAAAACCTGAGCTCACACGGATGCCTCCAAGTCCAGTTCAACAACATAGGGTTGTTTTGATTTTTCCATTCTGATCTGAACTCTATACTTTAAATATGTGGACCTTGTGTTTTGGATCACTGTGTCCCAGGAGGAGAGCAGTCAGCTTGGCTTTTTTGTTTTTTCTCTATATAGTGATAGAAAGATAAAATACTTATGTCAAAATGAATGCTTTTCAGTTCATCTTCAGTAGAAGTTGTTTGGATCAAATAAAGTTTGCACTATATTTGTTAAAATGTATTTCCTGCTTTATTCACCAGGTGGTGATGAGGGAGTGGGGAGTCTCCAGCTTGTTTGGTTTGGCCCAGTTAATGGTACCTGTGACTGTGAAGCCCGGGGCTGCTAAGGCTTCCACTGCAGACCCTCTGCCTTGTTGGGTTAATGGCTTCCATCTCAGGGGCTGCTTCTAACAGATATAAAGTAGGTGAGGAGACATTGATTCATGAAGCCATACAGGTTTCAAGTGTACAACACAATAAAACATCATTTGCACCCTGCATCGTGCTCCTCTCGCCCCAATGCTCCGAGTTATATCACTGAGTAATTCAGGTTCTCTTTTTACATATTAAAACAGAAACAAATAATATTTGGAATCCAAAGCATCCAGTATGGGGAGTCTAGGTTAATTGTGTGGCCTGGGTCATCCCTAGCACCCATCCCTCTGAGTTACACTGTCCCTGTGACCTATTGATTCTGTCACTGGGCTGCCCCAACCAACTACTGGCCCCCTTCTCACTCCACATTCCATTTTCTTCACAGGGTGTAGGGGCAACTGGGAATTATTTTATAAGCAGGAGCTCATTTAATCCTCACTGCAATCCTGTGACTGTGAAGTAGGCACTGCCATAGGTCCCACTGTACCGATGTGGAAATGGAGACACAGAGAGGGCTCACTATTTCACCCAGGATGTACAGCACTAAGTAGCAGCAGCATTTGAACCCAGGCAGTCTAGCCCCCAAGTGAAAGTCCTTCACCCTCTCTCCCCATACTGCTTGTCCCAGAGCTAACCCCTCCCAGCTGTGTGGTGTCTGCACATCACATACACATTCACATATAGATATGGAGCTTCGGACTTGGTCTTTTTTTCCTTTTAAAACACACATGGCATTCTGCTACAGCCATGGCCTTTTCACCTGCAGAGATGCCCTGGAAGTGTCTACCTGTCAGGACTTGGAGACTGGCCTGTGTTTCTTTCCTTTCCATAGTCTCCCATATCCTGTGGCATCAAAACAAGTTTAACCACTCCCCACTGATTACATTTAAGTTGCTTGCAAAGTTTTGTAGCAACGAACAATATTGCCATGATTTCTGTCATTTTATATTTTGTATGCAACAGTGAATATTTCTGCAGAAAATTCCTCCTGGAAGTGGATTGCAGTTGAAGGTTCTGAACACCTTAATTAGTCATATACAATGACAAACTGTTTTTGAAGCAATAAAACTTTCCAGCCCCCCCAACTGCCAGAGAGTGTCCATTTTCCACACCTGTCAATCCCATATGTTAGCAAACTTCTAAACATGTATCTAACAACTTTAATTGAATTTATTGGGGAGACATTGATTCACAAAACTGAACAAGTTTCAGGTGTACGACTCAATAAAACATCATCTGCACACTGCATCATGTGCCCACCACCCCCGAGCAAGGTCTTTTTCTGCCCCCACTCTCATCTACTTTGCCCACCTCCACCTACCCCCACACCCCTTTCCCTATGGCCATCACCACACTAATGTTTAACACATCTATGCATACGCATCCAGTGTCCAGGTAAAGAGCACAGACCTGCCCATACTTAGTTTCAATTTCCAGACATCTTATTCCTACTTCTTACTTCTGCCTGAGGAATAGGGTCCACAGGGTGGAGTCCCACACCTTGCACTCTTCTACTGGAGGGTCAGTTCCATGTCCATCTGGGGCACGTCCTGAAAATGTTGGCAAATTTTACAGAACCCACTTAAAATAATTTTTAGAGTAGTTTTACATTTACAAAATTGCAAAGATAGTACAGAGCTCCCATATACACCCCTATCATTAATATCTTACATTAGTATAGTACATCTGCCACAATTAGGGAACCAACACTGATACATGTTATAACAAAGGTCCACCCTATATTCAGATTTCCTTAATTTTTAGCTGATGTCTGTTTCCTGCTCTAGGTACCATGTTACATTACTCACCATGTCTCTCTAGGTTCGTGGTTGTGGCTATATCAAGACTGTCTTTGTTTTGACAGCCTCAAGGACCCTATTTCCATTTCATGCATCTGCTGGTGCTTGGTAACCTGGCCCTCCTCCTATTAGTCCAAAGATGTCATGACTCTTTTGTGTCACCTAAATCACAAACTCTGAACAAACGCTGAAAAGGACCTTAGTGAGCATGGCAGTTGCCAGACTTACACAGGTGAATCTTAGGTAGAAAATGCTTTCCCTAGATTATGACAAATTAAACTCTGCTGGGCTTGCTTTTCTCCACAATGTATTCCTATGCCTGTCCCGGTGAGTGCAGACCCAGCTGTCGGCACCAGTCCCTGCTGCCCTAAGATAATGAAGTTTTGTGCTGCTCTGGTGGTTCTGCTTTCTCCTTCCTTTGTTTCCTTCCTTCTTCCTGCTGCTGCTCTTGGCTGGAGCTTCGGAGGGGGTGATGGCCACACTCATCTCCCTGTCCCAGTAGCTCCCTGAGAGCAATCATTACTAGAGGTTCATGAGCCCCTGCCCCAGATCATAAAGGCCACCTTCCGTCAGAGACCTCCCGGTGCTCATCAAATGTGGCAAGTGGTTTTTACACAAACACTGTACTTGGCAGATGTCACCTCAGCAAATCTGTGTCTTGGTTCAAATTTAAATTCCATTTGAAACTCAAAGTGGCTTAGCCCGATAGCTAGAAGGCTCTCAGGGGATTTCACATTTCTGGCAGGTCAGTGTCCAGTGCAAGTGAGAACAGCCTCACTCGGTGAGTGAGGCAGAAACTGTGCTGATGACTGGGACAGAAAAAATGAATGCACAGGATGTGAGGGAGCAGTCATGTGGTGAAGGTCTGGTCACGGTCCCCTTCCGCAGTCATCAACCTGGCCTTTTCTTCTTTCCTTATATTTTTGCTGAGAGAATTTACTGCTGCTTGTGGGGCGCATGTTTATTTGGCTCATAATCTAAGATGAGAGTCTCATTTAAGTGTGTCCATGCAGTCTCTGCTCTAATCACCTGCTCCCAAGTCTGCTGTTACCTCTATCCAGTAAGAGGATTTTTCCTCTATGTGAGGGAAATGCTCCATCAATTTCCTCTGTTGTAGAATCTTGCTATTGTTATACTCAGATGCTCACAGGAGGTAGAGACTGCTAATGGCTGTCATTGCTGGCATATATATTAACTTTTTTTTTTTTTTAATGCAACCTAGCAGGCACACTTCAATAGCTGTAATTTAAATCCTGGGTCCCCTGCCTGTGGGCAAAGGATCCCATTCTGCCTGGAATGAAAGTGACCTTGTTCTCTTGGAGGCCTGTCACCCCCCACCCCTTTCTCTTCTGGAGAGAATTTCAAAACTACTGAAATAAGGAAATAATGTCATTTTTATGTATTGGGGACTTAATGTGCTATTTGATGTAGGGGTCCATGTTGTTTTGCTTGCAGAATTGGCTTAGATTATCTTAAATTATATAAACTGTCATAAGAGTAGTACTGCAAATGACGGTAATGAAACTTTTTAGCAGAAAGGGAATGAGTCCAACTAGCTGATGCATCTGAGTTACAATTTTTGTAGTTGTTTCTAAAAACATCTTAATAAAGATTCATTGGTGATAGCATTGTGGCAGTCATAAATGGTAAAACAAAAAAATGTAAGTTGATTTTCCACCTATATTGGAATCTTGAAGTTCAGGGAAGTGCTGTGGAGCAGGGTTGTAGAAAGCTGGGAGGGACTTAGATGAACCAAGCAGTTGTTCAGATCAACTCTTTCTTATTTTGTCCTTAAAATGTTTTTATTTAAATGTATTTGTTTCAGATCACCCTGAAAAAAACCCAGCGATAAAATGAAAAAACTGATGTCTCTTTTGTGCCCCTCCTCCATCCAGTGTTCTCCCTCCCTCCCGGGGTTGCCCTCTTCTGAAGGTGGTGGACATCGGGAAGGGGAGGAAATTTTTTCTTCTTTCCTTCTAGATTCTTTGACTGGCCTAATAATTTAATCGACATAAGACAGACTAACAGGAGAAAAAAAAATTTAATTTTGTACACATGAAATTCATAGAAATATGAGACTCAGGAATGACCAAAGCTGGCAGCTCTTATACTTTTTAAACAAATCAATAATTACTTGTGACGAACTGACAAAGGCACGTCCAGAGCGGATGCTGTGCCGGCTGTCGACTCATGGCTTTGTACATCCAGATTCACCCTGCAGCGCTGCTCTATGACAACAGACTGAACACCGAGCACTTCCCCTTCACCGTGGACATGATGCTGAGCTTTGTCAGCGGAGGACACTGAGGAGACACAGCAGGAAGGCGGGTTTCTTCCTGGTTGGAATGTGCTGTTCTGTACTTTCTTGCCCCTACTGCACATTCATTGGTGGTGTGTGTGTGCATATGCCTGTGTGGTGGTGGGCTACCTGGGGGTACTCGGTTGCACAGTCATTCCCTCGGTGACACTGAAGCCAGGGTCTGGTGACCCCTGTCTGTGACCCTCCCACATGGACTCCAGGCCTCATGGCAGCAGTAGTGACTTCTGGGTGCCCCTGCCAGCCTCAGCATCCTCCATCCCAGAAGCGTGCCCCCTGCTTGCTGGGTCTGTGGACCTGCCCTTGTCCAGGCACTCAGGGCACTTCACCATCTGGTGAACTGTGACCACAGCTCCTCCTTGAGGCTCAAACGGCAGTCTGGGCAAGGGACCCCTTTCTAAGCTTGCACTTCCCAAGTCCTCACCCTTAGCCCTGGCATACTTTCAGAATTTTCCTCCCAGCTATGTAATTAATTACTCTTCTGTTATAGTTCAGTAGTTCTTTTATATTAAAATTCCTTCTAAATTACTGTGTGGTTTCTGTCTCCTGATGGCTCTCAGAGGGATATAGACACGCCGAGGATGCCATTTTTCCTTCCCCTGTCTGAGCCTGTTCCATCCCTATTCATTTCCACCTTTGCAGTTTCTCTTTCTTAATCTCATTACATTTCTAAAGTCACCATCTAAATTTTGAATTCCTAACTTTAGGATTATCCACCAAAGCAGCTAGCTAGTTTAAGTTTTTAAGACCTAATCAACTCTTAGTCCCTCACTCTGCAAAATGAAAGAGAAGTTTGCACAGAGACGTTCATTCCTTCATTACTTGTAACAGAGAAAAAATAAGACACCATAAATGTCTCACTTACCTGAGTCAAATTCATTTATGTAAATTTGAGGGGAGGCAGTTTGCCACCCCCAAAATGCCTTTTTGGGATGATTATTTTAAGGTGGGTATTTTTAAGAAACAAAACACTCAGGAAGAAACTTTGATCTTCCCCCTAGCTGCCTAGTTTGGAGCAGGTCCTCGATCCATCATCATAGGCACCTACAATGTAATACACACTCAGTGTGATAGGGAGGAACCTAGCAAGGTCCTCTCCGTGTCCCTGTCCAAGAAGGCCCAACAAACATTTGACTAAACATTTGCATTCGTGTGAATTGCTTTGATCCCCTTGGGAGTCCTAAACCACAACACGCACACCCTTCTCCTTAGCTTACTAAGGCATATAAGCCTTATTTGCCCCATTCGTTCTGGGTCCTGTAGTTTTACAGAGCCTCCATATGTACTTAAGTAACAAACGTGGTTATCTTCTGTTAATCGATGCCTCATGTCAATTTGATTGTTAGTCTAGCCAGAAGAACTTCAAAGGGTAGGAGGAAAATTTTTTTTTCTCCCCTACAAATTGCTTGTTGCTTAATAGACCAGTCATTTTGGTGCATCATTAAGAGGAAGTCTGGCAAACATGCATCTTTAAGACTGAAATTTTTTCCTGTTCTTTCCAGTGCTTGTACCTCCCTCTTACACTCCAATTCCAATCTCATTAATCTCTCCATGCTTCTTTCTGGAACCCTGACCAGGCATTAGCAAAACGCCCAGTACACTCTAGTTCTCATGCTGTGTCCTTCTCTGTCTGAGGCTGCGTTCCCAAGGATGGGGGTCTCTCCCGAGCCTTCAGACGTGCCGGGGTTCTTTCACACTGGCCCCTGTACTGCTTCTAGACCATCCCCACCCCCTCATCACTCTGGGCCCTCCCCCTCTTCCCTTGAGGGTTTGTGTGCATGTCTCAGTCTGGCTCTACATGTTTCGCAGGTCATAACTTGGGGCTATCACACTGTTCACAAAGTGACTCAGTTCTTTGAGTCCCTTGACCCTATTGTCTCATCCCCTCACTGCCTTGGCTGCATTGCCATGACTACCCACGTACCCATCATGGCCCTCACCATAACTACACCCCAGCCCTCACCCCCTACTTTCCAGTCCACTTCCTCTCCAGCCAACATTCAATAGCCAGAACTACCAGAACCACCATCAGTGGAACCTGTCAGCCTTCTGCTCCCTCCAAGCCACTTACACTCCCCACCTCAACCAGCTTAAGCCCATCCCCAGCTATTCTAAAAACCCTCTGTACTTAGTTGTACTTGCTTAGCTGAACCACAATTCAAAATAAGTCCAACATGCACTATCAACTCATCTGTCCAGTATCACTTGTAGTTGCATAGTTACCCATGTTAAGCGATGCCAGTACCTCCCAGAAACCACACCACATGTCCAGCCTGTTTACTCTCACCTTCCCACCCTGCCTCACACACCAACTCCTTTTCCCATCTGCCCCCTGAGTGGGTGGCTTCCAATTCCCCTGGGGAAGTGATCTGGAGAGAGCTCCCCACACTTGCACCCACACCCACTGCCCGTCTCAAGGTGGGGAGGGCCCTGCCACTTTTCTCATCCTCAGGAAGGTCTATGTCCACCTGTGGGGAACTGCTCCTTGTGGTTTCGGGAATTGTAACCCTGGCCGTGAACCAGGCTTCTCCCGCCTCGGAAAGTCTTCAGATCTCAACAGAACACTGGAAGGCTGTGCGGGAGACAGGACCCAAGGCCATTCAGAGGGTTTCCATGGGAATTGGATTTAAAGAATGCTTATTATGCTTTGGAGCTTGCTCTGCTTTTCTTATCTCTTAGTTAACTATAAACAATCTCTAGCAAGGAATGTATGAAACCTTGTATCTAATGCCACTGTGGCATCAAGATGTTGAATAGACCCTGACACAGACTGGTCACCGTGCCCTCTATATTGGTACTTGTAATCTGTAATTGTCAACTGTAATCTAGGTGCCTAAAAGCTACTGATGACTTATGAATTTTGACCTTGTATCTCCTATGCATACCCTTCTCAATAAAAATCATGAAGTATGGAGGTCTTGAGCTTTCTCCACTAGAGCAAACAGCCGCCTCCTTTTCCCCCAGACAAAATACAGTGTCCTGGATAAGTTTGTTCTGCCGTGGTCGTGAAACCTCTGCTGGACAGAGTAGTTTCCTACCGAGCCAAGGTGTTGGAAGCAGGTCAGCCTCATCTGGTGCCTGAATGCAGGGCAGGCCAGCCTGATCCACCAGCATGTCAGTCTCCCCTCTTTTCTATCTTCCTGTCATCAAACTCTCTTCATGACACATCATCTTTCTCCCTATGGCCTATTTCTTGGCTCTCCCTTTCTAGAAAACTATTCTGTTTCTGTCTTCTATTAGTCTTCTCCCATTTGCTGCTGTTCTCATTAAACAAAAAAAAATCTAGAAGAAAGCTGAGTGATTCAATGGACACCCTTCTACAGTCCCAGCATTTATCAGTCACTGAGTTCTCATTGCTCCAAACACTAAAGGCATCTATTCAAGCAGTTCCCATCTATAATCACAGACCCCCGGAGGCCTCAAGCCATTTTAGGGGACCCAAAAGATCACAAGTATATTACCAAGATGTGATTTACCTTCTTTCCTACATTGACTTGCACCGATGGTTCAAAAGCAGTGGTCAGAGCCTTAGCAACAATTGTCCTGGTTACCATGATATTTCTCTCTGCTGTGCAGTTAAAACATTTTTTTCCACTTAAGAATGTCCTTGAGGCAGTAAAAATAATTTTACTAAATCTCAACCACTGAGTGCATTCTTTGTGATAAAATGGGAGGTGTCAACACAAAGGACTTCTGTGTCATACCAAAGTACGACAGTTGTCTCCCAGAAAAGCACTTGTTTAGCTATTGTTACAATGTAACTAGCTTTCTTTTCTGAAAACATTTTTATTTGAAAGATAAACTATGGTTATTAAGACTTGAAACTCAAAATGGATAAAGGACTTAAACATGTCATGGTACCATAAAAGTGCTAGCAGAAAACACATGCAGTGAAGTTTCAGATATCCCACATAGCAATATTTTTGCTGATATATCTCCTAGGGCAAGGGAAGTAAAGGAAAAAATAAACAAATGGGACTACATCAAATTAAAAAGTTTCTGCACAGCTAAAGAAACTGTCATCAAAATGGAAAGGAAACCAACTGTATGGAAGAACATATTTGCCAACGTTACATCAGAGAAGGGCTAATCTCCAAAATATATAAAGAACTCATACAACTCAGTACCAGGAAGACAAACAATCCAATTAAAAAATGGGTGAAGGATCTGAATAGACACTTCTCCAAGGAGAACATCTAGACGGCCCACAGGCATATGAAAAAATGCTCAACATCACTAGCCATCAGAGAGATGCAAATAAAAACCACAATGAGATACCACTTCACACCTGTAAAAATGGCCATCATTAACAAATCAACAAAAAACAGGTGCCGGCAAGGATGTGGCAAAAAGGGAACCCTAGTGCACTGTTGGTGGGAATACAGACTGGTGCAGCCACTATGGAAAACAGTATGGAATTTCCTAAAAAAATTAAAAATGGAACTGCCTTATGACCCAACAATTCCACTGCTAGGATTATACCATAAGAATCCTGAAACACCAATTAAAAAGAACTTATGTACCCCTATGTTCTTAACAGCACTATTTACAATAGCTAAGTATTGAAAGAGCCCAAGTGCCACTCAGCAGATGAGTGGATTAAAAAACTGTGGCACATTTACACAATGGAATATACTACACAGCAGAAAGAAGTCCTACATTTTGCAACAGCATGGATGGAACTGGAGAATATTATGCTAAGGGAACTAAGCCAGTTGGAAAAGACAAATACAGTATGACCTCACTTATAATTGCAGTCTTTTAAAAAAATTATATTTTATTGATTATGCTGTTAACAGTTGTCCCAATTTTTTCCCCTTTGCTCCCCTCTGCCTAGTAGCCCCCTTATTTCATGTCCAGGGGTCATGCCTGTATGTTCTTTGGCTTCTCCCTTTCCTATACTATGCTTAACTTCCCCTGTCTATTTTATACCTACCAACCTGGACCATTTCCCCATTTCTCTCCCTTCCCCCTCCCAGCTGATAATCCTCCAAATGATCCCCATACTTATGATTCTGTTCCTGTTCTGGTTGTTTGCTTAATTTGTTTTTGTTTTTATTTTTTTGTTTCTGTTGTTGATAGTTGTGAGTTTGTTGTCATTTTAATGTATATAGTTTTGATCTTTTTCTTAAATAAGTCCCTTTAACATTTCATATAAGGGCTTGGTGATGATTGAATTCTTTAGCTTTACCTTGTCTGGAAAGGATTTAATCTGCTGTTCCATTCTAAATTATAGTTTTGCTGGATAGAGTAAGCTTGGTTGTAGGTCCTTGCTTTTCATCACTTTGAATACTTGTTGCCAGTCCTTTCTTGCATGCAAAGTTTCTTTTGAGAAATCAGCTGATAGTCTCATAGGAACCCCTTTGTAGGTAACTCTCCTCTTTTCTCTTGCTGCTTTTAAGATTCTCTCTTTATCTTTAACCTTTGGAATTTTAATTATAATATATCTTGGTGTGGTCCTCTTTGGGTCTAGCTTGTTTGGGACTCTCTGTGCTTCCTGGACCTGTATGTCTATATCCTCCGCCAAATTTGGGAGGTTTTCCTTATTATTTTTTCACATAAGTTTTTGATTTCTTGCTATTCCTCTTCTTCTGGCACCCCTATGACTTGGATATTGGTATATTTAAAGTTGTCCCAGAAGTTTCTAAACCTCTTCTCACGTTTTTCAATTCTTGTTTCCTCATTCTGTACTGGTTGACTGTTTATTTCCGCCTTATGTTCCAAATCGTTGATTTGAACCTTGGCTTCCTTCCCTTCACCGTTGGTTTTGTGTGAATTTTCCTTTATTTCACTTAGCTTAGCCTTCATTTCTTCCCTTCTTCGTTTGCCGTATTCAAGCATGTCTGTCAAGTCTGTGAGCATCTTTATCACCAGTGTTTTGAACTCTTTATCTGTTAGGTTGGCTATCTATCTCCTCATTGCTTAGTTCTCCCACTGGAACCTGGATCTGCTTCCCCTGTTGGGCCACACTCCTCTGCCTCCTCAACTTGACAGGCTCCTGTGCTTGCCTCTGTGTCTTAGGTAGAGCTATCATACCTGTTCTATTGTAAAGGGCAGAGCCTTAGGCATTTGTCAGTGCGGGGCAAACTGTTTCACCACATTGTGGCGCTGTATGTGAGGGAGGGGTCTGAGAGGGAAGAATGCCACTTGCTCACCATTCACCCCCTTTCCAGGAACTTCCCCCACTTCCTGTATGGGACTGGCGCCCCCCTAGCTGTTGCCCTGGTTGTGGTTTCCATAGTGGGTGCGTTTGCAGATGTTCTAGGACCATGGGGACCCTCTAAAACAAATGGACTCTGTTGAGAGACTGGCAGTTTCTTCCACTGTCCCAATCCCCACTGGTTTTCACAGTCAGAAGCAATGAGGCTTTGTTTTCCCAAGCATTGGAACCATGAGCTGAATGGTCTGGTCTGGGGCTGGGATTGCTCCCAGGTGTCCCTCCTGACTTTTATAATGTGTGACTGCGTTTTCTGCTGGCTGGCCACAGCCCTGCTGCTGCCACCACCGCTGCCACCGCCACCATTGCTGCTACACCATGTCCTCTTGGCCCGTTTTCCGCCCCTCCTGTCTGGATGAATATTGCCTTTTTATATCTTTGTTTATTGGGCTTCCATGCAGTTCAATTTTCTGGTAGTTCTGGTTGTTTTAATTTTGAGGTAGTTGTATCTATCTTATTGTTGTGGAGGGTGGGGAAGTGTGTCTACCTACGGCTCCATCTTGGCTGAAAGTCTTATATAACTGGAATTTAATGAATAACATAACAAGAAAAAAAGAACCAGAGACATGGAAACATGGAACAGACTGATAGCTGTAGGAGGGGAGGACAGAGGGGGAAATGGTGGAGAGAAGGGAAAGGGGCTAGTAAAAGAACATGTATGAATGACTCATGGACAGGGACAATGGAGAGGGGACTGTGGGTGAGAAGGGTGTGCTGGGTGGAGGGTGGAAAAAGGGGGATAGAAAAGAAATTGGGACTACTGTAATAGAATAAGCAAAAAATAAACATAAAAATAAGACTTGAGTGTTTGGCAGACATGGCTTTAAAAAATTAACCAAGGGAGCCTGCCACTTCGAGGAAAGCAACTGACAGGATTTGTAGCCATTGATGAAACTTGATCTTTCAAGAAATAATTAGAAAGCTGCAAAACTTGTATCCACTACCATGTGCTTGACAGCTTCCAATTTTTGAGACTATCAGCTGTATGTGATTTTTAATATTGAATAATGGAATGTTTCAATATTTGCAAGATCTGCAGAACTCCGTTAAAGAATATTTTCCAGGTAGCTAATGCATGATGTTATAAAATCAAGCATGGGTTAGAGGACCATTTAAAGTGCAAGACTTTAGGACTTCCGGCCAAGATGGAGGCTTAGACGGACACGCTAGGTCTCCCTCTACAACTAGAGAGGAATACAACTACTTCAAAACAAAGGATAACTAGAAATTCCAGAAAATAAAACTACACGGAAGCCCA
Organism: Furipterus horrens; assembly: GCF_987537825.1. NCBI lineage: Eukaryota > Metazoa > Chordata > Mammalia > Chiroptera > Furipteridae > Furipterus > Furipterus horrens. Next base: position 69,813,306 of record NW_028327182.1, read on the forward strand.
ACATATGAAGTTATAAACCAGCGGTGCCATTTGGGCAGGTAAGAGTTAAAGAGGGCAGTGCTGTTTGCGGTCGCACCTGAGACAGCGGCGGGGCGGCGAAAAATCCCGGCGGCAGTCAAGCCCCTGGCAGTGCGCGACCCCAGCACTGGGGAAAGCAGCCACTGCATCGCCTTGAACAGTGAGGCCCAGGGGGGCGGGAGGACGGATCCCGGTCTCCTAGCTGAATAACTGTGTGAATCCATCTTGGACCCCCGCCCCCAAAGAAAGCACCACAGGGCTGCGAAATAGGTTGCAGACAGGCGCCGGTCGCTGATTTGTGACGCGTACGCAGGCACTGCCCCCTATAGCCAGCCCAAGAAAACAAAACGCATCTGTCAAAATGAGGCAGACAACTATAGAAATCCCGGTGACACAACTCACCAGGCAACAGATAAGAGAACCTGACAGATGAACAGATAAGAAACCTGTCAGAGGCTCAGTTCTGAGCCATTGTTATCAGGTGGCTTACAGAATTCACAAAAGAGCAGGAAAAAGATAAGAAAGAAGCGAAAAACATTCATAACGAAAGGAACAAAACCACATACGAGACAGATGGTGAGGAAAAAAAATCCAGAGTTCATTTCAACAAACTGGAATATGGAGAAGGAACAAGCAGTCAACCAATGCAGCGAGAGGAAATGGGAAGCAACAATGAGAGGATCAGAAACCTCTGGGACAGCTATAAAAGGCCCAACATAAGAATCATTGGTTTGCCAGAGAGTGAGGAAGATGAACTAGAACTTGAAAAATTGAGTGAAAATATAATAAAGGAAAACTTCCCAGACTTGGGGAAGGGAATAGACTTGCAGGTCCAGGAAGCAAGGAGAGTTCCCAAGAGACTGGACCCAGGGAGAACCACTCCAAGACACATTATAATCAAAATGTCAAAAATTAAAGATAAAGAGAGAATCTTAAAAGCAGCAAGAGAGAAGAAAAGAATTATGTACAAAGGGGTCCCAATTAGACTATCAGCTGACTTCTCAAGGGAGACCCTACAAGCAAGAAGGGACTGGCAAGAAATATTCAAAGTAATGAAAATCCAAAACCTACAACCACGAATACTCTATCCAGCGAAATTGTCATTCAGAATAGAAGGACAGAGAAAGTGTTTCCAGGACAAAATAAAACTGAAAGAGTTCATTAGATCCAAACCACTGTTATATGAGATGTTAAAGGGACTGGTTTAAAAAACAGAAGCTAGGGAGATGAAACAAAGGCAAACTAAACAGGCAACGAGAGTGGAAAAGGAACTGTAGGTACGGGAAGCATATTGGGGGGAGGTCAACAGGGAGGGGGAGTGGGGAGAGGGAGGGAGATGATATAGGAATTGGGGATCATGGTAGGAGGGAATGGAATAGATGGAGAGAGGTTGAGAGGAACTGTATGCACAACTAATGGACATAATCTAAAAGGGGGGGACAACTGGAGGGAGGGGGGCCACCGGGTGGAGGGGAGCAGAGGGAAGGGAAATTGGCACAAATGTAATATTTTAATCAATAAAACACATTAAATCTGAAAAAAAAATAAAGTGCAAGACTTTATTGTACACTGAGTACAATAAATTCATTGATATTGGCTTTTCTTTTATTAATTGTTGTTCTATTACAGTTGTCCCAATTTTCCCCCTGTTGCTCTCCATTGCCTCCCATCCCCCATACTGGTTTCTGATTCAACATTGCAATTAACCTTTAAGAAACCACCACTGTAGCTTTGGTGTTACATGAAATACCTATGATTAACTAACTGCAAACGCTATTAAAATATCCCTCCCTTCTTCAATTACATATCTGTATGAGGCCAGAGTCTTTAAGTACCTCAATCAAAACATTTATTTAGGCCTTCTTTTTCTCAGCAATGTTTTACAGTTGCCAGTGCAGTGGTCCTGAACATTTTAAAAGATACATTCCTAAGTATTTTACAGTTTGGGTGTTACTGTAAATGGGCTTTTAATTTCATTTTCCAGTTTTTTACTACTAGTATTTAAGAATACAAGCATGAAGCTTCTTCAGACCAAAATGTTAAGAATCAGTGAATTACTATATTTTAACATAAACTTAATTTTGGTGAGTTAAGCATAGTAAAATAGCAGCTTAGTTTTAATGTGTTAAAATGATGTCCACAATTTTTAAAAGCATAGAACAATATTTTTCTTAAGGTCCTAATTATTTTCCCCAAATCTACATAGACAGAATAACAAACCTTCATGTACCTAGTGTCAGCATCAGCTCCTACCCAATGTTAAGTTTGAGTTTTGTCTCCACTCACTTCCCTGTATTATTCTGAGACAAATTCCAAGTATAATTCCATCATAATTTCCTTACGTATCTCTAAAGAAAAACTTAACATGCTAGTGGCAATGAACCTGAACTGCAATGAGAAACTTTGTTATAACTCATTCAAGTGTGGATATTGCCCTACTATAGACTCCATGCAATATTTTTACTCCCAAGAAGTATGCTGTCCAGCTTACAAGACTAATCAAATGTTCTCATCTTTAGCATATTTTTAAGATATTCACTTAAAATGGGACAACTGTAATAGAATAATAAAAAGCTAATAAAAATTTTTAAAAATTCACTTAATGATTTTCAATAAATATTAACTAGGAAGTCTCTGAAATATGTTAAGACTTTGTTGAGCAAGGAATAAATGGCATTAGGTTTCATCTCTCTTGTTTTGGAGGGTCTTCTAGGATCAGTCTGTTAAAAAGGTTTCCAAGGCCATCTGGATTTGGAGCTTCATTATTGATGCCCATGGGGCAGTGACACAAGCAGATTCTTCTGTTCTCATGAGTCATTTTTATGACACTTTCAAAGCCTAATGCTCCTTCATTTTGGTCTTAAATTTTACAATAATATACATAAAGTAATGAGTGTTTTATTTTTTCAACTTTATGATACCATGTGTCTGTTTATGACTATGCCTAATATCTCCTCACCTACTTCCATGTACATTTCTACTTATTGATTCTTTAAAGAGATTTCATTTATTTATTTTTAGAGAGACAGGAAGGGAGGGAAACATTGAGGTGTGAGAGATGCATCTACTGGTTGCCTCTCACACAGCCCCAACTGGGGACCTGGCTTGCAACCCAGGCATGTGACCTGACTGGGAATCAAACCAGCAACCTTTCGGTTCACAGGTCAGCGCTCATTCCACTAAGCCACACCAGCCAGGGACGTAGTGAATATTTTAGATGACATATACAGGCATGCCGGAATGGCCACTTACTAACTACATATAACTTGAATTTTAAAAAGGCTTATATTCTTTTAGTATCTGTTGACCCAAAGAAGTTCAGTAAATTATGGCTGTTGTCACTTATGATGAAAATAGCACAAGTACAATACTGTTAACTGACAGCAATTTATTACCTGCTCCCTCGCCAGATCCAGCGAGACCAAGTGTCCCCGAAACTAGAGTATAAATCAAAGGTGGGGGAAAAAACCCTATATGTGGGGGGTGGGGGGGTGTCCAAAAGAGTAAAGTAAACTCTTACAAGCAAATTGAAAGGCAATACTAAACTTCTACCTCCCTTCCCATTCCCTCCACTGACCACCCCCACTGCTCATACCTAGAAACAAACAACACTCTAGGAACAAATTAAGTATGAGAGCTTTTTATTCAATTTGTAAAGGATAGTGTAGAAACGAACTGTTAGTAACACTCTAGAACACTGGTTTGTTCATTTGACATTATCTTCACCAATTTTTATTACAAAAATCAGAAAAGTAAAAATTCGTTACAATAGTTGCACAGTGTAACCACTAGTCACCTAAACAAAGCTAACTTCTATAAAACCATAAACTTAACAGTTTTAAGAGATTCAAAATTCTCTGTTTACTGGATATAATAGTGGTATATATTTTAAAGCAGAAACCCCCCCAAGAAAACAAAAACAAGAAAGAAAAATAAAGTCGAAATAGTCAGTTAAATATTTGACCTGACAGTTCCTACAAATAGTAACTTCCACTACATATAAAGGAAACCATTATCTGTGGTAAAAACTCTAGAGACAAAATAGGAAATGTGTAATAAAAACAATTAATCAGAAGTTAGTCCCAGGCTGCGTGTTTTCAATGAAACACAGGGAGTGAGTTACATCATGAAAGAAGGGACATAACTTATGTGTCCAAACCATTATATGTGTCTACAAGTAAACCTTCTTATGGCAAGTTGCAGTTTCAATGAAAAGACTTTGAAAAACACAAATGTCCTTTTCTTCATACAAATCACTGCAACTAATCTTTGTAAGGCTGTACCTTGCATAGGGAATAGCTGTCTCCTGTCAAAAATTCTGCAGGAATGAATAAAAGCAAGCTTTTCAAATGATGCCCACGTGCAAAGAGTTAAATTACCAAGCACTTCATGGACTGCCTCCAATTTATCTTGACCAGATATAATTTAACTTGACAAAAGAAAAAAAAAGCCAATTTATGGTGACAGTATTCAAAAGAAAATATTGAGATTGGCAGCAGAAAACTTAAATGCCAAAAGTGCATCGTTTAAGAGGCCCACTATCCATGGAAGAAACACAAATGCACTAAATAAGCCCTACCTGTGCATTCACTAGGACTCACGAGAAACTTGTCAAATACAAGTTTACTTCTTCAGAAAGTATAAAAAAATAGGACAAGTTGTGGCATTCCTTTAAGTTGATGCTACATTAGTATTCTAAGTTGGTTACTAGGAAGGATTAACACTTCCAGATAGAGCCGGGCCACTTGTCCTTAAGAGCCATGGTAAAGGTTCATGGTACCCAGGACGGCACTGGCGTACCTTTCTTCCACCTTCACAGAATTGGAATGCTCTATTACACTATTAAGCTCAGGGATGCTCTCAGCAGTGTCCCCAAATCCGTGGTAATGTCCATAGTGCAAATTTTCTCCAATATCTTCCACCCAGGAAGGTCTATTAGCTATGCAGCTACTTGGACTTCCATTCAGGTGCAGAGAACCGCACATCTCTGGGTTAACACTCATAGTCTTTTCTGGCTCCTCAGTCCCGTTAACACAGAGAGAACCCTGGCTACTCGAAAATGGCCGTCCTGGAACTAATCCACTGCTAATTCCATTAGATCCTGTTAAGCACTGGTCATTCCTGCTTTCCATCCCATCGAGCTGAGTTGTGGAAGGGAAGTCCAAATGTCCATTGATGACACATCCATTTGTCAATGTATTCGATATGGAGCTACTGTTTTTCGTATCTGCATTAAGAAATACACCTGTCACCAAAATTCAGAACCAGAAGGGAGGAGAAACTATAAAATGCTTCATTGCTGCTACAATTTTAAAGTATTTATTTAGCTCCTTTTCTTTTACACAGACCAGTTCCTTTTCCAAAGTAAAAACAGTACATAGGTAGATTTAAAAGTAAAACACAACAGTAGAATTTTCTGGCAAGATAGGAAACATTTGATAAATTTCAGTAGTGTTAGGGAGCCAAATTAAAAAACTTAAGTTGATAAACGCACTGCGTGAAACATACCACCAACAAAAAAACTTCTTATTTTAAGACTACTTTTGGAAAATGGTTTTTCAAGTCACCCCTGAAAAAGTCTGTTAGAGCTGAATGTAAGGATTCCCACAACGGGCTGAAATAAAACACAAACTTCTCCAGCTCTTAAAAAGAAAAGGAAAGCGGTTATGAAGCAGGTGAATTCTGGCAGCTTCTCGGACTAGGCAAGACAGTGTCACACCTCACAAGTCAGGGAAGCACACAGAGGAATATGAAAATATAAATATTCCTTATAACACTGAAACTTATGCAGTACATCTGCAAAACGCCACATAGCAGCTGTGCAGAGTATAGACTACAGCCACTATAGGAAGGAACAGCTCTCATGCATACAGTCCTGGGCCAACAGCAGTTGCAGAGTTTCTTCTGTGTTCAGCAATTAAGGTGATTATGATATCCAAGGTTCCACTTTCAAAAGCCACTTATATTGGAAATGTTCATAGTTTAATCTGCATCCATTAAGAGAAGGATGTCTTACAAAAAAATGTCAATCACAAAATGTTTGGGCACATGGGAATAGGCAATTACAAAGTATTCTTCTGTATAATGAAACTAGAGAGTTAATATTCATGTTCACAGGAATTCACAGGATAGAGAATGATCTAAAATGATGTCTTGCTTGATAATATCAGATTTTATCCCAATGTTCTGCGTTATTAAAGCATGGTGTGATATTAAACACAGAAAGCTGAGTTACAATAGATGAGGACCCATTTTGTACATATGATTACTCTAACACATCTCACACAGTGTGACTCTCCCCATGAAGGGCTCACTTTTGGGTCACCATGCATAGACCTCTGATTTGCATTCAAACACAGGTTTCTGTGTGTCCTGAAAAACCTGTCAATAAAAAAGCACGACTTGTTCAATGAACAAGAACATTTTCTAAGCATTCCATTACTTATCGGTTTTCTGGCAATTTAAGGGACAATCAATAGTTTAATAATTCCCATAAATTCTTCAGAAGACTACAAGTTTTTAAAAAATTAAATGACAGTTTTTCTACTTAGTTAAGACTCAAGGCTAGAGAACATGTGTTTCAAGAACTAAACATGAAGTAAAATAAAAAGGAAAAAGCAAGTTCCAGGAAAATACTTATATTAATTAAAAAAAAAAAAGTAGTATCAACAGCTATTGCTGGGTAATAAAACTCATGGATAGTTCTTAAGACAAATAACTGGTATGCTTCTAATAAAGATTAAGATTATATTTTCAGGTGATGGGCCTGCAAAGGTAAATAAGCACGCCTCCGAAATCTGAGCTGGGACTCCCTTTGCTCGTTTAACGTTCATTATGTGTGTGTGTGTGTATTGTTTTCCTTTAGTGCCCAGTTAAATTAGTTCCATTATGCAATCTCGAAGTTAAGATTAGCTGGAAATCTAATAAAACTGAGCATGAAAATAGCAGACATGCTAGAGACCGGCTAAGAGACATAACCCTGCTTGACTGGGACTCACATACCACCGGCCATCTCCAATACTGTCCTTTATTCTGTTCCAAACTGCCTTTTAGGATTCACACTTCCCCTTCACCTATTTGCTTATCTACTACAAGGAGTCTTCAGATTTAACATTTTGTTTATTCAGTCAGATAGTGTTATAAATGAAATGATGGAAAATATGGGAATGCTTACTTGGCACCTGTATATGGGATGAGCTGGGCTTTAAAAAAAGTATGGCTTTTTCAATATTATGTTTAAGCTTGGTATTAAATTTAACCTGAAAACGCAGGGAATGATTAAAGATTAAAGAGTGATTACTTCTGCCTTTTTAAAGCATGTAGCAATGCCATTTAAAAAAAAAGCTGGCTTTGAGTTTTGTTTCATTTAATTATTTGGCAAACAGGTGATTCCACCCTAACAATTCTGTAGCTTCTAGAAATATGTACACATTCCTTTTCATTTTACTGAACAGAAATGATTTTTTTTCATATAAGTCTGGGAAACAAAATATGTAATTTTTTGTCCCCAGTGAAGAATATAGTATAGACATAATAATCAAACTTTTTAAAAGCCAGTATCTATTTCTAAATATATTATTAACATGTTAAAAGAATAAGTAAAATGTTTTCACGGTCACCTAAATCAATGAACAATAGAAAAAAAGCATTAATTAAATGGATAAATCTTTATTCTAAAAGCTAAAATAAACCGAGCCTTTGCCTTTTAAAAACTGATGACTACTGATGATACAATTTTAATTCACTAAAAAGTTTGATGTATAATATGTGTTTTGTGAGACATGGTGATCAGCATTTTACTAGACCTAGAGTGCATGGCACAGAAACCAGCGCAACCACTGAGTGTCAAGTGAGAGGTTCTATATTGGCGTGACAAGTCAAAACTGCAATGTTTACTAGATCTCAATGTTTATAGTGAGTCATCCTTCTTGCTGTTTATTGCTTTGACATTACCAGCAACAGATGTTCATTCAGTATATTCACCCAAAGTCCTCATCAGAAAATTAAAACTGCAAAACCTTATTAAAATTAAACAAGGCACATTAAGCAAAAGTTTAAAATCAAAAGAAATATTGCACTTATATTTTTTATATCCATAGAATGCACCAAAAACACTTATCCTTGTATCTACAAACTTGCCCAAGATATGCAAATTAGTTAACATTCTTTAAAACACTGAACAAAGTGCAAAACTCATTTGAGAAGCTTATGTTAGAAATAATATGCATACTGATTCTTGCAACGACAAGGGGTTTGCATTGCTGAAACAGTATATATTTCTATTTCTTTTGGTCCAACAGAACCACCCTCCTGCTGTTTGGTGTCTTCGACCACGGGACTGTTGTTGCAGCTAACGGGAAACTGTCCACTCCCACCTGTTACAACGGCAAACTCTCTATCGATGTGCATTATATCAGCATCATCTTCTGCCTCGCCGTTCACTAGTGGCATGGAGTAATCCAAGCTTTGAGCTACACAGGAAACAAAAGCAGTTTTAGATTCCCTGTACACACAAGACTTTAAGACAAATGTTTCTCATTCTTTTTTGTTAGAGAACTGAACGTTTCAAAATTACCAAATAATTTCACAATCTGCAGACGACAAATGAACTTAGTACGCTACTGAGAAACTTTTCCACAGTACTACTGAGGAATTTTTCCACAGTATAAAATATTTCCTGAAGTGGGCATTTCAACGAAAAGTCATGAAATTTAAGGTACTTACTTTAGATTTATTGAAGACATAAATTCTCATTCAAGGCTATTTGGACAACATAAATTACAATCCAGAGACATTTAAAAAAATTTTTAAATTCAGCATACTCTATTATGTCCCCAAACGTTCACTCAATTGTTTTTCATAAATACTAGGGCAATTCTTAACATAAAAACCATGAAAATGATTCTCAAGTCAAAAAGATTTTCACTAATTTCAGTAACAGAAAATAAGGTAAAAGCCAAAACTCAAGACAGGCCTCTCAATATTGTCCTGGTCTGGCATTAGCCCTGTACTTCAAGATACAACAAAATTGGAAAAAAAAATTGAAGTCTTAGTTCCAAGAAGTTTGGAGCTGAAGTTATATGTACATTTTTTTCTCTTTTTGCCTTAACCTAAGTATTTATTATTTTAAAAACTGTTGTTCTATTACAGTTCTCCAATTTCCCTCCATTGCTCTCCCCTACCTACCTTCAGTCTATGCCCATCCTGTAGTCCATGTGCATGGGTCATTTATACTAGTTTCTTAACATAGATTTCTTATAAAATTACAATCCTTCGTATCTTGGAGAAAAGCAAACATGCATATTTAATCACTCTTCCTCCAAGTATTTACATACTCTGTGCAGAAACATTTCTCCCTGCAAAACTAGTAAACCTCACTTCTCAGGAGCAGCCCCTCTCATTTGATAAAGACAAATCTCATCTTAAGCATGTATTTTTATCTCAAAACCAGATCTTAAAAATCACTTTCATGCTTTGCTTTTATTCATTTACAATGGCATGAATGTATCCCATCAACTAAGTTTAAAAGAATCTTTAAAGTTAAAATCCACTATATGGCTGCATTATAATTCACACACCATCAAATTCTCCACTACTGTCTGGGTTGCTTCAGCTTTCTTTCCTATCAGAATACCACAATTTAATTAACATCCTTATACAGGCACCTTTGTGCATATTTCTGGTTCTTTACTCAGATGAATACCAGCATTATATTTGGGTCAAATAATATATAAAACAAATAGGTAACTTTTGATGCTAAATATTTTTCAAATAATTTAAAAACAGAGACTGGAACTTTGTGCAGCTTTAATTACTTTTAGTTTTAGAGGCACACAAGTCATTTTCAATACAGCATATTCCAGATTAACCTTTAACTGTTGAAACCAAAGAGAATAATGTAGTCTTAATGAAAGAGAAACACAAATTCTGAATTAGTATGTGGGAGAAATAGGAAAGTGTATTTTGTGTAGTTGGGAAAAAAATAGAAGTCTACACAGGTATGAGGCCAAAAGCATTCACCAATATAGGTGCTTTAAAAAACCAGAGGCATTAAACTACGAATCTCAGTCTTCTTCATTCAATGCTTTCTGTAATCCTCTAGTGACAGGCGAGATTCTATCTTCACTATGAAACACAGTACTTTCAAGAGCTCAGTGGTAAACAGGCCATCTTGAAAAAGAGGCGGTGGTGACAGGAGAGGGATGTTCCGGATACCAGTTGACAAAATCCAGACAACCTTCAGGGAGTTCCTAACCGTCTTTTGAGACAGACCTGCAGTCACTGCAGGGTCTGATTTTCCTCCTGCACTCTCCATTGCCTGATAAGCCAAATTGGGTAGTTTACTGAGAACTGGTGCAGGCTAATATGGCAAAACCACAAACATCCCTGTACAAAAGACATCACTGGGGGCACAATGCTGCTTTAAGTAGCCATACTCTTTTAATGTTTGCTTTTGTTTTGGAATTCAGGTGCCAGTGCTTCTTGGGGAAAGTGGCAACTAGGTTACACCTGCAATTTCAGATCGGTGAAAAGCAGATTAAAAAAAAAAAAAAAAAAGCTGACAGAAAAGACATGAAACCACCCCCACAATCTTCATAAAAGGGTATTTGTCAATTCATTCCTGAGCCCAGTGCATAGAACAGTACCCATATCAATGAACAAAGCCAACTCTAGCAGGAAAAGGTATAAACACAGAAAAGCAAAAGCTATTAATAACTAGAGTAACCAGTAAAATCGAAATAACCACAATCATTTCAGGGAAGAGTGGAAGTGGGGTATGAAGGCAGACCTGCCACTAGGGGGCCAGAGTCATTGGTAAAGAAAAGTTTGGGGACATTCAAAACAAACGTTTATCAAGAGGAGCTGTGGCACAAAGCCATTTTAAAGCAAAAATTAATCTCTTAACTAGAGGCCTATCCAGTGCACTAGGATTTCTACTCTGAAACTGTTCCATTTAGGAGCTTTTTTAATGTGCATGGCTTCTCATTTTTATACAGGATAAATGAAACAAGACAAGGGCTTTCTTACTTTGGTAATCAAACTTTTTCATGTGGGAAGTGTATGCTAATGCAGACAGCCTAGCATTTAATTCTCTGTAGGTACACAATCCGTAGTGAGTTATTTCCATAAAACATCTGTAAGGATATTTCACTAGTTGGCTGATAATCCAGCTGCCCCAGAACCTTGGGTTAATATATTTCATACGAATGCCTTAACTTCATTATTTACAGCACCTGCAATTACCAAGCGCTCAATTACTTGGATGGGGTCATTAAGGTTGCACTTGCTTTTTTAAATTGTATTTTATAAGTCATGAAATTAAAATTGGCCTCTCAGATTACTAAGAACACTGGATCTGGACTGGCCTCCTTTCTCCCACACATACCTATCACCATTGCCAAACAAACTTTAAATATTCCATGTTGTATCTGAGAAAGGTGTCCTGTAAACCCTTCAGAAAATCTTCCAAAATTGTAAATTTTGATTCTACTGTATTTGTTTTGAAAAAGCACCTTTCCTTCCTGTTTTCCAATTGACTCTCAGTTAAAAGGAAAAATTATTGAACATTCTGTAAAATATCCTTACATTTTTGAACGCCAAAGCAGGTATTTGAGAAACATTCAACAATGCACATTTATGGTGGAAAACCATCTAGGATTGGCTCAAAATAAACAGCTTCCTTCCCCCAAGAAGTCGTCTCATCCTTGATCTCAGGAGCCAAGAAAGATGCTTCATTTGGGAAGGTGCTCAGCACAATGCAGAGGCCTTCCATTTTATTTTCATCTAAGTTGATTAAAACCCCTGAAGCCAGTTCTCAAGGAGCTTCTAAAACCATGTAAACTATGAGAAAGTAGTTTGAAGTGTAGGAAAGGCCTAATTTAATCTCTAGACACCCGCATATCAGAGACCATCTGATGTGAAAAATCTGCCAAGTGGTTTCATACAGTGGGTTTAAATGAAGTGCTCCCTTTCTTTGTACATCTTTAAGGTGTCAGCTGGAAGTCCCTCCCAGGTGCTGATCCACAACCATTAAGGGGGCAGTGAGAGGGAGGGGGGCAACATACCTCACATCCCTGTGGTCTTTCCACTGAACTGGGAACTCTGACTTCAGTTCCCCATAAAAAGAGCCAGAATGGAAATGTTCCCTTGGTTTCCCACTAGTCATCACTAATTAGAACTATTCTGTTCTATTATAGAGCACATTTAACCCAAATAACTATCTTTGAAAAGAAAGGTCCTGTTAAAATATAATAATAAGGCCAGTGTGAAGGTGGTCTATTAGGTAACTTTTGTGGAACTCTGACACAGCCCCAACTGCATCAGACCAGGGGGTGTGAAAATCCAAGAAGGTAGGGCAGTGGAGATGCGAGGGACATGGAGCAGTGGTGACAGAACTGGAAACACTAAGGAGGGTTTTGGGGTTGTTAAAAGAACACGGAATGAAAGGTGCATGTGAAACAGACCATCCTGAAGGTGTGCCAGTAGTTTATTCCCACAGATGTTCACTGCTGGAAACAGTTCAGGTCCATGAGGTTTGCTGAGTTCAAGATTACAACAGACACAGTGGAAATCACAGAAATGGCTTGATTCTTAAGTGTTATTTATTCAGATTTATAAAACGTTATGTCTTTAGGAGTTAAGACAAAACAATTATTTGTTATTTGAAAACAATTATGTGAGTGTGTTCACTCACTCTGGTGAAGTTTTAAAAAACAAATCTAAATAGCCATTTATTGGAAGTTTGAGAACACTAGGGAAACCAAAAATTAAAGTATTTTATATATATGAGACTCCACCTCATACATATAGAAGGAACTAAATTAAAAATCTGATTTCTTGAATTTTATGTTTAAATAATTAGCTAACATATATACAAATGTGTTAAGTTATCCACCTTCTTCCCCCCTAGTCATTAAGGCTGGTCAGCATGAACAATTAAAAACAAAAGTGATAATTCTTTGCTCAATTTAGCCTGGAAAAAGTGCGCTGACAAACTTCTCACTGCTAACTGTATGTTGAATATAATCTCCTAAAAAGATGTTTTTATACTAAACACCTACATGTTATGTATGAGATGCTAAGATCAATAAAATACCTATTGGATTCAAACAAAAACCATGAGGTCAACTTAACACACCTGAGATCTGGTATAATACCACAGCCTACTTTTTATGGTAGTTACAAACTATAAGCTACTTGGTCAGTTTGTAACTCACAGTGCCTCTCCTCACTCAAAACTCTAGAGCTGCACCCCCAAAAATTATTGGCTAAAAGCAAGATAAAGGATTTTCTCGTGATGGGACTGCCATTCTTTTCTAACCAGGGTCATTGATAGTTTGGGCAATAGCTCTCAAGAAATACATGTATAAATAATTGTACTGAGTTATTCCTGAAGATTAAGTAGGAATGCTAACAAAACTAAACCAATCTTTACTAAGCAGTTCCAGCTGAAGTCCTATAATCCATCTGTCATCCCCTCTTGAGCAAATGGTTTTAAAATGGGGGGAAAAAACCCCAAACTTAATTATGTGGATACTTCCTTTCACCATCATAAAAGAACAAAATCCTGTATTGGGGAAATTATTACCCCAAAATACTTTAAATCAAAACTGCTCAAATAACTTTCGATTTTATTTCACTCTCCAGAGTTCACAGCCACATCTATTATGCCTGTGTACTGATTAAAGCCCATTTTGATACTGGCATGGAAGACATTTTAAGGCACATATTTTTATAGTACAACTTGCTTCCAAAGGACAGTTTATATTCAAGTAGTACAAAGGCCAAACTCCTTTTAGTTCTTTTACATTAATATAGTTTACAAGGGAAAAATAACTTCAATTATCTTAACATATCTGAAAATAGTTTATTGAAAGCAGACATACTGCTTTCTGTGGAGAAGAGTAGATAACTTTCAGACTCATGATTCCAAAGTAAAAAAAGAATTAGAGTAAATTTTAAAGGGCACTTGTACTTCAAAAAAGAAAAAAAAAAATTGGTCAAACTTCTAAATACTTTCACATGTAAAGTTTCTTAAAAATGTATTTTATATGTGTCCTGGCTGCTGTGGCTCAGAGGATTGAATGTCGGCCTGCGAACCAAATGTTGCTGGTTCGATTCCCCGTCAGGGCACATGACTAGGTTGCAGGTCCCCAGTTGGGGGCGCATGAGAGGCAACCACACATTGATGTTTCTCTCCCTCTCTTTCGCCTTTCCCTCTCTCTAAAAAGAGATAAATAAAATAAAAATACAATAAAACCTTGTTAAAAAATAAAAATTAATTAAAAAATATTAAATGTATTTTATATGCATGTTACATTAGGAAAATTTTTTTATTTTGGCATGAGAACCAAAAACTTACCTACGAAGTGAACTCAGATATATTTAAACAGCAAATCAAAACAAAATGCCAGAAATTAAATGAACTAAGGCAACCAATCTTGAACTACATACTAAAAAACTGGTCAAAGAATGGAAATAACTGTAAGAGCTATTGAAGCCAAGGACAACTTCATTTAGAACATTCAGGTTGTTGTGGGGGGTGGGGGCAGAGGATCGGGATCTTGTTTCAGTAATCAAGAATTATCGTCCCATTGCACGATTCAGAGTATATAATAGTAAAATGAAAAAAATCAACTCTTCCTTTCCCATAGAGAAGAGAGAGTGGTGGCAGGTGTGGGAGTGGGATAAAGAAAACTATGCTTACAAATATGATTTTATACACACACACACACACACACACACACACTCTTTAGTGACATGCAGGACAATCTCAGGACCACCACTATCAAGGGCTAGAGTATTAAAGTTTAGGGAGTAAATAATTAAAATAATGCTCAGCAGACAAATGATTAATCCTGGAAGAGGAGCTCTGAGGGTGCACATGGTGTCAAGCAATGATTTCTCCTGTTGTAACAAATATCACTTCATGCACACGTGGAGCAGTGCAGTGCTCAACCTTAGGCTTCCATAATTATTACCCGCAAACAAATGAATGCCAGGTGTCATCCACATCTTTTTCTGAACTGACATCCTTGGGCTGAGTATGAGGAATGGGCAATTTGGGAAAGCTGCATGGAGTTTATAGTGTGCAAAATGTGAATCTCTAAGCCCAGTTCACCAAAATGAATCCTTGTCTGGAGAAGGAAAATAAAATCCCCTGAAAATCTGCCTGATGCTTCAAACCAAATTTGTGTAATAATGGTTTAGGTAACTTAAAATAAAATTTTAGAAATCATTGGAAAGGTTTTTTAGGACACTTAAAACTCTCTAGGTACATTTCTGTGTCTCATTAGATAGAATATTAAGTGACACTCCTTTAATAAAAAAAATAGAGATTTTAAGATTTATCCTACAAACCTACATACATGGACACAGACACAATTCTTGCATGAGGGCACAATGAAGCTAACATCAAATACCATTCCAAAATATTAATCAGGCATTAAATAAAAAGTGAATGATCTTAAAAAGCTTTTGAAATACATTAGAAAAAATACTCTGAAACATGTTATGAATACGTAAATGACAATGCTGAGCAACACTTCACCATTAAAAAAATACCACTCTTAAAATTCAGACATACCTCCATGTACTTTGTCATTTATAAATGCTATGAATTTGATAATATATTACATTTAAGTTCAAACATTCATTTCTACAAAATCACACAATCACAAGTTTTTATAATGACCAATATTTTAAAAGTATGAGTAGATAATAGTTTTTATTGTCATAGAAAGAAAAAACTTTTCATCTAGATATACTCCAGTTAAAGAGATAAAGCATTGAAGAGGGTAATGTTGACCCACATCAAATTTAAAGTCAACTAAAACCTCTAGCCAGCCAGGTTTACTCAGACTATACTTGTATAGTTGATTTTTTTTTTGTTTTTTAAGCCAAAGGGCACAAATTATTTATTTTCAGCAAATCTTATCTGAAAGCATAATTTTAGAGTGATTACTTTTCAATGTCATCTCTAAATTTCCTTCTAAGTTCACTAAATATTCCTGTCAACCTATTGCTTTCTAATGAAGATATTTTACCTACAGATATTTAACTTTTTTCCTAGATAAAAGGGAAGATTTTTCTAACCTAAAGAGTGACTTAGCTGATTATGATTATTTACAAACTTCAAAACTAAAGATAAAAAGGTGGAAGAATACCTAAAACTTTACTTACCTTAGAGACTTAAGTCCTCAATGTCTAAATGACACTCCAGATCTTGTGACAAATACATATTACACTGTGGTATGGAGACCAGCTGAGACCAAATCACAGTGTAAGTGGAACAGTGCAGCAAACATCTACCTTCCCAGATGTGAAACTATGTTTACCAGACCAGGAATGTTTAGAGGAAACAAAAAACAAAATCAGGCACAGTGGCAGATTTTTTAAAAAAATTTATATTTCCAACAGGTACAACAAACGAAAAAAATCTTTCTAAATCATGGCACGTAAAACCTGGCTGTGCAGAAAAGTCATACACACACATTTACATCTGAGCTGTCAACACTGCTCTCTGATATCCTCTCCTTTTGTTAAATGGCCAATCTTCAAAGTAGCAATACAGGAAAAACTCCACCATCACTGCACCAGAATCCTTCCGGCACAGTACCACCTTAAGCGAAGGTCTCATCTTGAAGGTGTTTTCAGCCATAAAAAAGAAAACATGTCAGAGAAAGGAAACCAATTTGCTCTTTCCCACCCACGAAGTGGTCTCACCTTCAGTTCTAGCCTTCTTTACTCCAAAGGGTTCCGAATCTTCCAAGCATCTTTTGCGATTTGTTCCCACACTAACATGATTAGAAAATATATTCTGATGGCCTCCATTTAAGGTGCCATTATTATAGAAACGGTTCAGACGACAATTCTGGAGGTTCAAGAGAAACTGGGTACATTCTTGGAAACCCTGGGTTTGAGCAATGTCTGCTGCTGTCAGGCCACTGGCATTTCTCAGGCTGTATGACACAAAAACACTGAATTACACTCCATTAGCATTTTCACCTGGTCTCTGCTCCTGCCGAACTGACTAACTATCTGAAGGTGATATGAAAGAGTATACAGATTTACAGCAAGTCTTCATTAAAGAAGGAGTTACTCATCCTAGCTCTGTAACTAACTTCTCTCTTATGAACATTTGATTACTAAGCAAGATTTGGGAGATAGTAATTTAAAAATCAATATAGTAAAAAATTTTTAAAGGCATCTTCCTTTTTAACTTCTCAAAAGCAGTTTTTGTTAGTCTGAAGAACCTAAATTTATGCTAACTTCAGACTTAACCTGAATTCTGTATTATCTGCATTTAATTTTAATAATCCATTCCTTTAGCTTGAGTAAAATCATAACAAACAAACATGTACTGAAATTGTCCATGGCATTCATAACAATCAGCTTCCTGAAAACAAAGGGGTGTGTAATTGGCTTACCAACATACAAGCCAGATTTTATGCTAACATGTGACACTATAAGTGGAAGTTTAGAAGGATGTCCTGACATTAAAATAACTTATCATCAGACTGGAGATGTGAAAAGATGAGGGTTTTTTCGTGTTTTACTTTATTTTTTGGCCTTGCTTAGGAAAACTGTTAGAAGTGGAATTCTAGAGCACTTGAGTGGTTATTTCCTGTGAAAGCCTAATACTATTCTAAGAACTCATGCCCTAGGCTAAGAGTCCTGCTGCTGAAAAGAATCAAAACCTTAAGTGGCTAATAACACTAATAAGTAAAGGTCTGATGTCTCCTATAGAAGCTAAAATTCAAATTAGAAGGAGGAAGTTGTGGCAGAATATAAATGAAAGATCTGAATAAGATGAATAAAGAACCAGCTGAGCTTGCAAACCTTAATTAGGAAACAATAAAAATTTAGAGAACAAAAGGAAGTCCATGTTGAAGTTTCCCTGGAGGACAAGAAAATATACTGGTCTGTGAAATAAATCTGTAAAAAAAGCAAAACAGGTTGCTAGCTACAGCTCAATAAACTAAACTGAAGAAGTACCGAATAGCAAAGATACCTCCCATACCTATTCAGCAAGCTATGCTATGAACAAAGCAAAGGTATAGTCAAATAAGGTTCTATTTTGGGTTAACTGAAACAACCAATGCAGAACCCTTGATGCTTCTTTCCTATGTCAATTAAAAATTTGTTTTCAGAGAAAACTAGGGAATCAGGGGCAAATAAGGGTTTTTCATTTTAAAAGATAAATAGCCTTGAATTATTTCCAGCCATCATACTCATAAAGCTCCAACCTCAGGAATGAAAAACCTATATTTCTGGACAATCATTAAATATGTCTTCACTTCTCAGCAGATGAGATAAAGAAATGTATTATACATTTCGAAGGAAGGAAAAGGCCCAAACTCAATTTTATCAGATATAAAAGACAAGACTTAATCCCTGAAGCCACCAGTATTTTCTTAAACGTATAAGGCAGTTGTGCACAGCTAGTGGGGACTAAATTTGACATTTTAATTTTACCTCACAGCTGTGTATTTTGATATTATTCTAGAATTATTAATGTTTTTATTTTGATACATAAATTAAAAGTAAACACCGAAATTCGGGCAGAGCAAATTACATGTATACAAAATGATCATATACTTGATTTTTAATGTCAACATGTTATGCAAATATAACATCAGAGTGCAGAGCCGAATGATTTTTAAGTGTATAGTTCATTTTCAGAATATAGGTCTACTTCCTTCAGGAATGTGAACAACAAAAAAAAGTTGTCACCTGAAAACTAAAAAAAAAAAAAAATTAGCTGTCAAAATTTGAAAAAATTGAAGACCCAGTACATAAGCAAAGTTTATATAATGATCATTTCTGCAGGTAAAATATGGACTTGCTCTCCAAAACAGAAGAATATAGAAATGAGAAGTTGCTGCTTAAATTAGAACAAATAAAAGTTGACAGTGAAGATTACCCTTTAGACGACCAGAGAATAAAGAATAACACACAGACTTTTTTTAAATGAGCGTTTCTTTTTAAAATTTTTTTAAAAAAAGATTTTATTTACTTTCAGAGAGAGGGAAAGGAAGGAAAACAGACATTGATGTGTGAGAGATACATCGATCGGTTGCCTCTCACAGGCTCTCAAATGGGGACCTGGCCCACAACCTAGGCATGTAACCTGACTGGGAATTCAACTGGTGACCTTTCAGTGCACAGGTCGGAGCTCAATCCACTGAGCCACACGCGCATAGATTTTTAAAACAGCATTTACCACTATAAATGCCAGTCACCAAGGAAAACTTGTTTGAGGGGCATGTTTAAGAAGCATGCCAACATTCTGAAGTTGTTGAAAAGAATAACATTCAAAATACACTTAATTCCTTTACTCTTCATTCAGAAATAGAAGAGCACAGTGAATTTGAGTTAAAATAGCAAGTTTACTGTTCCTCCATGGAAATATAACTAAAGAAAACTCAGCAAATTACTGCCACTATCTGGAGACCATGGAATGTAAACGTTTGAGTGGGAGTATTTGCCTAGACCTAAGATAATACTGCCAACATTACCTTACCCTGCGCCTCCTCCCTTACCAAAAGTAGTCAAATGCACATCACTCGACTGTAAGAGCCAATCAAATTTCCAGGTTGTGGGAGGTATTATCTTCAAAACTCAAAAGAACTAGAGCCAACTCATGCTATTTACGCCCTATGCATGGGCCAAGCAAGTAAATGAGAACAATCTCAAGTCAAACTGAACACCTGCTGGTTCCTCACGTAACTTCGGGTGACTGGAGGTTGGAGTGAGGCAGAAGAGAAGTCGAAACATTCTACTGTATAAACTGTATGGACAGATATCAAGATCTGGGACATTCGATGACTGTGGAAGAATTAATTGGGAGATTATAATTTTGGCAACATCCCTATATTATAGGAAACAGACATCAAAGCATCCTTTCTCTGCTTCTAATGAGCTACATAAGATTTCAGCTATACTAAGGAATGAATGTACACAACATAAGCATACAGTTTACATCAATATTCTTCTCAAGCAGAAGATCTGTTAACCTGACACTGGTATACATTCCCCTCTTCAGCCTCTAAATGTTTTCCATGCCATCTCCTCTCCTACATTCATTCCTTCAATCTCCACCCCTGTGAAATGTTTAACTCCCTAATTCTGCTCTGGTCACATTTAAAAACTTGCGAGTGGCTGCTAAATCACAGATTGCACATCGCAGAGGTTGGCTGAAAAGGAATGTTAGGGATCATCTAATTCTGGGATAGGCACCTTTTCTGTAAAGGGACAGAGTAAGTATTTTAGGCCTTAGAAGCCACAGTCTGAATCACGACTAGTCTGTCACTGTAGCCTGAAAGCAGCCTCAGATAATACAGTATGTAAACAATTGAGCTTAACTATGTGTATCAACAAACCTTTATTTGCAAGTAATGAAATTAGAATTAATATAATTTTGAGTCACAAAATATACTTTTGATTTTTGTTCAACTATTTAAATATGTAAAAATCATTCTTAGTTTATGGGCCATTCGAAAATAAGCAACAGGCCACATCTGTTAACACTTAATTCTTAATAGCTGTTGCATGGGTTCCTGAAAAATTCTAGTAATTTTATGTACTATTCAACTCAAACAAAAAAAATAACTTTTAAGAAGTTGTCAAATCTGTTAAATCACAAAATGTTCAATACCAAGAAAAATATCTAAAGGTAAACTTTAGAAGAATGTAAAAAATAAAAGACCTTGAGAGAACATATAGAATACAATCATTCATTCCTATTTTGAGTATTTCCTGTTAAAAGTTCTAAGTGTCTTACAATTCAATTAGGCAATGTGTTTAATATGAATAATGTAAAAATTGTCTTTACAGGTCTTAATTCCTCAAACCGCTTTTTAATATTTAATAAGTAGAGAGAGAGGACTTTCAAATGTTCTATAGAGGCTGAAAATCATGTGGGTTTCCAAGTAAAAACTAAAAAAATTATTACATGGCACCATTCTCAAAACACTTTAATTTTTAACCCAAGAAGCTCAGGTCTTTAAATTCTTTTTTCATGTAAGCTGTCCTATTTGTTAAGCATGTTTCAATTTTGATGTTTTAAAATTTGATGTTTTAAGGGGGGGGGGGGCGGTTGAAACAGTAATCCTGGTTAAAATGTATCAATTTATTAAACCCTCAAACTCTACTTAATGTTCCAAGTTTAAATAGGTATTAAACCTAAGCTACCCTGTTATTTTCATAAAATTCAATGGGAGCTGGGCACATGAATGTGACTGACAATTAACAGGTTCCATGATAACTTCACATTAAAATGTACTTTGTTCTGTTAAAATACTTTTTAAAAACAGTCCCAAACCTTCACCCATCAATCAAAGGTGTTCACTGCATGTGTGATAAGGCCACATTGCACTAAATGCTGGCCTCTTCAAGTGGGGTACTGGTAAAGACAAAGTCAACCTGAACTGCAGTCTTCACACACACTAGTCCAAAGGGAAATTTATAGTATCTGGAAGAAAATGTTCAAAATTACTCTCAAAAACTGTTTTGTATGAAAATTGGGGTAGTAAAGAGAGTGTAGACTATTTTTACAATAAGTCTTTTAAAAACATACACTTTTGAGTTTAGTGCCTTCAGTTTGATGCACTTGGGCAAACTACGACTGAGCTAAAACTTTCCTTTGTCCATTTATGAAAACAAGAGAGGTCCCACATAGGACCAAGTTGTTCTATAGCTCTAGTTCACCCTATCTGGACCTCTCTAATATCCACTTCAAAAATCTTTGAAAATGGCAGAGATTTAAAGAAATCAGGTATCTGGTATCTATCAACTTGATGTTCAAATTGGGTCTAGTCTGTTAATGTTTTAAAATTATTTCCTTTAAATGAAAATTGACATGATCAGATTTTTAGGCTGGTAAGATCAACTTGTTATTTATTTAGGAAGTTATCTGTATGTTCTAGTTCCTATAACAGCAAGAACATGAACAGCCATCTCTGGGCAGACCACTTATTTTCTCCCAATAGTTCCTAGTATTCTTTCAAAATTGGAATATGAAAACATGGGAAAACACAGACTAGTTTCTATTATGAGTTATTTGCTCTGCTGAATAACTGGTAAAATCAAACTGGTATTTCTTAACTTTACTAAAGTTAAAACATAAATGCTTATATATTTTCTGTAATAAAATTCTGAATATTAAATTATACCTAAGAAAGTCTCTCCAAAGAACTTTAAAATGAAACTCCACTTTGCTGCCAGCCAATTCTCTATTTTCCACTTATAGTGTCACAACATTAGAACATGAGAAGCCTAGATTCTAGTAAGAACAGTTTTTATTTTTAATTTGAAAAACCTGAAATAAAATTTTTAGAATCTGAGTTGTCACATCACCTTCAGGACTTTTTCTTTTTTTGTTAATGCCATGTGACAATAAAAGATAACCACAATTTTTATATAAATATTTCTGTTAAATTCTGATCTCAACTTAACTATTGTTAGTTTAAAAATAAGAAGGTAGGTATCATAAATTAGGGTAAGCAAAGCATGCAAATCTAAAGAATCTATATCTGAATTCCTAGATTAGCATTAAAACCAATCACCGCAACAAATACCTCAACAGTATGCCTCGTGTGAAGAAAGGAAGCCATACTGAACATTCAATGCCACAACTGTAAGGTTTTCGGAGAAGCACCTGTGGCAGTTTCAGCAGTTTCTATATGGAATGCTCCCCCTTTCTAGGATTACTTGAAAAAATCAAGTCAATTCGAATTACGTAGCTGTAAAACATTGACATGTGTAGTTTTTACAGATTCAGAATCTTCTGTGTGATTTAAAACGGGCAATTGTTCATAAAACAGGAAACTTAAATAAGGGATCACATATTTGCAGGCAACATTTGGATTAAAAATACATATACATACACGAGGTGCAGAAGCACATTTACTGAGCGTAAGCCATTGTCATGTGACCTCCTTGACCAAAAGCTATTGCTCTAAAACACTGCCTTCTCAATCACTTCTAATAATTTTGAGCATGAAGCCAACTTAATTATGTCAATATTTCAACAAAATTTAACAGTATGGACTAAAAACCATTAACTCACGATTCTGGTTACTTTAAAATTTGGTATGCTGTATCTCAAATACATTAGTAACTATTCCTAGATGGAAATAAGCAAATACATGGAATCATTAAAAAAAAAAAAAAAAAAAAAAATGAAAAACATTATTAAATGTCCATTTGTACAAACAAAACATTAGCAAACATCTTAAAATTTCTTCAGTAGAAGAAAAATGAGTATTTTTAACCCTTTGGTATCCAAATTCTTAAATAATTATGAGGACTTTCTTAAATATATTCTTTAGGTAACAATAGGAAGAAACTATTTTTTAAAGTTTCTACCTGAATAAATTTGGTGCCAAGTTTTCATTTTAAGTTCAAAATTGATGAGGATAGTTTTACATTGCAACTGAACCCAATTATGTTTGCATACATTAAAATACTCTGATGAAATATTTAACATGCTACCACTACATTTTAGCAAAGGAAAAATATTTTGATTTAGAAATCATTGGTTTATTTGAAAGCACTATTTATAAAAGTAGTGGTTAGACAACTATTCAAACCTATATATTATTCAATAATGAAAAATAATAAAAATTCTAAACTAAATTTGTCAATAACTCTATAACATCATCAGTCCATCATCTGATCCTGCCTATCAGGCAGAACTTTAATAGCTATCTGAGGAAGTCAATTCCTCCACTTTGTTTGTTACACTTTAATAAAATGAAAAAACAGCCAGGAAATGGCAAGATCAGACAAGTCTGTCACAATGAAAATTAGGACTAGGTAAGGGTGACTGGAATGCAGAGGATCCAAAATCAGAAAGTACGAATTCAGAGATATAAGTCTAATAAATTTCATAGTTAGACTATTATTCTGAAGGACAAGTGAAAAGATAAAAAGAAATCACAAAAAATATGAAAAATAAAAATAAAAAAGAAAGAAACCACAAATGTCAAACGTGAATGACTAATCAAGTAAATCTGGATTTGCCAAATGCAAGTTACAAACAAAATTCTTGCACTAATATTAAAAATAACGCTTATCTCATGATTTGCTCTAATGAAAATTCTGCTTCCAGATAGGGCTCTATGGGTAATAAACAAAAGTGTGTCATAAATATGGCCATCTTTATGAACCAAACTAAACCACATCCATTTCAATGAAAAATTCCTAAAAGTTCAGTGACATACTTTTTATTGCAACATTAAAAAAAAAAAAGTCTATTAAGAAGATCACATTTAAGACTTTTGTTATTATAGCCAACTGTGCCTGTTTTCTAAATTAGGCAAGATTATTTTAGAGTGAGTCAATGAATTTTTATATAAGGCTATAGATGCTTTTCCAGCTGATGATCATAACTAAGTTCTTCTCGGGATCAAAATAATTAAGTTAAAATATATGTAGTCCACTGGAAGGTTTGGTTCCCACAGAATGGCTTATATAGAAATCCTTTCCTAATAGAAAGCTATGAGACTTTGTCATAATCTGATTCAACATCAGCACCTGTATACTGTGGTATTAAAATGGACTAGCAAATTTGCCTGAGACACAAGTA